>NC_091521.1:15164588-15477450 GCF_041682495.2 Bombus fervidus
AAATATGTTGATTCAAGTTCGGGATCGCGTGGGTTTGCCTCCTCGCCTAAATCTTCTAGCTGGTCTTGCAATAGTCGATATTGTTTCCACGCGTCTTCGACCCATGCCTGGTGGACAGGTAAACTGGACTTGTCCTTTTGATCGCATTGTTCGTATTCGTCGAGTCGTTTGGATGCGGTAGTAAATCGACCAATTTGGTAACCTCGTCTCCGGCGCAAGTTGGCAATATGGTCGGTGGTTTCCATTTTTATAGCGGTTTGTAAAGACAATGCAATGAACGAGCTTACCTTCTGGCTGTGAATTTACTGTTGCTCGTCACCGTGTGTTGTTGGCGTGAAGTTCTGTGATTGCGTTCTTCAATCACCGGGTTTTTCCTCCTCAGGATTGACGGCCCTGGCGGTACTGACTTCGCTGGGGTGGTAACGCTTCCGCTGCTGGTTATGTTGGATTCACGTGGCACTGTCTGGTAGTGGGTGTCACTGGTGTGCACTTTTCACTTACCACTGAATCCGGCTCGAAGGACCAAATGTTACGACCGTTCGCGGAGAGACGCGGTCGCGAGGAAAACGCGTCAGCGAGAGGCGTAAATTCTCGCTACGATTCGGCTAATCGACGCCGCGAATTAGTCGTTCCCCGTGTTTCGATTAGGATAACAGGGGTGGTTAATTGAAATTAACACTGTGTTAACAGATTAATATAGCATGTATTTTTAACAATAAATTGAATAAGAGTAGAATCGTCACTAATTGTTTTGTGATAGGTACAGTTAATGATTTACAAAGATTCGATCCGATTTTTGAGGTAAGCTGCGTGAATATTTAATGAGACTGTTCAGATGCGACTGTTCGGTTAGAGTTGTCGAATGAGACTGATCGGTTACACATTTCGATTCTTTGTCTTTCGGGGAGACGACCCCCCCATGTGCTCGGATCACGCCACCGCACGCGCCGATGATCACGCAGGCCGACTTCTTCGTTATAAAATAACGGTCCGAGATCGACGGTTCCAGAACTCGTTGCTTGGTGACAAGTATGCGCTCGTCGATACAATGTATGTTTTCCGTCGGGCACATAAGAGGATATATCTGCGACGCTGGAGGACCGCGAGCGACGGTTGGAAATACGATCTCTAAAAAGCCTCGTGGCGTAACAATAGTAACAAATAAAAAAAGGCAACGCTACTACCAGCTATACAATATCAATTAAAACTCTTTAAAGGATCTCTTTTAAAACATAAAACGTTTTACGCTAGTGTAAAAATTGGAAATTGTTATTCTATAATCAATTCAGTTTGATTAAATATTCGTTTCTCGATACAAAATCAACTGTACGATACTTACCATCTCCTCTGGCTTCCACTTGTCAATAAATTTGTGCGGTATATCTTTCATACATATCATCCGCAACGCTTCGTGCGGTTCATACCTGGACTCGTGATGAACATCCGAGATGTATTGTTCAGCAACACCAAAACTCGAGTTTTCTATTGCTTCCATGTTTGGAATGCCCTCATGTTGCTGCTTGTATGTTAAAACAACTCGGGCTGCGAAAGAATAGTGATGGATCCATCCCCCGACATCCACTTTCGGATCCCACATCTTCTCCTCCCGAGAAGTTTTATACTCATTGACCGCGTATGACAGATCCTGACATTCGGGGATGACAGCAAATTCCTGAAATTTTAACAAAATTACATTTTTAATTCGTCTGAATGAATACCAAATTATCTACTTTCTAAAGGAAAAGTAACGAAGAATTAATGTTGATGGTCGATTATTTCCAAGTTTGATCGTACGTGAATTTAAACGTTAATTACTAATGATATTTTATTGAAGTTTAATTATTACATATAACAGAATTCTCGATAAAATATTTATTAATAATTTCGTGGCTTTCCTTTCTTAGCGAATGGCACAAACATTTTATTATCGTGTATCGTATTAGACAGATTCTCTTCATAACAAATACCTGTCCGGCGGAAAACAATTAGTCTACAGGTAGAGAAGAAATTGGTACATCGTTTGTACAATGGTACGACTCAATCTTGTCTGCGCCACGCGTACCACGCCCTTTGACTAGACGCCTCCACAGCGACCGGCATCGGGTGAGAATATAGACACGCTGGTTTGCTGCAGAATGCATGATATTTGCACTGCTTGGCGGGATGAGAGAACACGCATCCCAATTTTGTGCGGGACAAGCCGAATTTACATTTGAGATGTCTGTAAGCACACTTGTCTCCAAACATTCACGCAGGAAATAACGTGAATGATAATGAATGGAAAGCATTAAATGAAATAGAAACCTGCACATAGTGGGGGGATGAAGATACGCGCACTTATTTTCGAATCTACAATTCGGCCAGTAGCTACATTGTTCTTTCGACTTATCTGTCACCGTTACCGTGTTTTCGTACCTGTTCGTAACAAAGGTTCGCACAATTGAAACACGGAAATGTTCAAGTAGTGCACACAGAATCGCATGGGACTCGAGCTTATCACATACGTCTCTGTTTTTCCTTCAATTTCATGAAATCAGAGCAACTCCAAGTGCAACAATGTAAGCCAATGAATTTTGACAACTTGTTGTGTATGTATTTAGTGTGGTGAAAGAAAGAAGCACGAATTAAATATTAGACGAACGGAAGAATGCCGGTTTGGTCTCTTTGCAATTTCGTTGTATAGTTCTTTCGTAAAGTTCTTCTATTGCTGGAGGAATGGAATGCAAATGATACGAATTGTGACAGAAGAATTCATTGTAAAACGAGAAGGATTTCAAAGTGCCCCAGTTCGATGGAAAACAAGATTTATATGAGTATAAGTGAAAATTAGTGAAATTCTCAATGATTGCGAGAACGTTGTGCGTGCAATTGTAAATTTCCTCTTTCCGACAATTAGAATATAAAACTTGTATTTGAAACCCTTTGTACTCGATTCTTTATATTTTCAGTTTACGGATTTGTTATTTGATTTTTTTTTGAAATATACAACTTCAACATATAATTTTCTATTTTCTACGTCTTTGGCTATCAAGAATTAGATCATTAATAATGGTCAACAAATCAACTAAACATTCATTTCTAACAAATGGATACTATACAAAGATGCAATTCTTTACGCGTAAATTTGAATTTTGATTCTTCTTATTCATGCGCAAAAAAGTAAGATTGAGGGAACCGATCAGATATTTCGAGAATAAAGGGTTGAGCAAAATCGTTAATTGTTACGAAGAAAACGTTCTTTCGATCATATTAAAGTATTCTGCACATACATCTACAACAATCAATCAACGATTGTAACAATCTTCAAAAGATCAGCGACCAAATTACTATCCTAAGGTCCAGAGAAGTTAAAAGGTTAGAAAGATTAAAGTGGTGAATTTCCTTATTGAAACAGTCGTAAATTCTATACAAAAACAGCGACACTGCCTGTTACATATCGTGATAAGCGTCCACGAACGATCCAGTTCGTCGGAACTGTCCACATCGTAGACTTAAATCGATTTATCGTGAATTTTCTACCACGTGCAGCTTCGTAAACCAAATCTCGTTCGATTTCTCCTCAAACTCACTCTTTAACTTTTTTATTTTTTTCTTTTTTTCTTTTTTTTTTTTTTTTTTTAAGTGCAAAATTAGCAAATATAAATTGATTATCGTCGCGCTAATTAGCAGCAGGATTTGAGCAATATAAAAAAAAGACGAGAACCAGGAAAAAGTGTAACGCGTTAGAGTAACAGACTACTAAAGAACGGCGTTGCGTCGTTGTCGCGTCGAGCTTTCGTTGGCAGCCTGCACGTCTAGTAAACAGCATGGTACTGGAACGTTTTATTAAATTTTAATTTTACCATATATTCGTGTTGAATCTCTTTTTCTTTTTTTTTTTTTTTTTTTTTTCTTTGTAAATATAGTTCACTATGTAAAATTCTCTGTAAAAGGATTTTTATTTTATATGTATAAGGATAAGGTTGGTATAAAAAGAAATACGAATATGCTTTTTATGAAACATTTTATTAGTAGCAAAATGGTTAAAATTGTACAAATACCCAAGCGGGCGAGTTTCGAAGACAAAGAAAGGAATGGACGTGACATAGCGCGAATGTGGCTGTTACAAGATTATTCCGGAAAAGTGAGAGACTCATGAGTTATGTTTTTGCCACGTCATTGTTGTTTACTCTCTCATACAGAAACACATACACACATACACCATGCTCACGCCATTCGGCCTCTCATCTCACGAAAATCTCATATAGAGAAACCGAGCAATATCTCGCCGTTACATTCTTACATTGCGCTAGCGTCTAATTACAAAGAATTTTATTTCATGACACCGATCGTATGGAATAAAAGTGGAATATTTAAAAATGCAGTAAGTCACATTTTTCCTTTCATCAAAAATTTAGTAACCATCATACGCTATAAACATAAACAAAAATTCTAACAATATCACATATGATGTTGCTTATATGTATAGTAGGTAGCTGTGTATTGCGCGTTAAGAGAATTTCATCTAAATGAAAAGGCTTACATACTAAGTTATAAGATACAAAAGTATATAAAACAATGCTTAATTGTGGCAATATTGTACACGTATTTACAATTATATTGTATTCCAATTATATTCCTCGTTCGCTGTGTCTTATAAAATGACACCAAAGTTCATCAAAATCTAATTGGAACTAACTATTTACATTAGGAATTGCATATCACACTGATAAATCGCTCGAGTATCATTAAACAACGTATTCGCATCTTCGTTGCCTTTTCCACTGCGGTATAATGGGTGCAGGCACCCATTTAATTTCCTCAGTTTCATCCTCAGATTCTTCTTCGAAGTTAACGATCTTGTGTGGAATTGACGATTTCCTTTTACGTCCTCGTTGCATAGAGTTATCCGACATTTGCTCGTTCTTTGTCGGAGATTTTTCCGAGGTAGCAGTTCCGAATAAATGATTTTCTGGTTTTTGGACATGTTCCATCGAAGAATCTGTGGATTCTACTGCGCTAGAAGTTTCGTACTTCTCCGATGAACTTGTCGATCTAGACGACTTACTGTCGTCATCGTTCTCCTTGCCATTTTGCAGAGAGACAATCATAGCGGCAGTCGCCCTGCGTGTCATAATTCTGTTACTCGACAGATTACCAAGTCGTTCGTTATCTACCACATTACGAAGAGGTTCGTTATTCGGCAGATTACAAACAGGTTCGTTATTCGGCAGATTAGAAGGACTTTTGTTTGTTCGCTTTTTCGAACGTTTCTCTTCCATCTCCTTTTCTTTGGCTTTAACTATCGCACGGGCTTTTCTCCAAGCTTCTGCCATACTACTTCGTTTCCATACGTAGTAAAATTCCGCGAAATCTCCCTGCGAACACAAAATTACAAATGTTTTCGTTTATTCTTTGAAATTAATTCTTGGAGACGAAATAAAAAGGACTATACAAAAATGGTATATTGTTAGCAAGATCGTTTGATAGGTACAGTACGAAAATACAAAAAATACATGACGGAAAACTATCGTAGTAGGAAAATAAACTTACCACTCGTTTATGCGGAAGCAGCTTCCTTCTAATGATAGAAAACTTTTTTCCGTATTTCTTAATACCATCCGTGAAGAGTTTCTGTAAGGTCAAAAAAACAACAAAAAGATTAGAATGTTTAATCCTTCATCGAAGGAGACTACAATGGCGTAGAAGAGTTTTCTCTTTTTTTTTTTTTTTTAATATTCCATGAGCAAATTTATTCTAAAAGAATTTGCACAATTAAATATAAGCGCAAGTATAGTAACAAATAAAAAAAGGCAACGCTACTACCAGTTATACAATATCAATTAAAATTCTTTAAAGGATCTCTTTTAAAACATAAAACGTTGTACGCCAGTGTAAAAATTGGAAATTTTTATTTTATTTTCATAATCAATTTAATTTGATCACCAAATTATCAATATTCAAATGTTCGTTTCTTGATACAAAATCAAATGCATGGTACTCACCATCTCCTCTGGCTTCCATTTGTCAATAACTTGCTGTGGCATATCTCTCAGAAATATCATTCGGAGCGCTTCGTTCGGTTCATACTTGAACTCATGAAGAACATCCAAGATGTTTTGTTGCGAAACGCAAGAACACGCATTTTCTATTGTACCTATGCTTGGCATGCTCTCGTGTTGCTGTTTGTATGTTAAAATAGCTCGGGCTGAGCAAGAATAGTGATGGATCCATTCCTCCACATCCACATTCGGATCCCATATCTTCTCCTCACGAGAAGTTTTATATTCGTCGTGAGCGTATGACAGATCCTGACATTCGGGGATGTCAGCAAATTCCTGAAATTATAAAAATTACATTTTTAATTCGTCTCAATGAACTCCAAAGTATCTACTTTGTAAAGGAAAAGTAACGAAGAATTAGTGTTGATGGTGGATTATTTCCAAGTTCGATCGTACGTGAATTTAAAAGTTAATTATTAGTGATATTTTATTGAAGTTTAATTATTACAAATAACAGAATTCTCCATAAACTATTTATTAACAATTTCGTGGCTTTCTTTTCTTTCTCACTCGAAACTTTTTTGGAAACTTCTCGAATTGCGAAACTTTACAAATGAATTTCACTTTAATCAAAATCTTTAAGAGAAAACGGGGCACTTACCATGATCCGAAATTCCTTCTGCTTCTTTTTGGTGCTCGTTTGCCTTTTCTTACGTGCAACCAATTTTCTCGCCATCTTTCTATGCGATCTATGCGTTTACGATTTTAGGTTTCTGCACTTATGCGCTACTACCACAGCAAGTGTAATACTAAATGCTCAGAAATTTTATGCCGATATTTATAACTTCGACTGTTACCCTTGCGAAGTGCGGTAGCTACAACGTGCCCCTCTCCTCCCCTTTATGATCAAAGATCCTTTCGCCGGCGGGGTACTGAACATTTCCCTTTCAAATTTCTAGTCGTCTTGCCGTTCGGCCAATCAAAGACATGGAATATCGAGTAGCCCCGCCTCTTTACCAATGACGAGCCTTTGCATATGTTTGTTATTCGCGCTACGAAATTTACCGATTGTTCGTTATTCGCGCTACGAAATTTATCGATTGGTACAAGTAATTGAGCATACCAAAGAGAAATCAATTACGATGAATTTGAAGATATATCAATATTAATATTAATCTCGTAATATTAATATTATTTGAAAATATTGTATAGTTATAAAATGAGGAAGGATTGATGAATAAATGGAAATTAGTTTAGTAATATTACTTATGATTTATTGAGAAATAGGCATAACATTGAGAGTTTCAGATAGACGAACAAGCAGTCACGTATTCTTCTTAACGAAAAGTTATCGCGATGATGGAATTCGCGACTATGTATTTGCAAATGAAGGCACAAATCGAAACACTGTTTATGGTAGTGATGAATTATTCGATATTGTAATTTGAAAGCATATGCACGATTTGACCCGATGCGATGGCCTGACCACGAGCCTCGAAAGAAAACTGGACGGAACGGCAAAATGCTCCGACTAGACACCGTGTCAATTCGTGAGATAAGATAAGGTGGGAGGAAATATTCACAACGACAGGGTACTTTCTGAAATTTTCTCGTGCAACATATTATCGTTTTATTATAATTATTATCTTTATTTTATTCGGGGGTGCAATAATGTACACGTATATAAATGTAACTGGTAGGGAATTATCTTTCGCTGACCGCTTCATCTTCAACTCCCAAGCTTTCTGAATATTTCGCAAAATCCGTAAAAACTTACAATGATATTATATTCTAACTATTTTTCTCGTTCGCTGTGTCTTATAAAATGACAGCAAAGTTTATCAAGATCTAATTGGAACTAACTATTTATATTAGGAATTACATATCACACTGATAAATCGCTCTAGTATCATTAAACAACGTGTTCGCATCTTCGTTGCCTTCTCCACTGCGGTATAATGCATGCAGTGACCCATTTAATTTCCTCAGTTTCATCCGCAGATTCTTCTTCGAAGTTAACCATCTTTCGTGTAATTGACGATTTCCTTTTACGTCTTTGTTTTGTACATTTCATAGAGTTATCCGAAATTTGATCGTTCTTCGTCGGAGACTTTTCCGAGGTAACAGTTTCGGATAATTTATTTTCTGGTTTTTGAATATGTTCCTTCGAAGAATCTGTGGATTCTGCTGCGCTAGAAGTTCCTTCATCCTTCTCCGTTCGACTTGTCAATGTAGACGACTCACGGTCGTCATCGGTCCTCTTGCTATTTTGCAGAGAGTGATTCGCAGCGGCAGTCGCGCTACGTGTTGTTATTCTGTTATTCGACACATTACGAAGAGGTTTGTTATTCGGCAGATTACAAGGACGTTTGTCCATTCGTTTCTTTGAACGTTTCTTTTCTATCTCCTCTTCTTCGGCTTTAATTATCGCACGGGATTTTCTCCAAGCTTCTGCCATACTGCTTCGTTTCCATACGTAGTAAAATTCCGCGAAATCTTCCTGCGAACACAAAATTGCAAATGTTTTCGTTTATTCTTTGAAATTAATTCTTGGAAACGAAATAAAAAGGAGTATACAAAAATGGTATATTCTTAGCAAGATCGCTTGATAGGTACAGATACAGAAAATACAAAAAATACATTACGGAAAACTATCGTAGTAAGAAAATGAACTTACCACTCGTTTATGCGGAAGCAGCTCCCTTCTAATCATAGAAAATATTTTTCCGTATTTCATAATACCCTCCGTGAAGAGTTTCTGTAAGGTCAAAGTACAACAGAAAGGATAGAATGTTTAATCCTTCATCGAAGGAGTCTACAATGGCGTAGAAGAGTTTTTTTTTTCTTTTTTTTTAATATTCCATGAGCAAATTTATTCTAAAAGAATTTGCACAATTAAATATAAGCGCAAGTATAGTAACAAATAAAAAAAGGCAACGCTACTACCAGCTATACAATATCAATTAAAATTCTTTAAAGGATCTCTTTTAAAACGTAAAACGTTTTACGCTAGTGTAAAAATTGGAAATTGTTATTCTATAATCAATTGAATTTGATTAAATATTCGTTTCTCGATACAAAATCAACTGTACGATACTTGCCATCTCCTCTGGCTTCCACTTGTCAATAAATTTGTGCGGTATATCTTTCATACATATCATCCGCAACGCTTCGTGCGGTTCATACTTGGACTCGTGATGAACATCCGAGATGTATTGTTCAGCAACACCAAAACTCGAGTTTTCTATTGCTTCCATGTTTGGAATGCCCTCATGTTGCTGCTTGTATGTTAAAACAACTCGGGCTGCGAAAGAATAGTGATGGATCCATCCCTCGACATCCACTTTCGGATCCCACATCTTCTCCTCCCGAGAAGTTTTATACTCATTGACCGCGTATGACAGATCCTGACATTCGGGGATGACAGCAAATTCCTGAAATTTTAACAAAATTACATTTTTAATTCGTCTGAATGAATACCAAATTATCTACTTTCTAAAGGAAAAGTAACGAAGAATTAATGTTGATGGTCGATTATTTCCAAGTTTGATCGTACGTGAATTTAAACGTTAATTACTAATGATATTTTATTGAAGTTTAATTATTACATATAACAGAATTCTCGATAAAATATTTATTAATAATTTCGTGGCTTTCCTTTCTTAGCGAATGGCACAAACATTTTATTATCGTGTATCGTATTAGACAGATTCTCTTCATAACAAATACCTGTCCGGCGGAAAACAATTAGTCTACAGGTAGAGAAGAAATTGGTACATCGTTTGTACAATGGTACGACTCAATCTTGTCTGCGCCACGCGTACCACGCCCTTTGACTAGACGCCTCCACAGCGACCGGCATCGGGTGAGAATATAGACACGCTGGTTTGCTGCAGAATGCATGATATTTGCACTGCTTGGCGGGATGAGAGAACACGCATCCCAATTTTGTGCGGGACAAGCCGAATTTACATTTGAGATGTCTGTAAGCACACTTGTCTCCAAACATTCACGCAGGAAATAACGTGAATGATAATGAATGGAAAGCATTAAATGAAATAGTAACCTGCACATAGTGAGGGGATGAAGATACGCGCACTTATTTTCGAATCTACAATTCGGCCAGTAGCTACATTGTTCTTTCGACTTATCTGTCACCGTTACCGTGTTTTCGTACCTGTTCGTAACAAAGGTTCGCACAATTGAAACACGGAAATGTTCAAGTAGTGCACACAGAATCGCATGGGACTCGAGCTTATCACATACGTCTCTGTTTTTCCTTCAATTTCATGAAATCAGAGCAACTCCAAGTGCAACAATGTAAGCCAATGAATTTTGACAACTTGTTGTGTATGTATTTAGTGTGGTGAAAGAAAGAAGCACGAATTAAATATTAGACGAACGGAAGAATGCCGGTTTGGTCTCTTTGCAATTTCGTTGTATAGTTCTTTCGTAAAGTTCTTCTATTGCTGGAGGAATGGAATGCAAATGATACGAATTGTGACAGAAGAATTCATTGTAAAACGAGAAGGATTTCAAAGTGCCCCAGTTCGATGGAAAACAAGATTTATATGAGTATAAGTGAAAATTAGTGAAATTCTCAATGATTGCGAGAACGTTGTGCGTGCAATTGTAAATTTCCTCTTTCCGACAATTAGAATATAAAACTTGTATTTGAAACCCTTTGTACTCGATTCTTTATATTTTCAGTTTACGGATTTGTTATTTGATTTTTTTTTGAAATATACAACTTCAACATATAATTTTCTATTTTCTACGTCTTTGGCTATCAAGAATTAGATCATTAATAATGGTCAACAAATCAACTAAACATTCATTTCTAACAAATGGATACTATACAAAGATGCAATTCTTTACGCGTAAATTTGAATTTTGATTCTTCTTATTCATGCGCAAAAAAGTAAGATTGAGGGAACCGATCAGATATTTCGAGAATAAAGGGTTGAGCAAAATCGTTAATTGTTACGAAGAAAACGTTCTTTCGATCATATTAAAGTATTCTGCACATACATCTACAACAATCAATCAACGATTGTAACAATCTTCAAAAGATCAGCGACCAAATTACTATCCTAAGGTCCAGAGAAGTTAAAAGGTTAGAAAGATTAAAGTGGTGAATTTCCTTATTGAAACAGTCGTAAATTCTATACAAAAACAGCGACACTGCCTGTTACATATCGTGATAAGCGTCCACGAACGATCCAGTTCGTCGGAACTGTCCACATCGTAGACTTAAATCGATTTATCGTGAATTTTCTACCACGTGCAGCTTCGTAAACCAAATCTCGTTCGATTTCTCCTCAAACTCACTCTTTAACTTTTTTATTTTTTTCTTTTTTCTTTTTTTTTTTTTTTTTTAGGTGCAAAATTAGCAAATAATAATTGATTATCGTCGCGCTAATTAGCAGCAGGATTTGAGCAATATAAAAAAAAGACGAGAACCAGGAAAAAGTGTAACGCGTTAGAGTAACAGACTACTAAAGAACGGCGTTGCGTCGTCATCGCGTCGAGTTACGTGGTCTCAAATGGTAGCTAACACCTTCGTCTCCAGCCCTTTTTAGTGAACAGTATGATACTGGACCGTTTTATTAAGTTTTAATTTTACCATATATTCGTGTTGAATCTTTTTTTCTTTTTTTTTTTTTCTTTCTTTGTAAATATATTTCACTATATAAAATATGTAACCTATCTCACAATTGGACAATTCTCTGTAAAAGGATTTTTATTTTATATGTATAAGGATAAGGATGGTATAAAAAAAAAATACGAATATGCTGTTTATGAAACATTTTATTAGTAGCAAAATGGTTAAAATTGTACAAATACCTAAGCGGGCGAGTTTCGAAGACAAAGAAAGGAATGGACGTGACATAGCGCGAATGTGGCTGTTACAAGATTATTCCGGAAAAGTGAGAGACTCATGAGTTATGTTTTTGCCACGTCATTGTTGTTTACTCTCTCATACAGAAACACATACACACATACACCATGCTCACGCCATTCGGCCTCTCATCTCACGAAAATCTCATATAGAGAAACCGAGCAATATCTCGCCGTTACATTCTTACATTGCGCTAGCGTCTAATTACAAAGAATTTTATTTCATGACACCGATCGTATGGAATAAAAGTGGAATA
Organism: Bombus fervidus; assembly: GCF_041682495.2. NCBI lineage: Eukaryota > Metazoa > Arthropoda > Insecta > Hymenoptera > Apidae > Bombus > Bombus fervidus. The sequence goes on from NC_091521.1 coordinate 15,176,728, forward strand.
TTTAAAAATGCAGTAAATCACATTTTTCCTTTCATCAAAAATTTAGTAACCATCATACGCTATAAACATAACCAAAAATTCTAACAATATCACATATGATGTTGCTTATATGTATAGTAGGTAGCTGTGTATTGCGCGTTAAGAGAATTTCATCTAAATGAAAAGGCTTACATACTAAGTTATAAGATACAAAAGTATATAAAACAATGCTTAATTGTGGCAATATTGTACACGTATTTACAATTATATTATATTCCAATTATATTCCTCGTTCGCTGTGTCTTATAAAATGACACCAAAGTTCATAAAAATCTAATTGGAACTAACTATTTACATTAGGAATTGCATATCACACTGATAAATCGCTCGAGTATCATTAAACAACGTATTCGCATCTTCGTTGCCTTTTCCACTGCGGTATAATGGGTGCAGGCACCCATTTAATTTCCTCAGTTTCATCCTCAGATTCTTCTTCGAAGTTAACGATCTTGTGTGGAATTGACGATTTCCTTTTACGTCTTTGTTTTGTACATTTCATAGAGTTATCCGAAATTTGATCGTTCTTCGTCGGAGACTTTTCCGAGGTAGCAGTTCCGAATAAATGATTTTCTGGTTTTTGGACATGTTCCATCGAAGAATCTGTGGATTCTACTGCGCTAGAAGTTTCGTACTTCTCCGATGAACTTGTCGATCTAGACGACTTACTGTCGTCATCGTTCTCCTTGCCATTTTGCAGAGAGACAATCATAGCGGCAGTCGCCCTGCGTGTCATAATTCTGTTACTCGACAGATTACCAAGTCGTTCGTTATCTACCACATTACGAAGAGGTTCGTTATTCGGCAGATTACAAACAGGTTCGTTATTCGGCAGATTAGAAGGACTTTTGTTTGTTCGCTTTTTCGAACGTTTCTCTTCCATCTCCTTTTCTTTGGCTTTAACTATCGCACGGGCTTTTCTCCAAGCTTCTGCCATACTGCTTCGTTTCCATACGTAGTAAAATTCCGCGAAATCTCCCTGCGAACACAAAATTACAAATGTTTTCGTTTATTCTTTGAAATTAATTCTTGGAGACGAAATAAAAAGGACTATACAAAAATGGTATATTGTTAGCAAGATCGTTTGATAGGTACAGTACGAAAATACAAAAAATACATGACGGAAAACTATCGTAGTAGGAAAATAAACTTACCACTCGTTTATGCGGAAGCAGCTTCCTTCTAATGATAGAAAACTTTTTTCCGTATTTCTTAATACCATCCGTGAAGAGTTTCTGTAAGGTCAAAAAAACAACAAAAAGATTAGAATGTTTAATCCTTCATCGAAGGAGACTACAATGGCGTAGAAGAGTTTTTTTTTTTTTTTTTTAATATTCCATGAGCAAATTTATTCTAAAAGAATTTGCACAATTAAATATAAGCGCAAGTATAGTAACAAATAAAAAAAGGCAACGCTGCTACCAGTTATACAATATCAATTAAAATTCTTTAAAGGATCTCTTTTAAAACATAAAACGTTGTACGCCAGTGTAAAAATTGGAAATTGTTATTCTATAATCAATTCAATTATTCGTTTCTCGATACAAAATCAAATGCATGGTACTCACCATCTCCTCTGGCTTCCATTTGTCTATAAATTTCTGCGGTATATCTTTCATATATATCATACGCAGCGCTTTGTACGGTTCGTATTCGGACTCGTGAAGAACATCCGAGGTGTATTGTTCAGCATCACCAGAACACGAGGTTTCCAGTGCTTCCATAATTGGAATTCCTGCAAGTTGCTGTTTGCTTGTTAAGACAGCTCTGGCTGCGAGATTGAATTCACGGTACCATCCCTCTACATCCACATTCGGATCCCATATCTTCTCCTCACGAGAAGTTTTATATTCGTCGTGAGCGTATGACAGATCCTGACATTCGGGGATGTCAGCAAATTCCTGAAATTATAAAAATTACATTTTTAATTCGTCTCAATGAACTCCAAAGTATCTACTTTGTAAAGGAAAAGTAACGAAGAATTAGTGTTGATGGTGGATTATTTCCAAGTTCGATCGTACGTGAATTTAAAAGTTAATTATTAGTGATATTTTATTGAAGTTTAATTATTACAAATAACAGAATTCTCCATAAACTATTTATTAACAATTTCGTGGCTTTCTTTTCTTTCTCACTCGAAACTTTTTTGGAAACTTCTCGAATTGCGAAACTTTACAAATGAATTTCACTTTAATCAAAATCTTTAAGAGAAAACGGGGCACTTACCATGATCCGAAATTCCTTCTGCTTCTTTTTGGTGCTCGTTTGCCTTTTCCTACGTGCAACCAATTTTCTCGCCATCTTTCTATGCGATCTATGCGTTTACGATTTTAGGTTTCTGCACTTATGCGCTACTACCACAGCAAGTGTAATACTAAATGCTCAGAAATTTTATGCCGATATTTATAACTTCGACTGTTACCCTTGCGAAGTGCGGTAGCTACTACGTGCCCCTCTCCTCCCTTTATGATCAAAGATCCTTTCACCGGCGGGGTACTGAATATTTCCCTTTCAAATTTCTAGTCGTCTTGCCGTTCGGCCAATCAAAGACATGGAATATCGAGTAGCCCCGCCTCTTTACCAATGACGAGTCTTTGCATATGTTTGTTATTCGCGCTACGAAATTTACCGATTGTTCGTTATTCGCGCTACGAAATTTACCGATTGGTACAAGTAATTGAGCATACCAAAGAGAAATCAATTACGATGAATTTGAAGATATATCAATATTAATATTAATCTCGTAATATTAATATTATTTGAAAATATAGTATAGTTATAAAATGAGGAAGGATTGATGAATAAATGGAAATTAGTTTAGTAATATTACTTATGATTTATTGAGAAATAGGCATAACATTGAGAGTTTCAGATAGACGAACAAGCAGTCACGTATTCTTTTTAACGAAAAGTTATCGCGATGATGGAATTCGCGACTATGTATTTGCAAATGAAGGCACAAATCGAAACACTGTTTATGGTAGTGATGAATTATTCGATATTGTAATTTGAAAGCATATGCACGATTTGACCCGATGCGATGGCCTGGCCACGAGCCTCGAAAGAAAACTGGACGGAACGGCAAAATGCTCCGACTAGACACCGTGTCAGTTCGTGAGATAAGATAAGCTGGGAGGAAATATTCACAACGACAGGGTATTTTCTGAAATTTTCTCGTGCAACATATTATCGTTTTATTATAATTATTATCTTTATTTTATTCGAGGCTGGAATAAACTAGTTATATTCATGTTTCGAGCAACTATTCAGTGGTAATTTTGAAGACCTCGTAACTGCATTCGTAAATATTTAATACATAAATATTTGATAATTAAAAAGAATAAAAGAATTTCATATTGGTAATGAAAGAATATTTATATTTCATTTCATAGGCACTTGATTAATGGTATATTGTAATGGTGATTAAAGTACCAATTCTGATACAGATATCAATACACTAAGAATACGAGCAAACGCTAGTTTAAAGAATAGATCTCGAAAAAAATTCCAACGACTGCGAAACAAATCTTAGATTCTTGTACCACTGTGATTTATACCTTTCCACTTGTTTATTCCCCTGACTAATTAAAAAATTAGAATATATCATACAAATACGTTGATATGTACAAAGTCCTAACTAATTAATGATGCATGGAACGAACTGTTGTTGTCGAACAAATTAATATTATTGTTGGTACCACACCTAGGGAATGGCACAAACATTTTATTATCGTGTATCGTATTAGACAGATTCTTTTCATAACAAATACCTGTCCGGCGGAAAACAATTAGTCTACAGGTAGAGAAGAAATTGGTACATCGTTTGTACAATGGTACGACTCAATCTTGTCTGCGCCACGCGTACCACGCCCTTTGACTAGACGCCTCCACAGCGACCGGCATCGGGTGAGAATATAGACACGCTGGTTTGCTGCAGAATGCATGATATTTGCACTGCTTGGCGGGATGAGAGAACACGCATCCCAATTTTGTGCGGGTCAAGCCGAATTTACATTTGAGATGTCTGTAAGCACACTTGTCTCCAAACATTCACGCAGGAAATAACGTGAATGATAATGAATGGAAAGCATTAAATGAAATAGTAACCTGCACATAGTGAGGGGATGAAGATACGCGCACTTATTTTCGAATCTACAATTCGGCCAGTAGCTACATTGTTCTTTCGACTTATCTGTCACCGTTACCGTGTTTTCGTACCTGTTCGTAACAAAGGTTCGCACAATTGAAACACGGAAATGTTCAAGTAGTGCACACAGAATCGCATGGGACTCGAGCTTATCATATACGTCTCTGTTTTTCCTTCAATTTCATGAAATCAGAGCAACTCCAAGTGCAACAATGTAAGCCAATGAATTTTGACAACTTGTTGTGTATGTATTTAGTGTGGTGAAAGAAAGAAGCACGAATTAAATATTAGACGAACGGAAGAATGCCGGTTTGGTCTCTTTGCAATTTCGTTGTATAGTTCTTTCGTAAAGTTCTTCTATTGCTGGAGGAATGGAATGCAAATGATACGAATTGTGACAGAAGAATTCATTGTAAAACGAGAAGGATTTCAAAGTGCCCCAGTTCGATGGAAAACAAGATTTATATGAGTATAAGTGAAAATTAGTGAAATTCTCAATGATTGCGAGAACGTTGTGCGTGCAATTGTAAATTTCCTCTTTCCGACAATTAGAATATAAAACTTGTATTTGAAACCCTTTGTACTCGATTCTTTATATTTTCAGTTTACGGATTTGTTATTTGATTTTTTTTTGAAATATACAACTTCAACATATAATTTTCTATTTTCTACGTCTTTGGCTATCAAGAATTAGATCATTAATAATGGTCAACAAATCAACTAAACATTCATTTCTAACAAATGGATACTATACAAAGATGCAATTCTTTACGCGTAAATTTGAATTTTGATTCTTCTTATTCATGCGCAAAAAAGTAAGATTGAGGGAACCGATCAGATATTTCGAGAATAAAGGGTTGAGCAAAATCGTTAATTGTTACGAAGAAAACGTTCTTTCGATCATATTAAAGTATTCTGCACATACATCTACAACAATCAATCAACGATTGTAACAATCTTCAAAAGATCAGCGACCAAATTACTATCCTAAGGTCCAGAGAAGTTAAAAGGTTAGAAAGATTAAAGTGGTGAATTTCCTTATTGAAACAGTCGTAAATTCTATACAAAAACAGCGACACTGCCTGTTACATATCGTGATAAGCGTCCACGAACGATCCAGTTCGTCGGAACTGTCCACATCGTAGACTTAAATCGATTTATCGTGAATTTTCTACCACGTGCAGCTTCGTAAACCAAATCTCGTTCGATTTCTCCTCAAACTCACTCTTTAACTTTTTTATTTTTTTCTTTTTTTCTTTTTTTTTTTTTTTTTTTAAGTGCAAAATTAGCAAATATAAATTGATTATCGTCGCGCTAATTAGCAGCAGGATTTGAGCAATATAAAAAAAAGACGAGAACCAGGAAAAAGTGTAACGCGTTAGAGTAACAGACTACTAAAGAACGGCGTTGCGTCGTTGTCGCGTCGAGCTTTCGTTGGCAGCCTGCACGTCTAGTAAACAGCATGGTACTGGAACGTTTTATTAAATTTTAATTTTACCATATATTCGTGTTGAATCTCTTTTTCTTTTTTTTTTTTTTTTTTTTTTCTTTGTAAATATAGTTCACTATGTAAAATTCTCTGTAAAAGGATTTTTATTTTATATGTATAAGGATAAGGTTGGTATAAAAAGAAATACGAATATGCTTTTTATGAAACATTTTATTAGTAGCAAAATGGTTAAAATTGTACAAATACCCAAGCGGGCGAGTTTCGAAGACAAAGAAAGGAATGGACGTGACATAGCGCGAATGTGGCTGTTACAAGATTATTCCGGAAAAGTGAGAGACTCATGAGTTATGTTTTTGCCACGTCATTGTTGTTTACTCTCTCATACAGAAACACATACACACATACACCATGCTCACGCCATTCGGCCTCTCATCTCACGAAAATCTCATATAGAGAAACCGAGCAATATCTCGCCGTTACATTCTTACATTGCGCTAGCGTCTAATTACAAAGAATTTTATTTCATGACACCGATCGTATGGAATAAAAGTGGAATATTTAAAAATGCAGTAAGTCACATTTTTCCTTTCATCAAAAATTTAGTAACCATCATACGCTATAAACATAAACAAAAATTCTAACAATATCACATATGATGTTGCTTATATGTATAGTAGGTAGCTGTGTATTGCGCGTTAAGAGAATTTCATCTAAATGAAAAGGCTTACATACTAAGTTATAAGATACAAAAGTATATAAAACAATGCTTAATTGTGGCAATATTGTACACGTATTTACAATTATATTGTATTCCAATTATATTCCTCGTTCGCTGTGTCTTATAAAATGACACCAAAGTTCATCAAAATCTAATTGGAACTAACTATTTACATTAGGAATTGCATATCACACTGATAAATCGCTCGAGTATCATTAAACAACGTATTCGCATCTTCGTTGCCTTTTCCACTGCGGTATAATGGGTGCAGGCACCCATTTAATTTCCTCAGTTTCATCCTCAGATTCTTCTTCGAAGTTAACGATCTTGTGTGGAATTGACGATTTCCTTTTACGTCCTCGTTGCATAGAGTTATCCGACATTTGCTCGTTCTTTGTCGGAGATTTTTCCGAGGTAGCAGTTCCGAATAAATGATTTTCTGGTTTTTGGACATGTTCCATCGAAGAATCTGTGGATTCTACTGCGCTAGAAGTTTCGTACTTCTCCGATGAACTTGTCGATCTAGACGACTTACTGTCGTCATCGTTCTCCTTGCCATTTTGCAGAGAGACAATCATAGCGGCAGTCGCCCTGCGTGTCATAATTCTGTTACTCGACAGATTACCAAGTCGTTCGTTATCTACCACATTACGAAGAGGTTCGTTATTCGGCAGATTACAAACAGGTTCGTTATTCGGCAGATTAGAAGGACTTTTGTTTGTTCGCTTTTTCGAACGTTTCTCTTCCATCTCCTTTTCTTTGGCTTTAACTATCGCACGGGCTTTTCTCCAAGCTTCTGCCATACTGCTTCGTTTCCATACGTAGTAAAATTCCGCGAAATCTCCCTGCGAACACAAAATTACAAATGTTTTCGTTTATTCTTTGAAATTAATTCTTGGAGACGAAATAAAAAGGACTATACAAAAATGGTATATTGTTAGCAAGATCGTTTGATAGGTACAGTACGAAAATACAAAAAATACATGACGGAAAACTATCGTAGTAGGAAAATAAACTTACCACTCGTTTATGCGGAAGCAGCTTCCTTCTAATGATAGAAAACTTTTTTCCGTATTTCTTAATACCATCCGTGAAGAGTTTCTGTAAGGTCAAAAAAACAACAAAAAGATTAGAATGTTTAATCCTTCATCGAAGGAGACTACAATGGCGTAGAAGAGTTTTTTCTTTTTTTTTTTTTTAATATTCCATGAGCAAATTTATTCTAAAAGAATTTGCACAATTAAATATAAGCGCAAGTATAGTAACAAATAAAAAAAGGCAACGCTACTACCAGTTATACAATATCAATTAAAATTCTTTAAAGGATCTCTTTTAAAACATAAAACGTTGTACGCTAGTGTAAAAATTGGAAATTGTTATTCTATAATCAATTCAATTATTCGTTTCTCGATACAAAATCAAATGCATGGTACTTACCATCTCCTCTGGCTTCCATTTGTCTATAAATTTCTGCGGTATATCTTTCATATATATCATACGCAGCGCTTTGTACGGTTCGTATTCGGACTCGTGAAGAACATCCGAGGTGTATTGTTCAGCATCACCAGAACACGAGGTTTCCAGTGCTTCCATAATTGGAATTCCTGCACGTTGCTGTTTGCTTGTTAAGACAGCTCTGGCTGCGAGATTGAATTCACGGTACCATCCCTCTACATCCACATTCGGATCCCATATCTTCTCCTCACGAGAAGTTTTATATTCGTCGTGAGCGTATGACAGATCCTGACATTCGGGGACGTCAGCAAATTCCTGAAATTATAAAAATTACATTTTTAATTCGTCTCAATGAACTCCAAAGTATCTACTTTGTAAAGGAAAAGTAACGAAGAATTAGTGTTGATGGTGGATTATTTCCAAGTTCGATCGTACGTGAATTTAAAAGTTAATTATTAGTGATATTTTATTGAAGTTTAATTATTACAAATAACAGAATTCTCCATAAACTATTTATTAACAATTTCGTGGCTTTCTTTTCTTTCTCACTCGAAACTTTTTTGGAAACTTCTCGAATTGCGAAACTTTACAAATGAATTTCACTTTAATCAAAATCTTTAAGAGAAAACGGGGCACTTACCACGATCCGAAATTCCTTCTGCTTCTTTTTGGTGCTCGTTTGCCTTTTCCTACGTGCAACCAATATTCTCGCCATCTTTCTATGCGATCTATGCGTTTACGATTTTAGGTTTCTGCACTTATGCACTACTACCACAGCAAGTGTAATACTAAATGCTCAGAAATTTTATACCGATATTTATAACTTCGACTGTTACCCTTGCGAAGTGCGGTAGCTACAACGTACCCCTCTCCACCCCTTTATGATCAAAGATCCTTTCACCGGCGGGGTACTGAATATTTCCCTTTCAAATTTCTAGTCGTCTTGCCGTTCGGCCAATCAAAGACATGGAATATCGAGTAGCCCCGCCTCTTTACCAATGACGAGTCTTTGCATATGTTTGTTATTCGCGCTACGAAATTTACCGATTGTTCGTTATTCGCGCTACGAAATTTACCGATTGGTACAAGTAATTGAGCATACCAAAGAGAAATCAATTACGATGAATTTGAAGATATATCAATATTAATATTAATCTGGTAATATTAATATTATTTGAAAATATAGTATAGTTATAAAATGAGGGAGGATTGATGAATAAATGGAAATTATTTTAGTAATATTACTTATGATTTATTGACAAATAGACATAACATTGAGAGTTTCAGATAGACGAACAAGCAGTCACGTATTCTTCTTAACGAAAAGTTATCGCGATGATGGAATTCGCGACTATGTATTTGCAAATGAAGGCACAAATCGAAACACTGTTTATGGCAGTGATGAATTATTCGAAATTGTAATTTGAAAGCATATGCACGATTTGACCCGATGCGATGGCCTGGCCACGAGCCTCGAAAAAAAACTGGACGGAACGGCAAAGTGCTCCGACTAGACACCGTGTCAATTCGTGAGATAAGATAAGGTGGGAGGAAATATTCACAACGACAGGGTACTTTCTGAAATTTTCTCGTGCAACATATTATCGTTTTATTATAATTATTATCTTTATTTTATTCGGGGGTGCAATAATGTACACGTATATAAATTTAACTGGTAGGGAATTATCTTTCGCTGACCGCTTCATCTTCAACTCCCAAGCTTTCTGAATATTTCGCAAAATCCGTAAAAACTTACAATGATATTATATTCTAACTATTTTTCTCGTTCGCTGTGTCTTATAAAATGACAGCAAAGTTTATCAAGATCTAATTGGAACTAACTATTTATATTAGGAATTACATATCACACTGATCAATCGCTCTAGTATCATTAAACAACGTGTTCGCATCTTCGTTGCCTTCTCCACTGCGGTATAATGGATGCAGTGACCCATTTAATTTCCTCAGTTTCATCCGCAGATTCTTCTTCGAAGTTAACCATCTTTCGTGTAATTGACGATTTCCTTTTACGTCTTTGTTTTGCACATTTCATAGAGTTATCCGAAATTTGATCGTTCTTCGTCGGAGACTTTTCCGAGGTAACAGTTTCGGATAATTTATTTTCTGGTTTTTGAATATGTTCCTTCGAAGAATCTGTGGATTCTGCTGCGCTAGAAGTTCCTTCATCCTTCTCCGTTCGACTTGTCAATGTAGACGACTCACGGTCGTCATCGGTCCTCTTGCTATTTTGCAGAGAGTGATTCGCAGCGGCAGTCGCGCTACGTGTTGTTATTCTGTTATTCGACACATTACGAAGAGGTTTGTTATTCGGCAGATTACAAGGACGTTTGTCCATTCGTTTCTTTGAACGTTTCTTTTCTATCTCCTCTTCTTCGGCTTTAATTATCGCACGGGATTTTCTCCAAGCTTCTGCCATACTGCTTCGTTTCCATACGTAGTAAAATTCCGCGAAATCTTCCTGCGAACACAAAATTGCAAATGTTTTCGTTTATTCTTTGAAATTAATTCTTGGAAACGAAATAAAAAGGAGTATACAAAAATGGTATATTCTTAGCAAGATCGCTTGATAGGTACAGATACAGAAAATACAAAAAATACATTACGGAAAACTATCGTAGTAAGAAAATGAACTTACCACTCGTTTATGCGGAAGCAGCTCCCTTCTAATCATAGAAAATATTTTTCCGTATTTCATAATACCCTCCGTGAAGAGTTTCTGTAAGGTCAAAGTACAACAGAAAGGATAGAATGTTTAATCCTTCATCGAAGGAGTCTACAATGGCGTAGAAGAGTTTTTTTTTTCTTTTTTTTTAATATTCCATGAGCAAATTTATTCTAAAAGAATTTGCACAATTAAATATAAGCGCAAGTATAGTAACAAATAAAAAAAGGCAACGCTACTACCAGCTATACAATATCAATTAAAATTCTTTAAAGGATCTCTTTTAAAACGTAAAACGTTTTACGCTAGTGTAAAAATTGGAAATTGTTATTCTATAATCAATTGAATTTGATTAAATATTCGTTTCTCGATACAAAATCAACTGTACGATACTTGCCATCTCCTCTGGCTTCCACTTGTCAATAAATTTGTGCGGTATATCTTTCATACATATCATCCGCAACGCTTCGTGCGGTTCATACTTGGACTCGTGATGAACATCCGAGATGTATTGTTCAGCAACACCAAAACTCGAGTTTTCTATTGCTTCCATGTTTGGAATGCCCTCATGTTGCTGCTTGTATGTTAAAACAACTCGGGCTGCGAAAGAATAGTGATGGATCCATCCCTCGACATCCACTTTCGGATCCCACATCTTCTCCTCCCGAGAAGTTTTATACTCATTGACCGCGTATGACAGATCCTGACATTCGGGGATGACAGCAAATTCCTGAAATTTTAACAAAATTACATTTTTAATTCGTCTGAATGAATACCAAATTATCTACTTTCTAAAGGAAAAGTAACGAAGAATTAATGTTGATGGTCGATTATTTCCAAGTTTGATCGTACGTGAATTTAAACGTTAATTACTAATGATATTTTATTGAAGTTTAATTATTACATATAACAGAATTCTCGATAAAATATTTATTAATAATTTCGTGGCTTTCTTTTCTTTCTCACTCAAAACTTTTTTCGAAACTTCTCCAATTGCGAAACTTAGCAAATGAATTTCAATTTAATCAAAATCGTTAAGAGCAAACGGAATACAAACCATCCTCCGAACTGTCTTCTTCTTCTTCTTGGAGCTCGCTTTCCCTTTCCTACGTTCAGCCGATTTTCTCGACATCTTTCTATCGAATCTACGCGTTACGATTTTACGTTTATTACTACGACACCAAGTGCAAGACTAATTAGTCAGAATTTTTATTCCGGTATGTATACTTGCGATTGTCACCCTTGCGAAGTGGGGTAGCTACAAGTCTTCGCATTCCTTTCTGATCGGATAAAGATCCTTTCGACCTCAGAGTACTGAACAATAATATTTCCCTGCCAAATTTCTTTCATTGTTGGCGTTGTTTTACCGTTTGGTCAATCAAAGACATGAAATATCGAGTCGCACCGTCTCTTTACCAATGATGAATCTTTGAATATGCTCGTTATTCGCGCTACGAAACTTACCGATTGGTACAAGTAATTGAGCATACCAAAGATAAAGCAATTACGATGAATTTGAAGATATTTCGATATTAATATTAATCTGGTAATATTAATATTATTTGAAAATATAGTATAATTGTAAAATGAGGAAGGATTGATGAATAAATGGAAATTATTTTAGTAATATTACTTATGATTTATTGTGAAATTAGCATAACATTGAGAGCTTCAGATAGACGAACAAGCAGTCACGCACTCTTCTCAACGAAAAGTTATCGCGATGATGAAATTCGCGACTATATATTTGGAAATGGAGGCACAAATCGAAACACTGTTTATGGTAGTGATGAATTATTCGAAATTGTAATTTGAAAGCATATGCACGATTTGACGCGATGCGTTGGGCTGACCACGAGCCTCGAAAGAAAACTGGACGAAACGGCAGAGAGCTCCGACTAGACACCGTGTCAATTCGTGAGATAAGATAAGCTGAGAGAAAATATTCACAACGACAGGGTATTTTCTGAAATTTTCTTGTGCAACGTATTATCGTTCTATTATAATTATTATCTTTATTTTATTCGGGACTGGATTAAACAAGTTATATTCATGTTTCGAGCAACTATTCAGTGGTAATTTTGAAGACCTCGTTATTGCATTCGTGAATATTTAATACATTAATATTTGATAATTAAAAAGAATAAAAGACTTTCATATTGGTAATGACCCGTACAATTTTCTATTCTTAATCTTGTGCCACAGAATATTTATATTTCATTTCAGAGGTACTTGATTAATGGACTATTCTAATGGCGATTAAAGTACCATTTCTGATACATATATCAATACACTAAGAATACGAGCAAACGCTAGTTTTAAGATTAGGTCTCGAAAAAAATTCCAACGACAGTAAAATAAATTTTAGTTTCCTGTACCATTGTGATTTATATTTTTTCCTTGTTTATCCCTCTGATTAGTTAAAAAATTTTATGAATCGTCGTATTTACATGATATATTCTAAGTCCATTCGTTACATAATAATGACACATGGATCGAACTAACGTTATAGAACAAAATAATATTACAGTTAGTGCTATACCTAGGAAATGGTACAAACATTTCATTGCCGTGTATCGTATTAGACATGTTCTTTTCATAACAAACACCTGTCCGGTGGAGAAGAAATGGTCTACATATAGAGGAATACATGCTCTTAAATTATAAAGCAGCAGTAGCAATTTACATATATGTATACGTATGCGTGTTTAGGTTTATCGCGAGAATTTAATATATAAATATATAATACATAATACGCGAATAAAATATAATACGAAGATATAACTAATTACGTAATTATTCCAGATTAACCGCAAGATCATTTCATAGTATCTTTGATATCTAAAAAGTTCGATCTAGATTATGAAAGAGTTAATGTTGAAGTATAATAGTCAGAAGAGATTATGATTGGTAATTCTGTTATATTTGTGATTTTTATTGAAATAAACTTATACTTTAACAGTAGAACTACCCCGAAGATTTCAGATTTTGTTTTTGCGCTTATCAAAAATACGTGTGTATTATAACAAAATTGATCTTAACTTTTACTGAAATAGAAACATTATCTTATATTATTTTAATTATGATTATATCTATACTACATATATATAGTATATCAAAGCAAATTACAGTTCGGTAATTGTAGTATTGATTGGATGATGAAGGTAAAATGTAGGAATATTTAAGAAAATAGAATTGCTTAAAATTTAGAGATATAACCGTGTATTTATAGTCCTTTATACAAGATTTATGTTCTCGTAGTGCCTAAACAGGTTGATTAGTGAATTTAATTTCATTGGTTTAATAAACAGATAATAAAGTGCACAAAGCTGGCTTTCGCTTTCTTTTACGCTACGCTCACGTATGATAATAAAAATTATAAATTACACAAAAAGGTTTATATCGTTCGTAATTCTCGAACAAGTATTTTCTATTGTTCGAGTGAAATTATGTTATGACAATTACATTGCACAGCCATTGATTAATAAATATAATTCGTGTGAATTTCGAAGGTAGAATTCTGTCTGATATAACGTAGAAAAAGAATTAATTGCCTATGTTCAAAATAGGCAAGAAGAGTGAACAAAAAACTCATTTTTACTACAATATTATTTGTCAAAGTCGCATCAATGTCGAATTAATATAATGTTTCACTGATGTTTTCTTAAAACTAGGAGAAAAACGAATAGACACTCCACGCAATCTAGTTAAATAGATTTGCGAAATGGTAAGAGACAATGCCTGTAATTCGTAGACCGGGGAACGAATAAAACTAGAACGCTATTAAATGTATTACTGAACAAATGCAAACTGCTGCTCTGTGAATCGACATGATGTATGATACAGATTAAATGGGAGTCGAACGTCGAAATTCCATCCAAAGTTTGCGATCGAAACGTACACTCGTTCATTTGTACAAAGTAGAATGTTACTTTTTTTTTTCATTGCATCAGCAAGAATACTATCGCTAGCAATATGTGAAAGACCAAGGTACATTATAATAAAAGATTTTTGACCGCGATCGATAAAAGTTATACTACTGTAACACTATATTCGTAAAGTGCAATACATGTACATTAACTGAATATATCTACGAATGTATAAGATCTCCGAGTAAAAAGCAAAGATCCTTAATACTTTTCAATCATTAATTAGTCTCTTAGTTATCGATAACGCACCTAACATAATATAATAGGGCAACTTTAATCTATTGCTACTATTATTGCTACTCTCGTTACATGTATCGAGTTTTGTTACTGAAAATCAAGTAGTCGTGATAGTATCCTTGCTAATATATATGTCAATCTATCACTAGAGGAAAGGAAAATTTGTACATCGTTTGTACAATGGTATGACTCAATCTTGTCTGCGCCACGTGAACTTCGCCCTTTGACTAGACGCCTCCACAGCGACCGGCATCGGATGAGAATATGGACACGCTGGTTTGGTGCAGAATGGATGATACTTGCACTGCTGGGCGGGATGAGAGAACACGCATCCTAGTTTTGTGCAGGACAAGCCGAATTTACATTTGGGATGTCTGTAAGCACACTTGTCTCCAAACTTACACGCAGGAAATGCACTATAATGTAGGAAAAGATAAGAAGCAGTTAAAAAACACTTGACTAACGTGAATGATAATGAATGAAAAGAATTAAATAAAATAGTAACCTGCACATAATGAGGGGATGAAGATACGCGCACTTATTTCCTAATGTACAATTCGGCCAGTATCTACATTTTTCTTTCGACTTATCTATCACCGTTACCGTGTTTTCTGTTAGTGGTTTTTTATCTAGACCTGGATGCAAAAGACAACGTTATAAAATTTGTATTATAGAATTTATGTAAGAAGTAAATTAGTGAAGTTGTATTATTTACGTTTAGTTAATAATGGATTCGTTAATAATGTGCTGGATTTTAAATCTGTGGGACTTGGTAAACGAGATCTATTATAAATAATTGGGCTTAATTTTCTCCTTTTTTTTGGTATCTCTTCGATTTTCTCTACGTTCTCCGTATTGCAATTTTCATTGTTCTCCTCCGTTCTTTCTTTTACACTTATATCACCTTCAGTTTCAATTTCTGTTACTTGAAAGACAGAAGTTTCTGATTCATTCTGAGTATATATGTCGTTTTGAATTGTTGATAGTGCAAGTTCGTCATCCTCATTCACCTATAAGTTAATGTCAATTGATAAAATGAATAAGCAGAATCAAAGAAAATTTACGGTTCAGACAATTACTAAGTACGTACCTCCATTTCCAGTCGTTCGTCGTCGTCAGATGCCACTTTCTCTTTCATTAAATTAGTGTTATATCCATTGAGTGTAACTAAAAATTTTTGGTTGTCGTCACTCCTTTGGAATAAAGACATTACGACACCCATATGTTCCTCGGTAACTGGTTGCGGTACATCTACAGACCGTATAATACTAAATATTAGAGAAACAATTTTAAGTATTATATATATCTCCAAAAAAAAATGAAAAAGTAAAGTAAAAATACACTTACAAGGCTTTGATTTCGATTCTGAAACATCTGTATTTAATTCTACTTGTATTTTTTCCATAACCAATCTTTTATTGGAATTCAAATGTACTGATAAATTTTGACCCACGTCTCGCACAGCAGCTGGTTTAAGATGTTTTAATGTTTGCTTCTTCTCCTGTGAAAGTTTCTTAATGAAAAAATATTCATCCATTAAAATACGTATCAAATTATTTTTAATCAGTAATATTAATATCTACTACATTTTCTACATACCAATAAGGATGGCTCTGGATTCTTTTGTGTAACAACAGATTGATTTGCCTCGGCTACAGCTCTTAATAAAAGTGATTGCGTGGCACGTTTTTGCGTTGGTTGCAATGGTTTTAGAGGTCTTGGTGTTACAATTACTTTACTGGGTATCTTAGTTTCCTCGACTTCTTCCTCTGCATCGCTGCATTCCTTGTTACTCTTTCCTAGCGATTTCAGTCGTTTTCTATCAGTCTTAATTGATACAGGTTTATTTACAGCTATTATATGGGATTTAATAGGTCCACTTGTACCCACGGATTGTGGATCATCATCTAATTCCTCTTCTGCGCCTAGATTGAGGTAGTCCTCATCCTCACTACTTTGAGAACGTCTGATTGACGAATTAAAGCCAGACTTAACGCTAACTGGCTTAAAATTATTCTTCAATGGTCCCAATCTATTCTTTATATTTTTATTGTTGGACAAAGTATCGCGATCTTGTTCCAAAGGTTTGCTTTTAAATTCTATAGATTCTTTAATCCCTAATTGTTTAGGCGATTTATTAACAGTCGCGATCCCTAAGCGATCTTTAATCGTACCCGTTGTTTTTTCTGCCGATTTCGACTTTAGATTAGAATTTACTTTCTCCCTTAACTCTAAATTTTTGGATGCTTTTTCGACTTTGGAATTACCCAGTCGAGTTTTTATACTACTAACTTTATCAGATTCATGTTTCAATTCGATCTCACGGTTTCTCTTCGTACGATCCTCCGTATCAAAAGGTCTTCCCCTTGGAAAATTATTATTGCGATTATCCAACCGACGCTTTTCAGTCTGCCTATACCGACTTTCGATATCTGTTTTCTCTCTGTGAACTTCAAACTTTTTCCTAGGTGATACCACACCTAAACGATTTTTTACAGATACAACAGATGTAACTTTTGGTTTATTAACACAAGACTTCAATTTTTTTGTGTTATCATCTGTTCTATTCTCTCCATCCTCCTCGATTTTTGACCTTTTTACTTCACTTTGCTTTTTCTCCAAACTATCCTTATAACTATTTGTTGTGTCTAGTGGTCTTTTTAAATTTCTAGATGGTGTATCGTCCATTTTTGTCTCAACATGAGAGTCTCTAGATTTATTATTAGAAGATTCAAAAGTTGAAACTTCTTTATTTGTATTCATACTTTGACTATCATTTGTCTGTATTCTTTTTGGTACTGATTGCTGGGGAACGATGTGATTTGCTGTTCCATCTGATTTAGTCTCGTTATTGGCAACTTTTACAAGTTTATCTACACTTTTATTTTGTGTTGTCTCCAATTTTTGACTAGACAAGAATGTTTTTGTATTTTGCTTATGGAATGATTTATCATCTTTCACACTTTTATTGGAAGACTTATCAATAGTCTGATTAGCAGCTTGATCTTCCAGAAAGGAAGTTGTTGATGTCTTCCTCTTTTTCCTCTCTTCTTCTTGTTTTACAACGACTGTAGGCACAAACTCCCTCAATGATTTTTTCTTAGCTACAGTAACCTTCTGCAATTTTTTCAATACTTGATCATGCAACCAATCGACAAATGGAGTTGTGCAATTTTCCAGAAATAAATATAGATCCTCGTGCATCTGTTGACGAGACTTTTTATTTACAACCATTACTAAAATATAATCTGGTAGTTCCTCATCGTATCTTATCCCTAATTCCAATAATTTAGCACGAATAGCACTCTGAAAAGAAAGAATAATAAGTCATTTTTATTATGAAGTTTCTGATATAGAGATTGGTGTGTTCTCCCTTATAATTTATATAATTCTTTATTATTTTTGGCCATTTACAAAATTTCAACAACTTCGTTTCCAAATATTTTACTTTCAATGATTTTCCACTTTTTCATGACTTTTAGATATATATATATATATATGAAATTTCTATGCAAATTAATCACTAAATTAATCGAGCGTCGTATCGAAAGTGTAACTCCCATATAAAACTGCAATAATTGTAATGTGTAAATTGTCAAAACCTAACAACAAAGCTATCATACAACAAGAAAGATATTAAACAGAGACTTGTCGATAATCCTTCAAAGTTCTGCATCAGAAATTATTGAACACAACAAGGCGAATAGAACAATGTAAGTATAATCAGGTAAAAGCGTAAATCTTTCACTTACCCGTAATTGATTCGTCACTTCTATCCCGCGTATATCCATAATGTTGATTACATTTAATAAATTGAACGCGCGGGGAAAGAAAACTGTTGTCGAGTCACAAAATCGACGATATTATTACGGAATTGAAGAATAAAAACATTCTCCGCCACGAAGGATAAGAATCAGAATGCTTCCTTCTAGTAAGTAAGCAACCTAGGCAGGAAACTCTGTACGTATTCTAAGTACATAGACCTATATTGTATAAATAATAATTATTTCTCCTTAATACTTTTATAAACAGGACGTTTATAAGCCTCTTATTACCAAACTAAAAATAATATTCATACCGAAATTACATCGTTCATAATTTGAAATTATACAAGTGCAATGTGGATACAATAAATGCGCAATTCGCTTTCACCAACTTTACATATACAGTTTCCCCTCTATTAGAATGCGCATACCGTGGACAAAATGGTTCTGCCGTCGATACAAGCAGACAGGTCGGTCTATACTTTATTATCTTCATGACGTAACAAAGGCGGCAATATATGAATTGAACATATATTTAAATGAAAAGGAAAGATATGATCGTGAATTTGACTAACTTCAAAAATATGCCTTTTCTGAATTGTTTTCTTGACAAGTCCAAACAAGGAAAAATATATAGGTATTTTAATGTAATTCCGGAATAAATAGTCCCTAAAGATTTTACGTAATAGAAAACAGAAGCATTTCTACAACTGTCATTAACCATTGAAGATTAATCAAAGCATTCAACGATTAATCGAGCAACTTTAAAAACGAAAATCGAGATGTCCCGTATGAAAAGTATCTTCACATTTTCTCATTTGCTGTATGATCTTTTTGTCTTTTCTATGAGGATTACTTTCGCCATGACTGTAGCTGCTTTTAAAATGATTGTACCCTCTCGATCAAAGAATTTGCTAGGCGAAACGGTGTTGGTAAATAAATTTGATATCCATAGTTTCCACATTCCATTTCTTATCTCCTAAATATGTACATTCACTAGATAACCGGTGCTGGTCATGGAATTGGCCGCGAATTGGCTATACAATTAGCTTCTTTGGGTTGCATAATCGTTTGTTGGGACGTAGATACCGAAGCAAATCGGTCGACGATGAGTCTGGTATCAAAAAATGGTGGAGAAGTAAGAAAAAAGAAATAAAAGGCAGATTGAAATAACAGATTGCGTTAAAAGTTTTAAGTATAAGTATTCTACAAATATTACTATACGAATATACTATACGACAATCATAAAGTGATTGTACAGAAGCAGTGTAGGTAGTATAATAGCAAGTCGTAAGCTCCATCAAGTACAAATTTATTTCTATAATATAATTTATTTCTAATCGCAACTTTGTTATTGTACCAGCAAGCGCTATACTTTAACATATCTAAAAGTTTGAAATTGAAAGAAAACATCATTATAAATAGATCTACCTATTAATAAATTTATCATATAGGATGGAAATCATTGGCAACCTTAATATCTAATATTTCTGAATAAATAAAAATCCTATAATATTTTTATTTGATCTTCGATAGGCATTTCCATTGAAAAAAATATATACATATATGTATATTTAGGCTTACGGTTTCGTAGTCGATGTATCGAAAAGATTAGAAGTCCGAGAGGCAGCGAGGTTAATGAGAAAAGTTGGCGTGCCAGAAGTGTCTATCCTGATTAATAACGCCGCTGTATTATATCATTGCCCTTTTTTGAATCAAGACACAGATATCATAGAAAAGACGTTCAACGTTAATGTTTTATCACACTTTTGGGTTCGTTCATGAAATGTTCACTAATAATGTATAAAATGAAAGAGTTACTTAAAATTACAAGCAATATTAAAAATTGTAAATACCAAAGAAACTCTCACTTGAACCTCGAATTTTTTCAATAGACGATAGAAACTTTTTTGCCCACCATGATGCAAAATGGAAAAGGACATGTAGTTTGCGTGTGTAGCATGTGTGGTATATATGGTGTGTCCCAAAAAGTAGCGTACTGTTCTTCCAAATTTGCTGTGAGAGGTAAAGGAATTTTTTAAATAGTTCGCCCATCGTTAAAAATGTGTTCAACATAACATTAGTGCTGTAAATGCATCGTAAATGGTATTGACGTATTTTCTTCCTTCTTTCAAATGAAAATGACGCATTTCATGAAAAAGTATGAAATTACTAATAGTTACTTAAAACTTTAATAGGTTTGATGGAGGCTCTTTACGAGGAGCTGCGATTAGACAACAAGTATACTAA
The DNA here is from genome assembly GCF_041682495.2 of Bombus fervidus. Taxonomy (NCBI): domain Eukaryota; kingdom Metazoa; phylum Arthropoda; class Insecta; order Hymenoptera; family Apidae; genus Bombus; species Bombus fervidus. Next base: position 15,197,397 of record NC_091521.1, read on the forward strand.
CATACGATTTACAACCATTTATCCATTTTATGTGGATACTGGGCTAGCCAGAGATCCAAAATATAGGTAACCTGTGGATAAAAAGTGTCTTGATTCAATCTTTCATTTCAAGTGTATGATTTTTATAGGTTTCCTTATATATTTGGTGTAGTATCACCCGGATATGCGGCGGGAGAAATAATCAAAGCAGTTAGAAGAAATTATACCGAATACTCTATTCCTAGATGTCTTCTTACCCTAAATTCCATTAACAGGTACTTTATAAGTATGATCCAGTTTTTTCCAGCCAAACGTTATCAGTATATTCTATAGGTTAAGATCAGGAAAACACGTCGTATAAATATATGTCATTGGAAGAATTGTTCTGAAAGAAGTTCTAAGAACTATATGTGAAATGAACGGTGACGAACATGCGTTATTATGATATAAAGTATAAGTAGGTGCAGACTATTTACATAAGGTATCGTATTACTCCTACAATTCTAGCTGCATTTAATAAATATGTTTGCGACGTTCGTTACTGCTCATCTGATATACCGTCTTCTTGCTATAACTCTTCTTCTTTCACTAATATATATTTATCTAACATATTTTGTTATCTTTTTCTGTAAAATGTACTGATAATGTTTGACCAGAAGAAAACTGCGATACAATCGATCTTCACAAATTTTATTATTCTATTTATTAATTTATATTACTCTATTTATATAATTTAGACTCAAATTCAATCAAGTTCTACTTCTATAAATTCTACAATTCCAACACTTGAACATTAAATACTTACATTCAAACATATTCATTTTCTAATTTATACTCTCGTAAACATAACATTTTTTTTGGACGTTTATGGCCCACAGATTGGTTCCTGAAAGTGCGATGAGGTTAATCCTTGATTTCTTGGCGAATGTGGATCGTAAACGCAGAGAAAAACTTGCAGTCCGTGAAACTGTCGCTTCGTAAAACATAACAATATTCATATGAATTTATGTTTGTAGAATGCGTCACAAGATAATATCACGTAACGTGTAATTTAAAAATTACATTGTATTATATTCAAACTCGATAACAAAACAATTTTTTGTTAGCAAGTATGTCATTAGGTACCTTACAGAATAATTATAATAACTATTTAAATTTTGTTTATCTCATAGTAAATTGTTTCTTAATAAAGGATTAAAGATAATATATAAATCAATTTTACGCAATTAAACTTGGATGTAGATTACATATTTATTGATGTTAGAAATAATTTGCAATTTAAATCAGTTACTCAGAAAAAAAGTTTCCCTATAAATATTTAAAATGTAGAAAACAAGCAAAACAAGTTCTTTAATTTTTCGTACATACAAAATTGATATAATCTTACTTTCTTTTTTCTTCTTCTACAAGATTTTTTCAAAATATTTATGACCTTGAACTTTGAATCAGTTGATAGACCATTGCGTGTACTCTGTATAATTCAACCTTTCACTTCCATAAAAAACTTATAACACTTAATAAAGATAGTATAATGATCGTGCACTTAAGTAGGTACATGTCATTTTGGTTGACAACGTATAGCAACGACGAAAATCGTTGTCGAACTGTTACCGCATCATTGGCGAAAGAAGTAGAAAAGAATCTTGATTAGTTTAAATGACAATTGATACGATTATGATATCAGGCCGAGATATGACGATGAAAACACAATTATCTTTCTCTACGTATCTGACCCTACTATAATGTGAAGTATCGCAGACTTCGTTAACAATCGGAAGATTTTTTTTTATTTACCTATTAAAAGTAAAAATTACTTCATTTTCGCTGTATTAAATTAATTAACAATTTGCTTTATAGAATCCAAGCATTGTATATGCATCATATATTTCGTGAAATTTAAGAGAATGATTTCAATCGCATTCAATAGGATTCGATGGGTTTTCCTCTTGATCTACCTGAACAAACGTTATCGCAGGTTAAAAAGATATTTTCTAAATATAAGGTGAAGGTGAGTCTGCTATCGGTAACGTACAGCGAATTCCTACAAGGAGTCCCTTTTTAAGAGACTGGACGAATTATCTTAATTGATTGTACGTACACTTGTTTTGGCGAAATTTTAGATTTCATTGTGGAAACATAAATTCGCTAACTGTGATGTAGTTTTCTCAGCATGTCTCGCGAAACTATATGATCAGCAAAGTCATCTGAACAGAAATTGAAAATATATATATAGGAAAAAAAATATAAATATATATATATATATATATATAATTGCCGTCTATTTTCATAAAACGGCAATTTTTAGAGCGTAGATGTCCTGAAAAACTGCATTGTTTATTTAAATCGTTACCGAAAGGAATGACAGCAGCCGTAAAAAATAAAGAAAACTACACGAATATGGCAATATCTTTTGTAAATGTGAGTAATTTCTAATCTTGCAAGAAAAAATTTTTATTTTCGCTTTATGAGTATATAGCGATACATTACAAATTAGTTGTTAATGAAATATGTTTCTGTACTTCGTTTGTTATTCAATAAAGTTCTACGAATTTGTGACATGCAGTATTTTCCTGTACGGGAGTGCAGTACTGCGCAGCTAAGTGAAACCAGTTGCAGATCTGTCACGAGAAGCCGCATCGTCTGCTAGTGCTTCCATAAAATTCTTCGAAGATCATTTAGTCTTTATAAAATAACGCTTCAGTGACTTCTGGTAAGTCTTCTATTCCAACTTTCGATTTAGTTCCGCTATAATTGTTTTTAAAAATCCTGCTATAAAGTTTGTGTGTTTCAAACAGAGTGTTTTCCACTTTATGGTGTCTGTCGTTAACTAAATGAATCTCTTTACAGTGACTTTAGTGTGATTAGTAAATCTAATTAAAAAGAAATGAAAGAGATCGTGTGATATACATATATTTTAATCTAATAACGAAATATAAAGAGTGATTTATAAGCATCTTCTACTTGGTTTCGCTAAACAAGTTTACCTTGAAACAAACTGAAAAATCGAAAGGCAAGTTCATGATAAACCTTTCCAGACAAGGACGTAACGTTAAAAGTCAATGACGCCAACATCATAGGGTTATCGTACGATTACTCTTTCTTTTTGGAAATGCACCAAATTTAGACTTGAAAATACAAAAATGGAATTCCCGTTATATTTACTTTTAGAGTTACTTATAGAACAACAATATCGTATATGTAAAGCTTCAAAAAGTAAAATTTCGTTAAATCTAAAAATGTTTATATGTAGAATTGTGGAATTTGAAAGGCTCAGAAATAAAATTTTCTTACATGTACTCATTCATACATGTATACATTATACAGTAACTCGCACAGACATAGACACAAATGTGTTTGAGAAATTATTGCTCTATACGTATATTTATCTATAATAATATTATTGCATTAATTGTTTTTAAATATGTTAGAACACTTATTGTGATTGGCAGAAATATAAATTTTACTTGTTTAATACACATAGTTTTTTGTATAATACGTATATATTAACACGTCATTGTCAGAAGTCATAAAAATATGGTTTTTGTTGACTGCTTGTAAAATGCCGGAGACACATAAATAGGGTGTTCAAGCATTGTAGTTATACTCAATCTGTAATCATACTCAACATATAATTTTATTCATGAAAAAACATACGGTTGAAAAAATTGAAGGTAATAGGAAAATATGTTATCAAGATGTCAATGCAGTACACACAATAAACGATTTACATTTACTTACATCGTAACCTACGCAGTTCTGCGGAGAGACACGTGCATCGAAAAATATCAAACAATAAAAAATTATTAGTATCGAAATGGAATATATGTATTTTGTTTAAAATAAAAAATTCGATCGTTCGATCATTTATTTGTGTAATTGAATTTAAATAAAATCTTCCTCGAATAGAGCAAGTATCTCATAAATTAATTGTAAAATAATTACTGTATAAGGAGTCTCGATTTCAAATTTCATAAAAATATGTTCGATGTTTTAAAAGTTACAAACATCGTTGTAATACTCTTCGATATAGATGAAAACTTCAAAATAAACAGCACAGCAGTTTCCTCGCGGATTTATACGACGAAGATAATCTCAGATACTTTTGATGTCTTTTTCAAGAATACTTTTTAGAGGTTACCAGAATGTTACGATTTCTGAAGTTCAAACCTAAAATGTCAAATTAAAAGATTCGATTTCCAATTTAATGGGTTCAAAAGTTTAAACATTTAGATCCGAAGCTCCACGTTCGCGATATACTTTCGTATTAAAACGCGTTCTTACTATTTTTTAAACAAATATTTCCAATTTCTTTCACATCCTAACGTGCCCCATTTTTCTTCAAAACACCGAATCACATCTTCTCCGGTCTCTTATTTTAGTTTGTCGAACATAACCAACACTGAACAAGGATCTGGTTTCAGTTCACCTTAACTATCGCTTCCTTCTTTCTCGATCGCTCACTTTTAACGCAAAAAGAAAAAGGGAAATAACAATAATTCGTAACGGACTAGCCATTTCATGAATAAAGAGAGAAAATCAGTCGCGGGACACCCGGAAGAAATTTAACTAGACATGCAATCATTCTGGTACGTGGGCTATGGCTAGTTAAATTCTGTATCTATATGCGATCATTCAGACCCAGTACACTCTTTCACGTAATAGCTGTTACATAATGTGTGCAGACTTTTCCTGTTTTTGATTTATAATTCTATATGTATATCATGATAAGTGTCTACTACGTAGTTGTGCAGTTATCGATGCAGGTTGTTACTATTACAATTGAAAGAGAGTGGGAGAGAACTGTTCTTCTATGCAATACCTTGCACGCTTTGTGCGCTTTTATGTTTCATAAAAGGCCATTGTTTTCCCTTGTTTAATAAACATGACGATATACGTATATAAATTGTTGGAGAAAATAAAATAAAAGAACTTGGAATTTATTTTAGTATTTATTTTGTATTTATAAAAATTGATTTAGTAATATATAATATCTAAATTATATTAGTATATAAATATATTAATAACACTATTTGTTTAAAAATAATAGTACAATTTATTATGATATTATTAACAATACTACATTATAAAACTATATTGTAATTAAGTACATGTATGCAAATGTAAAAATGTACGTAAATGATATCTATTTTAATAAAATTCTTAATTTCCTCGATGACGAAAAATTGAAGTATTGATAAGCGAGAATTAACATACATATAATTTTATTACGTAAATCTGCTTGTGAAACATGATAATATTTGTATTTACTTTTTCTATCTTAATTAACAGGCCAAAATTAGTTCCAGAATTAGATGGTATAATTCTAAAAAAGGCAATAAAAGGGAGGTTATTGCGACTGGATTCAAGATTATCTTTTCCTTTTCAAAGGATTATCCTTCTAGGCAAAAAAGTATCAGCATTTTAATATCAAACGAAACTATATCATTAGAATTTAACACTCCGATTCGTATGTTCGATTATGCGAATAAAATGTTTTGAAAAAAAAAGTATAGAAGCCGGCACGATAGTGTTCAAGCGATCCACAAGCTCAACAAGGGGGGATAAGAGGTTCATAAGGAGCTCGAGTTGGTAGCCTGGCCAGTGATATTAAGCTACACATTAAACTTCAACCATAAAATCGGCCGTACGGCTATGAGGTTTCGTAGTCATTTCACTAGTTACTAATTGTCCTATTACGCAATGTTGATACACTTTCTCTATATTACTGGATAGCAATATTTCCGGATATAATTAGTATACTACGGTACACGAGGCTCCTGTACGATAGCGCGTCATTTGTCGAGTGTTCTGGAATTGACGCGGAGCTCTCTGGTGTTTGCTCTTTCGTTATGAAATTTTCTCATATACCTATCTTTCTAATTCTTCGATACTGAATCCTCTGACTTTGACGTTCTTTTTTTATCGTATCGTATCTTTCGTAATGTATTTCCTTAATTAAATTATCAGGGATAAATTTTAAATACTTGTTTGTATCACTAGTTAATGATAGAAGGAGAGCAGTTAATCGTTAGAATAAAAATAAAGCGTTTCTTATGAAATAATTTAGTATACAACTTGCATTAATCGAAAAGTATTGGCATCTCCTTCATTTTCTTGCTGATTTCTACTAATTTTTTAAATTTTCTTTTTCCTTTCAGTGCAATGCATCCCATAAAAGACGAGATGGCGATCGTGGGCTCAAGAATAACATACTCTTCGTTCACCATTTGGCTGTTTCTCAGCATTGAATTCGTAATTAGTACGTTGCTATCAATTTTTTTGAGAATCCTTAAGATATTCAAATCTCTGCTGCCGGAACCACCGAGAGATTTGACTGGAGACGTAGTTTTGGTAAGAATACAAAGCATCTCTCGTGATCATTCAGATTATCAAAGCATCTCTCGTGATCCTTCAGATTATACGCTTGAAATAAAAAATTTCGAAAGTTAAACTTTTCAATGAAAGATTCCAAACCTCAAATTTTGAAGCTTAACGCGAAATTCGAAAGTTGATATTTACCGAACGACCGTGCTGTGATCGGAAACAAACTTTTTAATAGTTTTATTTATAACTTTATGCTGTTCAGGTGGCCGGTGCTACTTCCTCTTTAGGCAGATCCCTCGCGGCTGAATTCGTGAAAAGCGGGTGTTCCGTTATTTGCGTGGACAACGATCACGAGTTAATCGAGGAAACAGCATCGAGATTGAAACAACAGCATCTCACCATCGACGAAGCCAAGCCGAGGGACAGAGAGGACGATTCTTCACGATGCAGCTCGACTATATCTGCTTACGAGTGCGATTTCTCAAATAGAGATGCCATTAGAAGAACAGCCCAAAAAGTGAAAGATGATATCGGAAAGATCAACACTTTAGTGACCTGCATTGGCAATTCGAGCGAGGACATCTTCGACACTACCAGCAAGACTTTAATGACTCATTTTTGGGTATATAAAATTTCTGGTTGTTCCTCTTTGTTTCTTTTTGTTGGAACTTTTTAAAGAATACGATCAATGGACACGTTAATCTTCATTCACAATTTTAATTTTCACCTGACAATTAATTTTTTTCAGGCAATTAAGAATCGTTAAAAGGAAGGATTGAAATCAATTTATAATTTTATTTATTATTGCTGGGTAGAAATATTTATTAATTATTGTTTAATTTGTTAGCGATTATTATAAGAAACGTGAATGACCTTGTGGATGATGAGTACAATTTTATCTATAGGATAGAAAGACAGAATTATGTAAGATATCGAAGAAGATGAAGGAATTGGCAGGGTATTACAAATTTATAAATTTTTTTAAATACCTTCTTAGTTTGATTTCGTTAAAAAGTAACACGACCGTTCAAATTGTTAGTAAAAACGTTTATATTCGATTCTAACGCGAATGTAAAGAATATATTAAGGTATTTCTTCCATTGCATTTACAGACAGTGCTCGCGTTTCTTCCAATGATATTGGATCAAAAACGAGCCTATATAATTGGAGTGACCCCAATCGCATCGAATAAAGACGCTTATCATGGTTCCAAGGCAGCTGTAATGAGTAAGCATCTTTGAATATTATTGACATTACTAATTTACTAATAATTAATAATTTAATAATCAGTAATTCGTTAATAATTAATCTAATGGTTGATGCAGGTTTCATGGAATGCATGTGTCAAGAATTGAGCCACCATAGTAACGATTTAACATTTTTGGCATTCTCTCCAATTAGAGAATGCAGGTAATGGTACTTCAAACATTTAGATTAAAATAATAATCGGAATATTCAGTGTTTTTCATAGAAAGGCTGCTTCTTCAAGTTACTTGGGCAAATATTTCTTCAGTTTAAAAAATGTAGATCGTTTACAAGACTTTTCCACCTACAGTGATTCTTATTAATATTCAAACAGTGTTTATAGTATGCAAATATTAATAAGAGTCATCACTGTATATAAATTCCTTTTTTTGGGTTTCTTAATTTAATTACGCCAAATTAATTGGATTTCTGTGACTGTCACAGTACATTGAGAGAGAGTGAAGAACGAGTGGCCAAGAACATTGTGAAAGCAGTACAGACCAATCAGTATAATATGAGCGTCAGCTGGATATCCAAATCGCTGTATCACATAAGGTATAAAAAGATAAATACAGAGTAAAAACTAATTTTTATCATTCTAGAAAAAAGATGAACAATTTTTAAATAATATCAATCTATTAATTTTCTCAAATCTTTCTCCTACGATCTATTTGATAAATAAATATTGACATCAAATTTGAAGATCTCCTACATAAAACAAACTCGGCTCCTTATTTGCCTATTTTATTTTTCAGTTGTATGATCTACAACGGAATAACGTTGCTCACAGAGTGGACCCACTTTCAAGGATGCGATTATCGCTCGTAAATATCTGCCCTCTCTCGCGTTATACCCAATAGAATTATTAAAAGAAGAATGTCTAGAAATCGCAATACTACGATCTACGATGTTTCAAAGGACAGCCTCAGAAGTTCTCTTAATAATTAAAAGAAAAGCAAAGTGCATCCGTACAAAATGAAATTTTATTCTAATCTCTCACGTATCGTTCGACAATTCAAAAGTCTACACAATTGAAGGGAGAGAACATCGAAATAGAGACGCAAAGTTTAAAGAATAATCAACAATAATTACAAAGTTTCCGTATATGAGAGATATAGTACAAATTATATATGCATTAGAAAAGAAAAAATAACATGTATGTTATTATTAAGTATTCGGTTGTTTTTGCTTGAAAAACGTTCGTCAATCAGGAATTAGCACGTCGTAATGACCGCTGTCCGAATTACCGGTGAATAGCAGTCTAGCTGTAGGGTATTGCGAGCTCACATGATTGTGAAATACTCGTTTAAGTTCGGGTCTGTCTTTGATCTCGCGATAGATCGACAGATTCATGTTATACATCTTGGTAGCGACCGTGCATTCGAGTTCACTGGCGAACGTGCCCACCATGTCCATATAATTTTCATAAGTTTGCCGATCCGATATGTTCCATTCGGCCATCACGAAAGGTCCGTACTCGTGCCAATTTTCCTTGATGTGTTGCACAACCTGTCGGACAAGATTTCTATCGTTCGTAGAAATAAAAGGTGCGAAGGGCATGCGATGAAAAGACTTAATTGTTCCTTGAAATCGAACGAAAAATTCTTTTACTTAATTACAATTTCTCTTTTAAGATGAAAAGCAAGCATTAAAACGATTTAAAGATTCATAAGATTCTATGGGATAGTTTCTAAATTAGAAATTTTGTTAAGATAAGAAGATATATAGGTACTGATAGATATTAGATATAAATTGCTTGAAGTAAATGGAAGATTTTTTGTTCATCGAAAGAGCTTCCTTCGTTTTATCAAATACGGATCAAATTTTCTCTCTCTTCGATGCGTTAAATATTAAATTTTAGTTCCTCTATAGAACATTTTTATATATTTCCTAATATTCTTTCTATAGAGTCTTTGATTATTTCGAGCAATTTATTTTACTGTACTGTAGATCTTTTTCATAGTTTGCCTGAAACAATCACATAAACGAAAACGAAGCACACCATTGATCGCAGATACCGATGTTCGTCCTCGTTTTGCCATAAAATGTAGCTAATCGCTCGAAACATGCAATTACCATCGCCGTAAATGTTTTGCACGCGAAACGTGCCTTCAGCGCACCTTAAACGAGCCGTATCTGTAACATAAAGATCATCATTTATATTCTATTATCAATAAGTAAAACATTAAATCTCACACGCACGTCGATTTACGTTTTAAATCCTCTTAAAATAATAATAAATTCTATTACCAATATAAAGCGGACGAAGGTGTACCTCTTTTAAAAAAGATAGAACGCCTGTTTTTATCTCTTTTAACACGTGTATGTGAACAAAATTGTTCACAGGGGATCCAATTAGTTTGTCGATTCCAAACGGAGTATGTTTGTCGAATACCGGAAGCGTGGATGTAGAAGTCTCCGCGGTCCAGGTGCTGTTCGTGTCCGAATCGATTATATCTTTTCGCATTCTTAAGCAGCGACGAGCGATGTACGCACTTGTCTATTAATAAAACGTGCAAATAGATAATCGATGGCTCCTTCTATAAATAGAGTATTAAAAGTATCAAACAAAAGTATAGTCTATTTTGAATATAGCTTATATGAAGCTGCTTATGTCGACTCTCTGTCCATGCGAATACTTTTTCATAATTATTTTTAAATACTACAAATGTCGTATAAATTATCGATTATTATTTGAGAAAGGTTACTCTGCGAGTTTCATCGATGCTATAAAATTGCGATCACGTAAGGACTGAATTTTTCCATTCTTTTTTTTTTTTTTTTTCAGACGAGATAAAAGGAATTCTTCGTTTAAAAAAAATTGTAAAGATCGGAGCGTGCTGTTAAAGGCAGAATTATTATCAGTATTTTATCCTTCTTCTACTTTTACCTTCTTCAAAGATGTGGCTACAGAAAAGGAAACACCAGAGGCAAGGTAAGAGGAATGCCTTTAAAAATTTTAATACGTGGACTTTAGTGATGTCCAGTTTAGATATCCTTCGACAACGACAGTATTCGTAAGCCGCATTTTTAATTAATGTAAAAGTTTAAATTAAAAACGGGTTTGGTATTTCTCCTTTTTTTCCTCCTTTTCTCTCCTTTCTTTTTCTTTTTTTTTTTTTTTAATTAATATCGAATTTATTCATACGCAGATTAATTTATATAAACATAATTTCGTTTATCGACATTGGTATTTTGAAAGATTTGACGGAAGTTCGATCTTCTGATGTCTTTTTTATTTTGTAATGGAATTACGTTCACTCGTTGCGTTTTATACATTGGAAAGTCAATTTTTAATTTATATAAATCAATAGTACAATAATATCAAGCGCTGTAAAAGTATCTTCATTTTAATTATTTCTATAAATTAATGATTTCGAATTTTTATTTTCCTATTCTTTATTACTACAGTTCTTTTTCGCGATCAACAAGATTACTTAATTAAAATTGATATTATAAATGTGAAAGAATTATATAAAATATTGTATGATATTTAAGATTGTAAATTAAAGATTATGTCTTTTGAAATAATTTGTAATGATCGTTGAACAGATTATTTTAGTAGTTTATTAAATATTACAAATTTTTAAAATTCCCTCGTTTCATGGGTCACGAAAAACTATCGCCACATAGCGGTGAAAAGGTGGAACTAATTATCAGGTGGCAAAAATTAAAAAATTCAAATTTCTCGGCTAATGAGGTGAATGCTGTAATTTTTAACGACATAAATAAATAGAGCCTAACGATGTAATTTAAATCAGTTTCTTCTAAATATTCCCCCTGATTTCATAGTTATAAACAATTTTAAAAAATCGTCTATTTTATGGACCATGGAACGCTATAGCCATCTAGCCTCCGAATCGGGAAATTTGGATTTCTTAATTTTACCTTCTGTCTGATTAGTTTTATCTATTCGCCGTTAGATGGCGGTAGTGTTACATTGTCTATTGACTAAATGATTTTCTAAAATTGCTTATAATTGGAAAACTAGGCATACTTAAACAAAACTAATTTTAGTTAATTATATAGGTTAAAACATTCGTTTGAAACGTCAAAAGTTAAAAAATTCTGTCTCGGAACTGAGAAGTTGGATTTCTTAATTTTACCTTCTGTCTGATTAGTTTTATCTATTCGCCGTTAGATGGCGGTAGTGTTACATTGTCTATTGACTAAATGATTTTCTAAAATTGCTTATAATTGGAAAACTAGGCATACTTAAACAAAACTAATTTTAGTTAATTATATAGGTTAAAACATTCGTTTGAAACGTCAAAAGTTAAAAAATTCTGTCTCGGAACTGAGAAGTTGGATTTCTTAATTTTATCTTCTGTCGATTAGTTTCACCTATTCACCGCTAGATGAGTGTAGTGTTTCGGGGTTCATAAAACGAGCAAATTTCAAAAATTTTTAACGTTTTTACGTTTTTATACTTTTTCTCTAATAGCTTCACGATTTTTGTATGTATGTTCTTAATAAAAAAGTCTTTTAATATCGGATGCGTATAATAAAATTGATATTAAATTTTTTTTGTATTTTATATTTCCTTTCTTCCCTCTCAGTGGCCATTCAATTATGATTCTGTGCTCCTTTTATCTTGGAAGCTTTCTAATAAAAATTTATAATCTAAGCTGGCTAAACAAGAGACAATCCAGGAATAATAAATAAATATGTGGTTATTTAATATTTGATAAAAAACTTTATTTATTCATTTGATACAAAATAAATTGTGTTACAATTTATAATAATACATTTTAATATTATTTATGAACATAATGAATATTAATTACGTTTATAAAGATAATTAAGAGAATTTTACAAGACTTTTACATATCTAAAACTCTCCATTGCCTTTATTCAGGTATATGTTTAAAGAAGATATACATATAAGATAGGAAATGAATGTGAAAAGGGGATTAAAAACTGACCCAGAACGCAATGTACGTAAAAGATCGGTAGGTAGAGAGGAATACAAAGAGCGGAAAACAGGGGAAATAAAGGAGAATGACCTGACAAGACGAAAAAGGATCGAACCCGTTGCAGGCAACAAAAATGTGGTACTAAGCTTTTAAATAAGCAAGTAAATGCAACACCACTTTGCTGCGCATCCGTTTCAAATAGAATTTCATCCTCTAAAAATTATTAATTGTAAAACTATATAAATTATATATCTACTTATAGGGATAAAATTCCCGCTTGCTGTAAATATTTTATTAAAATTAAAAATGCGTCATTTTTATTTCACCTATCAGCATAATGTATACTATATAAACACGTAATACGTATTGCGCGTGTCACCATTCACAAACACCGAAATTCACAATGCATTCCGTACATGGTAGAACAAAAACACAATACGCTCTTCTATACGCTATAGTCTACTCAATTAAATCGTTCCATTCTAAGGAAAACTTTTAAATACATACATACATACATAGCTTCTTCCACCTTTAATGCGTAGCACTTCCGCAATTAGAATTCTTGATTAACCCGTGAACTATGTAAAAAGAAAACTCATGTTCGCTAACTTTGAGTAACATCTAAAAATAAGTGAATTAATTCTTTATTAATTCCTCTGTTAATTCCTATCAAGCAGGTTTCTGGTTAAACTCTTTCATAGAACGTAGGAGTCCAGCTAATTATAATCGGTGCGTATTTGCAACGTAATACATACATTTTTATAATTTGTTGTTTTAGAAGAACCGTTTGACAGAAATTTTGTGTGCCATCTCCTTACACATCATATTCTCCTAATACAAATCCCCAATTTGGGGCCAAAAATTTCTGTCGATTCCTAAAGAAAGATTCATAATTTGTAAAGAATTGCTTAGTTCTATATAACAGCTTAAGGTTAAACAACAAAATTGTATGTATTTGTACTTACGCACTGCCACTATTAATTATACTGGCAGAGTAACAAAGTAGGAAAAGCGTAGCGATATCGTCGTTCCAATAGAACGGAACTGGCTCGAGTAGACCGTAGTCAAGTTGCTTGGCTACAAAATCGTGTTCGTATATACGTCGGTGCATGTCACTTGCACCAGTCGGTCGCAAGAAAGGGACGGAACAAGTGCCAAGGAAACATGGCGACGCATTGGAACGTGCCACAGTGATGCAGCTAACGTGCAACGAGATCGTTTCTATCGAGTGATCAAAGATACCCGTGGCCTCGCACGCGAAAACATCTATCTGGCCAAATGACATGGGAATTTGTAATCGAAGGCACTTCCTGCTGACAATATGCACCTTGCAACTCGTGAGTTTCTTCGATGGAAAAATGTTTTTGTCCTCTCATAGAGAAAATTATCGTCATCCTGTGACACACGTAATTCGTATTTCTCTAGCACTGAGTCACTGCGTGGTATTCTTATGAGAAGACTCTGATTATTGAACAAATATTAATCATCGAGTATTTTTTAAATAAAAATAAAGAGTTTAAAGAGTTTGGTCTATGGATTGTTGCGTTGATATAAACTGTAAACGATTCGAAATGTTTTATCGACGATATCATGGCTCGATGTAACGTACGCACTTGTTTGATTATCGCATCGCTTTATCGATCTATAGATCGCATGGTTTATCTCCGCGGAGTAAAGATCTCCGTGTAGAAACTGACCGATCCATTTAACACCGCTTTTACTACTTTCTAAGCGCTTTCTTGTCGACTCGCATCGATACCGATACAGAGTTCTACATTGCACTATAGAGATGTTTTTGCTAATTGAAAAATGCAGTAAGTGCATATAAAATAGGATAACTTAACAAAATCGGTTAATTCAATATCGTGTTAATTGATGCAATATCAATTAATTGAGCTTTAAAAGATTTAAAATGGAATATGATAAAAGTAGAAATACAATGGGATGTTATTTAAAGCAAGTATCTTAGTTGAAAGCAAAAAATATGTTAAATGGTTCATGAACACTGGCTCGCATTTGATCCATCAGATTAATTGGGTATTTAGAACACAGAGCAATTGGTGCAAATTAAGATTGTAGACAAAAAGGAGTTGGTAGAAATGAAAGAAATTAATCTTTTAAGATTCAAACATATTCTACTCAGACTCTTTGTTGATTTATTGAATTTAATTGGAATTATTTCATTTTTGCTTGTAGATCACTACGGTAGAGCGCCAGGTCTTCGACTTTCTGGGCTTTATGTGGGCCCCGATACTGGTCAATTTTTTCAACATTATATTTGTAATCTTAGGGTTTTTCGGAGCTTTTCAATATAGACCTAAATATATCATATCAGTAAGTACAATCCCTTCATTTTACTTTAATATATTTTTATATACATATTTATTATAAACAAAAATAATTGTTTGTATACTAAATTTATTTTAGTATTGTATATGGAATACACTATGGTTAGGGTGGAATATATTCATGATATGTTTCTACCTTGATGTTGGTGTACTTGACAAAGTAAGTATTCATTTTTTAAATAATTTCCTTTTCATAATTTTAATTGATTTTTAATCATAATTAATCTTTTAGAATAGTGATATTTTAAATCTTGGTACTGGTAGCTTTTCCTGGTGGCATGTCAATGGACCAGGTTGTAAAGCTATTTATGATGTTACTGAACCAGAATTATTCAGACCTGCCCGACCTACAAACGTGACAGATTGTGTGCTAGATTATGAAGTAGTTGAAATTTTACATGCATCTACTCAATGCATCTTAGGTGTAAGTACCATTAAGTTTCACTATTTAGTAAAAGTGTACTAATTACAATATTTAAAATAATATTTCTTTTGTTTTAGTTTATTGCAATAGTAGGTGGTATTTGTCTAAGTAAGGTTTTCCTGGAGGAAGATGATAGCTGTAAGTATAAAACTCAAGAATTTCTGTTTTGATTAATGCCAGTGTCAGTTTAGCATAAGAATTAGTTTGCAGAGTGAAATTATTTTCTATTTTATCCTGGAATATTATTTGGTGGTA
Source organism: Bombus fervidus (assembly GCF_041682495.2). NCBI lineage: Eukaryota > Metazoa > Arthropoda > Insecta > Hymenoptera > Apidae > Bombus > Bombus fervidus. Next base: position 15,212,888 of record NC_091521.1, read on the forward strand.
AATTTAGGTAATATTTTTCCTGATATCGGCAAACGATATCTAGGAAAAATTTTCAAAATTTAATTTTTTATTTTTATACAGTTAAAAAAGTAAAACGTGCAATGATAAATCTTTTTATAATACAGAATAACATGTTTCGCTACAGAAAAAGATTGTGCCAGCCATTCTGGATATTTCTTTTTTAATTACATAAATTTAAGATTTATTATTGCTTGAAAAGAGGGTTGTCGGTTACAGTTGATTTCATTGGTGGATTTGATCCTCCACTTTGGTAAGTGCTTTGCCTGATTCATGGTTTGCACGCATTTGCTCCTTTTGTAAAGCACGAAGTAAAATGGTTTCTCTCATGCACATCATTACTCATCGATTCTCTTGCGAATGTTCAATGTACTGTGAAATAACATCTTTGAAGCTTGAATATTACGCGAATTTATTTTTCGATCTTTTATACAACACGTATTGTTTGCAAACGTATAAACTGTTGTGAAATTGGCTATATTCGAATGAGACTCATATACCATCTAATTTAATTTTAATCAAAAAGAATCACTACCTTCACGTCACAAACACAATAAAATTCGATCTAATGCAATCGATTCTACGTCATATTTCAGTTGACTTTGTGGGAGGTGATGACTTTGGGTTGGCAGGCCACACGCCGTTACATCCTATGTACGTTAGCTACTCGGCTCTTCCATCACCTGCCCACCCTCACAAAAATTCCGCTCAAAATTACCCCGCAGGCACAGCTAGCTCTCATCAATCAGTTTGTCACGATACCAGCTTCCCAAAACATAACGATAAAACATTTAACAGCTCCGGACGAAGTAAATGTAGCTTCAGAAATGACACGATCAGAACTGAACGAAGCAATCTATCCAGTCGCGACTTAAAGTATGTTGATTACTCTAACGACTATTCGAATCCGTTGGATCATTTACAGAGGCCTGTATCCCCGTACGACGAATACGATTCATTGGACAGTGCCGCTAAATTGAAGTATCAAAAGAACAAATTGTACCATCCGCACTCGTCCAAATATAGTCCCGTTGCATCTCCGCGTGTCAAATGTCGACCTGTTGCAGCAAAGCAAAATAAAGCCCCCAACAAGCCTAGAGTCTTTACCGATCATGTTCGCGAACAGTCAATGCGGTCGTTTTACTCAGATCCAAGATTGGCAATTGAGAATCAACAGAACGTGACTGACCAAGAGAAACAGAATAGGTCTAAAAGAGATAGTAGACCTCTGTCATTGTATGCCAGTAATTTTTAGATTGTTAGAAATTAGAAAAATATATATAGAGTTTATTTCTTTCTAACTTAATCCATTCGAGGTCGGGGTCTCATTTGAAGACGATCCTGAGAAACCTGATACTATTTTTAATATTTCAGCAGAACAGTGAACCACTTTTTTATTTAAACCGATAATAATGTAAATGTTTCACCCATTTCTTTTTATACTATTCGACTTTTGTGTAGTGTTTCCTGAAAATTTCTAAATTATTGATTTGCTTAAAATTCTTTCCAAGAGAGATTGCGTTGGATTAATAGTATAGGGTGTATACAGTGCATCGTCGACCTCGAATTGATTAAAACAGTATATGGACTGAGGTTAAATGTATTTTGATGCTATTTTGTAGAGAATTCAAAGGTGTTACATAGAATTCCTATCCTTGCCAAATAGATAGAACGATTAGAGAGTAGCTAGCTTAGGGTGCCTTCTCCGATTGATTTCTTCTTGTTAGTCTAGAAAGAATATCTTTTTCTTTCCTAAATCAGTTGTTTAACATCACAGTAACAGGTTAATAATTTCTACTACGTCTTTAAAGTATTTCGACTGATAACGCGGAATAAACAATGTGTGTTCAGTAGCATCGTTTGCTTTTTCGTGTTTATATTAATTCTTTTTTTATAAAGATTTTTATTTACATTTGCTCATAGATATTTTCATATATACGATTCATGTTGGATTAGACAACATGCATTTTTATATTAATACATACACTGTGATACGTATAGAACTATGAATCATGTTGGTTGAAAATGTTTATTCGATCTTTTTATTATCGAACTTGTAACTTTAAGAAGCTAAGCTTGATAGATGAGCTTTCATAATATACGAGACAAAATAACGTTGCATCTGAAAGGGAACAAAGAGTACAGCATGAATGGAAGAAACGCTATATGTAAACGTTCACTAATATATAGGATTATTTATATTTTTTTGCTTTTTGTTATACGAATAGTACTTATTAAGAATTCCCTTGATGACACGCGTGGCCTGGCTTACGAGATAGCATTATGATAGAGACCTTTAGACTGCATTGAAATTAGCTTATTGTATCATGATGGTGAAGAACTTGTGTTTATAAGGTGCTGCGAAACACTTTTTCATTTTAATGAAACGTGTATGAGTATTTAGTAGTGCATGCTAATACTTGTTTACGGTTCTTAAGTTCAATAGAATATTTTATTTTATATTCTTCTTTTTTAAACAACGATGAAGCTACATTTTGCATATCTATGTAGATGAAAGTATACAGATAATCGAAATTTGTAAGATACCATATACACAGACTCCCTCATAAATTTTTATTGAATTAGTACTTTTGACATTCCATGGATCAATTAATCAAAGAATGTCTAATAATATGTCGAAGCTAAAAAGAAAAATCTGAAGTGACGAAGAATATGTTCTTATTATAGACTTCTGTGCATCTTAATTACACAGAATGTTCTGTGAGTTGCAGATCAAGGCTCGTTGAAATATTAGTCCAATCATAAGTGTGATGAGTAAACAACATTCAAAGAATTATCAGGTATTTAACAACTAAGCTTATATTCTAGAATCGAAGATCAATTTAATTAAGATATAAAATTTCATTAAAGAGAAAAGAAAGATATACAAATTGCTTACTCACCAAGAATTGGTTTCTTCAGGTGGTACGAATATAAATCATGAATAAGCACGAAGATATCACTGTTTCCACTGTTCTGATAAACAGTTGGTTAATTCGTCAACAATCAAAATCGCACAATAATCGATCAATGAACATTTAATGCAATCAGATAATAGACAATACTTATAACGCAATGCTTATTGAGCTATGCATATACAAATGCACTGAAGAAACGATAGAGTTACGTTTTGCAGTGATTAATTGATGCTGATAGTTACATAATTTTCAATGTTAAGTATCTACATTCAGGTATACACCTATTCTAAACATCTGTCACTGTCACAATGAAATAGCTCTATACAATAATGAGTTGTTTTTCTCATCACATCTCATTGGACCTAAAGCTGACCTTGTTCACGACTCACGATACTGCCTGTGCGTTACTTAAGATATATATTACTTTAAGTTTAATTCTTATTAAATAACTTTGCAAATATTGCATACAATATTATTCGCACAATTATATGATTAATCATCTATTATATTTTAAGTCAGTTATACTTGACTTAATGTATTTTGCAAGTAAATTGCTCATTAAATGTATATTGTACATATATATAATTACGTTTACGTATTTTTACGTAATTTATTTATAAGAGTAATACAACGTTTCACATTATGTACTAGTGGATTTAGCCGAATATTTAATATTAACGAGTCACTTCAGATTCAACGTTGAAACGTTTGTTCGTAGTACAATCGAAGATTCTTTTATCTTTTCCTTCTTTTCGTTCGAAAGCTTGTACAGTAGTGTCGTTGTGTACTTCGTTAAGGCCGTAGATTTTAATTTTATAGTATAATTTATTTTACTGTATCATATAATTTACTTTTGGTGCAGTTTACTGGCGACAATAAACGTGCAATGCCTACTACTTGCTTGCTTTTTTATTTATTAACCCCCATTCTTTTCTTTCACTCCTTCTCTAACATTCTCCTATTCTTCTGTGGGTTTTCGGGGAACTATTTTATTTTATTGTATTTTTTTTTTTCATTCTCGATGTTTTCGTCTCTCAGTCAGTACTTTCCTACTGGATTACTGCGATCCAAAATCTTTACACAATAATTTACCATTTGGTTAAACAAATAAATGACAATTTTAGACTAGGTCTGACTGATCCTTTAAAAGAGAGTCTAACTAATTCAATTACTCAAGATCACGTGAAAGTCGCATCATCGTTTGAAAATTTAAAAAAGAAATGAACATTGATCAGCCATCGAATCGCGTTGGGAGCGTGTTTCTCGCTGTGCATGTAATAATTCAACCACTTCGATTGTTTTTCTCATTCATACAGTTGAAGATTTGTATTGATACTTCGATAACACGCAACTATATTTGTCACTTGACTCAAAAGTGTGTGTTTAACTTTGCAGTTTGCGCTTGGTATACAAATCCAAATATAAGAATCTTAGAAAATATTACTATAAAAATATTACTACTGTCTAAACTTCGTTAAAACGTGGAGTGAGAATCGTTAAAAATTTAATACCTAAACTTTATAGTAACTTTTTAATCACTTATTACTTCGAGATTTACCTATCTATTTAATATTCCATTTTTTTTTTTTTTTTCAAAGTCACCGCAACTATCTACATTCAGAATTATTGCAAAACCAATCTGCGACATTAACTCGTCAGTATCCAAGCGCAAACTGAATAATTACCTTAACAGAACGCCTACTAACAAGATTTTTCGTTTGTTTCCAACGCAGCCCAAGTTAAGCGGAAGAAAAAGCAACCGCGGCCTCTGTACAGCATCGAGTACTCTCAGCCAGAGCCCACGGTTCACGACGACAGCGTGTCTCCAAAGCCAATGACTCCACGCAGAGTGAAAAGAAGATCGGTGATCTCTCGTGACGGGACAAGAAGGTCCAGCAGAAGGAGTTCTGTAAGGCAATCACGCAGAAAGAATCCCGTGAACAGAATCATGGACCACCAGGAAAGTCTATACGCTAATACAACGCCCAGCAATCTTACCAATCAAAATGTGAATTCATTGTCCCAAGGCACGCTCAACTATGATAGAATCTCAATGAGTTGGGACAGAGATAGGAACTCCAACTGGCAGCCGGAAGCTGTGAATATGGCTGTGTCTTCTCCTACCTTATGGAACCAAGATTCATCTAACAATTATTCTAACACTAGCAATTATACGAATCAGAGTTACCCTAATTGGGATGCTAGCAACTCTACCAGAAATCTTACTGATAATTGGCAACCAAACGAATTGAGTCCAATGCAGTGGCAAGGTCAGAGTAATCCAACTTTTCAACAAACTAGTACGCAAAGCTTAAACGGAGAAGATTTGGATGAGATCTATAATAATCGACCAGCTAGTGCTAGGTCGAGTTATAGCAATTATCATGGAGTGAGAGCTACACCTCAGGTTCCCAATAGAACGGATATTGTTAGGCAGAGCCAGAGGCAATTTGTTCTCAGTGGACCCCCTGCTTATCAGGATACGGTAATCTGAGAAGTCTGGGGGGAGGTGGTTGGAAACCTGCGTTTGGTGGATGTTTAGTTGTTTAAGGGAATAGTTTGATGGTAATATCGTTTAATGTGTAATTTTTCGAATTGTGATAGTTTTAATGTAATTATGGAATTCTGCAATTCTCTATTGAGAAACTAAAGTATTTTGAATCGTATAGATCTGTTTAGAGGATCTTGTAGAGGATCGAGATCTAGAACCGTTGTACTTAATTTTATTCATTTTTATTTTAATTTCAATTTTAAAGGGAATTGATACTAAACGTCCAATACGAACATAGGTTTACTTTTCGATAAGTTATAGTTACTATATTCTTACATTGTAATTGTTACTATTAAGAAACAGGAAGTATTTGTTACTTCTCTGATCGATCAAGCTTTACTCGATAACAATGGATGCAATTGTCTGCATCTTGTTATATTTTGCGATAGATATCTTTAAAGTTTATTAACTTTCAGAAAGATTTCGAAGAGATACTTCGATCTCGTAGCGATCTTCTATGATTTCTAAGCTCCGCCTTTTTATCTCAGGACAGTAACTCACGTTTTTAACAAATATTTAAAAGTCATGTTTCGTATACTCGTACATATCAGCCCTTGATAAGACTTTATCACAGTTGCAATGTGAGACGATAAAAAATTATATCCTTTATACGAGAAATAGAATTCACGCGTTAGGTGAAAGTATACGAATTCGCTGTTGTACAATTTTTAGAAATCTCTTTGCTCCACGACATTTTATTTTCAATTATCTATCCATTATTAACACGATTATTTATAACACTGAATTGTTTTTCATCGGAGAAATCATCTGTAAATATCGATCTATGATCACACAATCATCCTTATTTATACCCTTTTTCACCTCGAGCTTTCGAAATGAAACGTTTACGCGATATTTTAGAGAAACATTAATTTTTCTACGCTCTATTTTCTGAAAACGAGATTTTACAATGTATATTGGACGCCATTCGTGTCATAGTCTTCCAGGTATCGAGAAAAGATTGCTATAAAATCGTGAATTTCACGGTGACCAATCTAATGAAAAATTTGGAAAATGAAAAAAATGATTACGTGTTGTAATCGTATATATAATGAAATATAATAAAAAAATAAAAAATGGTCACTGGTTGAATTCATAAACGTGTTTAAACGCTCTATGCATGATAAGTGCAATAAGAGATATTTTTTCATGCGAAAAATCAAAATAGACTACGTCGATGATGATAGGACGTGTGAAATGAAAACCAAAGTATTAAACATCGATGTAAGTTAATGATAATACTTGTAATAATACATAATATTGAATGTAAAACTGCCTCAACTCTTTCGCTGACTGTCGTACAACATAGGTTTAATTAATTAGGCGGTCAACTTACACGATCCAAGTACTTAATTTTTATTATTCTTCGAGAATCTCTAGACGCTTGGTTCATCGATCACCTAATTATATATTACTTAAAAATATTATTATACTCTTATTCAACGAATGTGTTGTCTTATTCTTTTTTTATCACATGTTCAAATACTGCGTCGATGAACAGGGTGTTGATTTTTAGAAATTTTAACGTTTAGTTTTTAATAGGTTTCTGTTGCCACACGATTGTATTTTAACTGAATTTTTTAATCGAGGCAATATTAAATACAAATATTCGTTATTTTTGTAAATCTTTTCGGTAGGTCGATCTACTGTGATACTGTGCAGTGGAAAATATAAAATAATAAGAGATTTTTATCATAGAAGGAATGACAGGACCAAGTGTAATAGGTCAAAATTCGTATATACAAATTTTACTTTTTATATATAGAATTTTTTATGAATACGATCTGAATAATAATTTCATTTTAAGATCGAAAAAAAAGTAAAGTATTAGTGCCGTGTTCCATAAGCATTAAATATTAGAAATGTAAGATTAATTCTCAAAATTATTTGCAATTTCTGCATATGCGAATCACTTTTTCGTTTTTCCTTCGCACGGTATTGCAATTGTATAATTCTACTCTCTGTATTTTATAGAATGTATCGTATAAGTATGTTAAGTTTATTTAAAGGGCAGCTACCTTTAATTAATTACGAAATCACGTAAGACTCAACCGTCACCAGCTTGTACTTATTATATTGTTTCTGATTCTTCACGCTCAGGATTGTACACGATTTGTCATCGTTTACTATTACCATTCACCAATGTACAATTATAACAGGAAGCAATAATAGCAAGACAATAATAAACGAAGAATAATTTTGATTCAATGAATAGGAGTTTTATTTTCAAACATAAATTTAATAGCCAAATTCTTTCAAAGATCTTGTTTTATTTTTATCGAGTCTGCTTGATATGTTTTTTGACGTGATAAATGAAAGAGCGATATACAAGTGCTATAGATATACATATATGATTTTTAAATGGATTTAAAGCTTTATCTAGATAAAATACGAACAGTTGTCGATAACAAATAAAGAATTAAATTTAATAAATATTAAAATAGATATTAATACAAAAGCAAAGAAGAAGAATAAAAATTGGCGAATTAAATGAAAATTCTAGCTTTCAATAAGGAAAAGGTTGCGTTGTCTGGTACTTCATGCAAGTGTTAATTGTACAGAGAACTTCCAAATTAGAGAAAAGCGTTCGTTAAGATGTAGAATCAAGATTGTAAATCCTCGGATAAGTACCATTCTTTAAGGTCTTCATTTCAACGAAATATTTCCTTTTAATGACGTAAAAACACAAAAACATACTTAGTAGTAACTAAAAAACACCCTCGTTGATATACAAATCTATAAAAGTGTACAAAAAATTTCAAAACTTCACTATGCTTATCTGACCAACACATTTTATATCACAGACGAATCAATGATCAGCCAAAACATTTACCAAGTACCATTCTCATATTCCACGAACCTTTCTATGCAAATCAGCTTTCAGAGAAGGAAGGGATTCGAACCCTCCACGTCGAACCCACAAAAAGATCCAATTCGCATCAACCCGTTCAGCAATCACTTCCATTCACTCATCAGCCAGCAGATGAACGTTTTTACTCCGGTGAATTTCACAATGCCGCGTCGAAGTCGCGCATGTGCCCTATTCGCCGGCATCTTTCCCTCCTGGCAAAAAACCCTTTCTTGCCTCAGTACCACGTTATTGTCGGGACGTCGAGGGTCTCTCGTGTCGTCGTTTCTGAGAACTTACGTGTGTCTAGAAGAGGAAGATCGAAAGAGGAAGTGTCAGCCAACGTAAATCTTCGTGCCAGTTAATCGACGTCGAGTTACTTCTTCGCAGTCGCGCTTTGCTTTGGCGAACAGCTCGAATGAACTGCGAGGCGATCGTCAGGGGCGTGAGAATGCTGAAGATCGTCAAGGTCGGCTCGAACGGACTCAGAAGGCTGCACACAAGCAATAAGGTGCGAAGAATTGCAAGGTCAAGTAGATTCCGAGAGATTCTACTTCATGAATTTATTGATTGGAGGATTGCCAAGTGCTCGGGCTTTTTGGCACGGCGTGAGAATGTCTCATCGATTGCTTCGTGGACTAGAGAGTTAGACTAGAGAACATTTAATAATTTATTTCGAATGATTTCGCTGACATGGGAATTAAGAGGTGTTGTAGAGTTTCATATTTATTTGATAGAGAATGACAGAATGTTCAGTCGCTGATAATTGAATTCGGAGAACAAGAGTAGTATTCAAGGCTGATTACTTTCTACTTAAAATTTTATGGAGACCTGAACCGAGGAATATTTAAAGGATTATAAACTTTGCAGCTGATTATGAAATATGTGTTCGATAGAGGATGAAAGAATGTTCAATTGCTGATAACTGATTTTGGAGAACAACAGAGGCATTCAACATTGATTATTTTCTGATTATTTTGTGTAGAGTTAGGCTAGATAAACTCTATAACTACTTGTCTTCGAAGCTAATAAAGGATGTTGGAATATTTGGTTACGCTAATTGAATTTGGAAAGTACAAGTATTCAGAAGACACGAGCAGAATCTTCTAGAGGATTAGAGGATTCGTTGATTAGACAGTGTTGAGGTGCTTCTGACCTCGAGGGAGAATCGTCGCTGATTGATCAATCACTAATAGAACGTTGTTAAACAAGACGAAAGTCTAAATGAAAGAGTGCAATAAATTGAATATTCTTTTATCAAAATATTCGACATATATCCAAGAAAGTACATTTACTTTTATTTTAATCTTAACGTTCTGTGAATATTTGCATAAAAAATAATACTATTGTATAAATGTGTACAAAAATCATACAATGTACAGTTCGAAGGAAAGAAGTATCGAACAAAACGGAGGTGTGTTAAAATTGTTCGTTCGCGATGTATCCACGTGGGTGACAGCAATGGTCCATTTCAGCGACAGAAATACACGGCTACTTGGAGTACACGCGTTTGAATTGGACCGTGTTAACATTTCTGCGCGATAAATTGATGTCAATGTTCGTCAACGAGCTATCATACGCCTGATGTTATTTATCATTTGTAGTATTTGATCTAATATGACTAAAAGTCACGTGGAATTTATGGAATTGGTTTTCCAATATCATGGAAAAGATGAGGCGTCTCACAGGGGTTGAAAACAGAAGAAATTGCAAATAATTATTCTTGCGCAATTCAAATTCGAAATTTGTTCTTGTATTTGTATTTGAACTTTTCCTTAGAAACGAAAAACCTGGAAGATTAAGAAACTCAACTTTCGATTCGTACGACTTAAAGAATATTTAAGATTTAATAATATATTTAATAAAATCCATCGTAACTTCTAAACTCTATGAAACTATGTAAGAAATTTTGCAGACAAGGTACATTTTAGTGCAAGAGCAACCGCTTCCCAATTATTTGAATCATCTTCCGATCGTTCAACTAAAAGTTGGATTAAAAGTTACAGAGAATAGATCAGAATTCAGATGAAAAATATGGGTGAAGCATCTGTAGAAACAATCGTACGTTTCCTTTATTGTTTTCGTTCTCGTTCATGCAGATCCTGCTGATCTGAATTAAGGATACACGTGGCAGGTTTCGGCTTAGGGCTGTGGTAGTTGATTCATCGAAGAATCAATACAGAATTGCTTGGCAACCAGCACTTTTCACCCCTCGTACGTTTTACCGACCCGAAATTTGTTTATCGATCGTTGGACCGGTTTCTAGAAAGCGGAACTGTGCCTCTTTCTCTTTTTATTTCCATCGCTTTTATAATGGAAAAGCGGATTCGACTTTGAAACGGAAAAATGGACACAGAATAGAATAGCAAACGCACAGAATAGAATAGCAAACGCACAGAATAGAATTTTATATATTTGATTGTACTATTCTGAAATAATGAATGGATGCAGTAAATCATACTAATTTTTAAGAACAATTCTATATTACGTTAAATGAATTTAAATTCAGTTTACAATATATTTTTCTAAAGATACTTAAATTAAATATCGATAGATGATAATTTGAACTATATAATGAAAACATTCAACAAAAAGAACAAGTTTCAAAATAAATTTGAACAAATTTGAAATAAAATCGAAGCGTTCTCCAATAAATCGTGACAAATTAGAAAATAAAATAAAGCGAAATATTCTTCGAACATGCTTGTTCTAACTAGTTTCTACATTATTTCAGAGACGAGCGGCGGTACCAGCGTCGAAGAAACTAAGAAGTGCAAAATACTTGGATGCCGCTTTTGGAAGTGCCTTAGAATTAGAACGAACACAGACACGGTAATTAATTCATTATCTTACTTCTACCTCTGTTCTATTCTAAATTTTTACAACAAGTCACTTGATTTTTTTAAATTTTTAATTATAGAGTAATCTAAAAAATATCTATTTATGAAGTTAGTTCTAAACAACTCGATTATGTTTTGTCGTTATAGTTTCGTTTCAAAGAACGCGCGTTCTCGTTATTTATTCTCTGCTACGAAGCTACTAATATTAACAATGAGCGATACGACTCGAATGGTGTTACATTTAATCGCGCAAAATGATACGTAATTACGCGACATTCTCGAATTTCGCGTAGCCCCGACCGCGAGAAGAAAACTACGACGTTAGATTAAGTTCTCCAGAGAATATGAGATTTCGCAAGGCATAACGATGAAAATCTATACAAAATCTATACGAGATATGTACATTATGGAACATCATTTCATACAGGCAATGTTAAATCTCAAAAGTTGATTCCTTTTTTTAATTCGCGATTTTGTCGTTTTTGCAATTAGACAATTTCACGAAGAGAGTATCGGTAAAAAAGAAATGCAGAAAGTCTTAACGAAAAAGAAGCAACTATCCATAATATGTATTGTTCATTCCGAGTTCTTTGATTTTCTTTTATTGTCAAAGGGTTAATCGCTGGTTTCTTTTTATCAATCATTAGTTTCGAAATCATCGGTTGTGATACGTAAGAGAATATCTCTGCAAATAGTGTAATGAAACTGTTTCGATTGCATAATTCAAAGAACGAACGAAGTCAGAGCAGTTGAACCACGCCAATGAGTACAATAGTCTTCGCAGATGTTTAATCATTTCGTTCATTTAGATAAAAAGTGGAGGATCGTTTCTCGTAACAATGAAGAAATAGATCCGTACTACTAAGTGGAACACAATGGAGAATCAATAAATCCGAAGTAATCGATACTGGCGGTTCTCAATCGCTTCCATTTGTGGAATTGTTAATTATCATGATACAAAAAGGAAAAAAAATGTAATTATTCCTCCATCGATTCTGTCATTTCTATTTAAATCTCCCTGTAACACTAATAATTTGTGTATTCTTATCTTTCAAGCAATTGCAACATCTTCTTTAAATTAATTTCTTTAATGTCGCCTTTCAGTTATCTCCCCGTTTTTTCTTTTGTAATTATTTCGATTACAAATCTTCCTTCAAAATTCCTTTTCCTTCAATTTGTAAGTTGATGACATCGAAAAGATGATATTGATTATTAATTGAGAACCATTGAACCACAGAGAACTCGACCCCATGGGTTGTAATTTATTGTCTGAACGTCATTGCTGGCCATTTAAATACTCCAAAGGATGTCCCTTCGTTGTGTCTCAGAACTTTGCTCGACTTTCGAGAAACTCGATCCTTCGCAGAAGAGTGTCTTGTGTTTGAAATAGACGTATTTAGATAATAGAGCTTCTCATTCAACAATGGACGATTAGTATTCGATCGATTGCTTTTCGCGTTAAAGAAAGAAGATAATGGACAGTTTCGACCTCTATGAACCATTTCTAGACGAATTTCCTCATTTTCGTAAAAGGTACTTACGGTAAGAATTGTTACAAAAATTAATACCATACGTATAATATTTCCATATCGTATCATGTTCATTAGTTAAAAAGATTGTCCCGATATGATTTATTTTTAAATGATTTCTACGATTTTTGGTTGATTTATGCTATATTATGCACTGTATAAATACGAAGATATGATTTTTCCTTCGAAGGAAATTAAAATATAATGTCTTCAATAATGTAAAAAGAGATCTGAGATTTATGAAAGTTTCAGTTAATTTGTTGAAGTAGGAAGCATATTTTATTTACCTTTAACTTTGCATAAAATTTTTCGCATTGTCGGCTTTAAATTGAACTAAAAAGCTTTTGTCACTATTGACCACACGATCGTCACTCTCGACAATCCGGTGGGTCTAATTAAGCCTAATCAACTGTTTACGGCAGGTGTGATTCATTATGTAGCATTCAAAGTTTGCTTGCGTAAATCACGTGTTCGTATCGTGCTATAATGCAACCAATGCGTCGAACATAAAATTTGAACAAGCTCTTCGGTATAAAATATTCCCTTAAGAAATACCCTTGCACAATTTCTTCAGATATTTATCTCAAATTCTGTTTTTCTTCATTTAAATTCCACTTATTATTATATATGTTATAACTACTCTATACATTATAATTCCATGTTTAATTATTTAATTTATTATCATTTTATTCATTATAATATTCTGTTAGAGAAGATAAATAAATAGAATATGTAGGAATTGAAATTAAAATGGAAAGATCTTATTAAATCTGCTCAATAGATGTGGAAATGGTGTGGAAAATATTAAAATACTGCGCAAATGTGAAAACATGAAGTACAGTAGCAGATGAGTAAAGAGACGAAGCAGAACAACTAAATAGTAGGCAATCTTTGTTTGCAGTTATGCAATTCTTCGGAATCTCAATGTACCGAACCTATTTGCTCCAAAATATACATACTCGAACCGCTCTCATGGAGATTGCAACCTGTTAGCACCTTCCGCTATTTTCGGATCGTGTTTTCCTTTGTTCCAGTGGGGTCGTTTTTCCCAGCTAATATAAGACCGTGTTTCCGGTTATCTCGTACAAACGAACCTGATAAGAATCGTGGAGGAATCGTCCGTGACTCCTCTGAAAGATCTTCCGTTTGGAGAACGTTCATCAAGATCGTAGAATTCGACGTTATCGATCAAAACTGTGACTTTCGTGCGGAACGGTGTGCCAATTAATTCGAAATATCGATTTTTTTAAATTAATACTTGAATCGTTTATTGATCAGTGCTTAAACAAAAATTGGTGGATAATTCTGCAATTAAGTATTTTGGATTGCAAGAAATAGTAAATTAATTTCAAGTTACATACAAAGTTTTTTTAATCTTGATATTAAAACATGAAGGATACGGATCAGAACATCGTTATGCCTTGTATAGAATTGAACGATAAATGTTCAATGGAAGATTCGGAGTTAGTGCCGATGAGTAGCTTCGTCGACCCTGAATACTATTCGATGAGAACGAAAATTACATGTTCAATGTGGTTAGAAAAGAAGAGTGAAAATTCGAGGAGGATGCTGGCGCGTTTTCTTAGGTAAAAGACACGATTCTCTTTTTAATCTCTTGTCCTTATTCTGTTTTTGCAGCGAGTACAGCTTCATTCATGACAGTCATTACATGTAGTGAGTACTGTGCAACTATGTTACTGTCAACTATTGCATGGTGCAACATGTGGAACGTTTCAAATCATTTTTTGTAAATTGTAGCTGTTGGATTCTCCTTTGCTGAAGCGATAATAGGTCTTCCCATTTCTTGAATACCATTACTATCTATATAAACCGTTGTCAAGCTTCTTCGAATTGATATAATTTGCCATAAACTTCCAGATTTGTAGTTTTAATACGATTGAAATTGCAGAGTGAATTTAAGTTTTCTGAGAAACTTTATAACAACAATCTCTCGAATTTTTCTATTATATAACAATATTCTCCCTAAAAGCAATTAACTCACTTACAATGAATATTTACCATAGAGAACATTTATATACAGGTATGTATACGTTGTGTGTTATTTAAAACATTTTAAGATTACACCATCACTGTCACTTATTACAGTACTGATGTATATTAAAATGTTTTGTGTAATATATTCATAGAAGATTTCTATAAGTGTTCAAATATTTTTGTGGGTCATTATATAAGTTCTATCATCTATCATAAATATCGTCTAGTAAATGTACTATCATCTTATTTTTCTAACTTTGTTTTTTTATAAATAGTGTCATTGATCTAATCAATTTCTAATAAAAACTAGTGTTAACAAATTACGTCATTCAATAAACGTCAACTTCGTTAGTCGAGGTATCGATGATGATATAGCCACAACTAAATTTAACTTCCCTCGCTAGAAACTTTTCAGACAGAGATTCAAGTTTCAAATGTGTCTGTGGTCTATGTTTTGTTACGTTTACGAATAACGAATATTGGCATAGATCCTAGCTTATGGTACAATCCCCACTATACTGTAACAGCTATATAATTAGTAATAATTATGCATGACAGTGGTGAAGTATGTCTTCCCCAAATTTTATATTATTGTATATCGATAAAAGCAAAGATATATGTTACAAAGTCAAGTAAATTCGTCACTTTGCCAAGATAATAAGTTGCATGCCATGTGGCAAGAATATAAGTAGAAGGATGCACAATAGTAAGTGTGTTATATCTTCCCCCTAGTAAATTGCACCAACGTAGATTGAGAAGATGGTAGTTTGAATTTTTATTGCTATTTTCCGCATTTTCTCCTATTTTACAAATTCCATCCATACTCGGTGATCTAATTAAAATTACGCAAATATGAAATGAATAATCGTCCAATTTTATTCCAGCACTAGAGATCAAGATCAAGCGACGAACGCGGAAGATGTCCTCTTCGACATGTTTAAAAACGAGGATACCGGCCTCCTAGCGGTGGGAAAATTTTTGGCTGTAAGTATATCCATCAATTTCATCTTCATGTAATTGATCATTTATTATTTCATTCTCATATAATTGTAGGCTCTGAGGACCACCGGTTTGCGAAACGAAGACCCTAGGCTTCAAGAATTCACGGATAATTTACGAAAGGAACACTTGAAGTGCGGAGGTCACGAGGGTGTATCTCACGAGACTCAAAAATTGAATAGAGAACAATTTAGACGGTAATTTTCTCGCGGCGAATTAACATAATTTATTTAAAAAATAAAAATTCGCGATACTTAAATTGCTAAAAAAATTCCACCAATCTCTTTTGTTTCTGCTAACAACTGTCCATGATTTAAAAAAGATCTACCGAAACGGAAGATTTAGATTTCTTAGATTCGTTCATAAATTTTTGTAGATTTAGATTGGTTCGAGATTAAATGATTCGAAATGAGTAGCTTTAATTAATACTAAAATTTCAACTGTATTTCAGAATTATAAATCCGAACATAGTGCTGATCTCGCGAGCGTTTAGGCATCAATTCATTATCCCCGACTGGTCGGGCTTCACCAAGCACATAGAGGACTTCTACTGGAAATGCAAATCGAACTCGGAGGGCAAGGTTGCCTCGTACATACCGCAATTAGCGAGGATGAATCCAGATTACTGGGGCGTTTCCGTTTGCACGATCGATGGGCAGAGATTCAGCATCGGCGACACCTCGATCCCGTTTACTTTACAAAGTTGCAGCAAGCCTTTGACTTATGCGATCGCTTTAGATAGGCTGGGACAAGAAGTGGTCCATCAATACGTCGGCCAGGAACCATCCGGACGAAACTTCAACGAGTTGGTGCTAGATTACAACAGTAAGTTTTAGATTATTATTCGTAGATTGCAGATGTTTATGTAATTTTATAATTTTGTGAACGCAATTAAAGAATAAAATCTAAATGAAAAATTAGTTTTACCTATTAAAAATTATAATAGGTACTATAGTTTGAATATTTTCTTCTTAGCTTTATAAATACTCTTTATTGCTTCTTTTAAGATTTCTCGTTTCTTTGCTATCGTTTTACGTATTTGATATTTTCGTGTTTTATTATTTTTATGTTATAAAATGTTATACACATGTATAAATATTTGATTCTTTGCAGAGAAACCTCATAATCCTATGATCAACGCTGGGGCAATCCTAGTCTGTTCTCTCCTAAAGTCTCTAATCAAACCTGAAATGACTTTAGCCGAAAAATTCGATTTTACAATGAACTACTTCAAGAGGCTAGCTGGCGAAGAGAATCTAGGCTTCAACAATGCTGTGTTTTTATCGGAACGGGAAGCTGCTGACAGAAATTACGCGCTTGGATTCTACATGAGGGAGCACAATTGTTATCCCGATAAATCGAATCTAAAAGAAATCTTGGATTTCTATTTCCAGGTAAATTCTCTTGGTTTGTCTTTCGTTATAACTTGCTACAGAAAATACGAGGAAAATGATGTTGAGAAAATATTTAAATGATATTTTTGTTGTAAAGTGTTGTTCCATGGAGGCGAATTGTGACACAATGGCAGTGATGGCAGCTACTTTGGCCAACGGTGGTATTTGTCCCATCACCGAAGAAAAAGTTTTAAAGCCTGACAGTGTTCGAGATGTTTTGAGTTTAATGCACAGCTGTGGAATGTACGACTATAGTGGCCAATTTGCGTTCAAGGTAATGTTTTACCTTTTTAAAGAAGGATATTAAGCTAGAAAGAGATATTCTTGTCGTCAAAAGCAGTTTAATAAGATAAGCCGCGAGAAGAAATCAAGTCAAAATGAAAATCTTGCGAAAATGCAATTTTTTACTGAAATGCTTATTTTCCCTCTGAATTTTTCTATCAATTTATCCTTCGCAACTTATTATTGATAAATATTGAAAATAAATTATGTAACTGAGAATAGGTTGGCATACCAGCGAAATCTGGAGTGTCAGGATGTCTCTTGGTAGTGATACCAAACGTGATGGGTATTTGCACGTGGTCTCCACCATTGGATCCTCTTGGGAACTCCTGCAGAGGCGTCCAATTCTGTCAGGAACTCGTCTCTGAGTTCAACTTTCATAGGTACGTATGTTACTGACTTTCGTTTAGCGTGCTTGCATAGATTTCAACTTACGTTTAGTTACATTTTGCACACTAACGTTCACAATAGAAACAACGTATTAGCTTTTGTAAAAATAAAAAAAGAAGTGAAAGAAAAAGAGAAACGATAGTAGCTGCAAACACACGAAACTTAGGAGAGATCTAAACGATTAGATGTACACTTTTAGATGTAAAAAATTTCTTGATTGTTTATGCTATAAAAAGACCACCGAGATCAGTGATAACACACATTAATCAAACTGTTTGTTCTCCTTCCTTTGCTTTTCTCACAACCCCTGCTACACGCAAACCCTGCACGAACATACCAAACCCGAACAAACACGTTCTGCCTATTACTCTCTTCTTTACATCGTCTGTGTTCATTAATGTCCCGTCGTTTTCCATCCCGTCCCGATTAGTGTAGCACCTACTATGATCACAGGTACGACAATCTGAAACACGCGACTAATAAGAAAGACCCGAGGAGACACAAATACGAAACCAAAGGGCTGTCGATCGTTAATCTTCTGTTCAGCGCGGCCAGTGGCGATGTTACAGCGATGAGAAGGTTATTATCTTTAATTATTTGATTATTAATATTAAATATACTTCAGCTTTGCTATTATTGAGACGTATTTTATTTAACTCTGCCGCGCTCATTGGAACATTTTCGGTGCAATCATATTTTTTTATCATTAAAATTATTGATCATTTATAGCGGTTATTTGCAATCGGAACACTTACAAATTAAGAATTTTTAAATATTCAATTGCCTAAAAAATTTCTTTGACATTTAGCGATTGCAGTGCTCTATAAACAGCCGTAATCTTACCTGTAAAGATACGAATATAAATTATAATCTGTATTTATATTTAATTTCAGGCATCGATTAAGTGGAATGGACATGACCCTGTCGGATTATGATGGTCGAACAGCTCTACATTTAGCTGCTAGCGAAGGACATCTGGATTGTGTCGAATTTTTAATCGAACAGTGTGGAGTTCCTCACAATCCTAAGGACAGGTAAGTGGCGTCTTAGTCTTTCTATCTTTGTATCCTCTAATTTCCATAAAGAAGATAAATTTTACAATGAATTTCCCGTCAATCAATTCATCTTTCGATTAAAGTCTTTCGATTAATTTTCAAATTTATACAAAAATACAAAATAACGATTTCTCATGAAGATATCGTGTTTTAAGGTGGGGAAAAAGACCGATCGATGAGGCAGAAACATTCGGACACATGCAAGTGGTGGAATACTTAAACAACTACGCTATAGCCTTAAAGACGGAACAGGAAACCGAAGAAAAGGAGAATAATAATACGGAGGAGGGGGATCAAAGAAAAGTAGCTGAATCAACGGCGCAAACACCAATACCATAAGATCATAGCAGCCTTAGATAGGATATTTTTCATGGAAAGTGCGCGGTATGATTGACTTACGATAAGAAAATGACGGAAGGATCTCGAGATCACAGTGAATCGATTATTTTTCTACAAAAACACACCTTACGGCTGATTTAGTTTATTTTTACGATTAATTGAATTTACAGCCTAGAATCAAAATTATTATAATCCTGTTCTTATCTTCAAATAATGTAAATTATATTTGTAGCCGTTTCTTTTTTTGTGTCTTAACTATTTGATCTTTTCTGTATGAATGTGTGCGTATGTGTATAGATTTTAAGAAATGTATGAATGTTTTTTTTGAATTATGTTAATTATTTTTGTCTCTTTTTAATCGGAAACGATTCGTATAGCATTTTTAATATTAAAAATTAATCATTTCATGAAATAGCAGCAATTTGGACGATAGAAGGCTAGCACGTTCATGGTAATTTTACAGTATTATTCACGTGATTTAGTTCTTACTTATGATAAGGAATAATTCATTTCTTTTTTTTTTTTTTTTTTGTAATATACTTATATGTAAATGTCATCCGTTTAAGTATTAATTTAAATTTCGAATGATTGCGCAAGAGAAGTGACGTATACCGATGATAATCTCTATAACAGTATAAAGAGCATTTCGTTCATTTACTACGATACTCGTTCCTACGTGTTCATCGGTGTATGCTTTGAATATCAAGAAGAAAAAGTTCCAAATTTGGGTACAACTAACAATCATTTTCTATCAATTTGCAATTGATACTTTACTAATTTTAATATTTCCTGTTCCATTTCGTTTAATCTTCCATTTTATTGCTATGTTATATTATAGTTCATCAGCATAGTATTATATTGGAATAAAACGACTTATTTATGACAATTGTTAATAATGACATTTTAAATTGAAAAAACCAGAACTGTGATTGTCTGTATCCTATATATAAAATTATTAGTCAAAGGGATAAGGATCGTGGATCTCTATATCAGTAGAGGAAGAGAATAACAAGAAGTGGTTACCGGAAGCGTCTTCCGCTTCCTGTACGGGTGGTACATTTTACCACTGTCTGTTTATTCAATCAAATGTTCAACCCTTTATTTGGCAAAATGGAAGTCCAGAAAATTGATATTATTTAACTTTCAAAAAAACTCACCTTTCTGTGAATTATTTGCTTTATAAAATTATTGAAATCCAAATTGCCGAATAAAGGGTTCGTGTTAGTGTCACGTTTCGTCAATTACCTCGAAATCTGCCTTAAAGTCGACGAAAGAGTGGTAATTATGCGAAGGGGAGTAAGAAACTTATCAAATTTCGCTTTGTGCGATTCTTCATTGTCTCGTGAGCAAGAATATGTAAAAATCGAAGACACGAAGTGGAATGAACTGCATGGATAACAGGGATATTGTCTGTTTGGAATCTTTTACCTGAAAAGAGAATTTTCATGTCAAGAAAGATTCCCCAGATGAGAAACATATCGTTCTGAATACGTCTTTAAATTGGAAATTTCTTTGTGATTCTTGCAAAGTGTAGTTAAATCTAATTTTTTATTTAAACAAACATTTCAGTTTATGTAGCATTCTGTTGTTTGGCACTTAATTTGAAATAAAAGTAATTAAAGGCACGAATGTTAACACTCCTTGTATTTGTTTTGTATAATGCTACCTAAACTTGGAAATTTCTAAACGATTGTATCTAAAAACTGCTGAAAGAGAAAGATCTATACATATACAAAAACGAAGAAGTTTGCTTCTTAAATTCATTCAGGAGATTCGCTAGAAACTCGAGCAGTTATCGTTGCTTAATAAGTGTAAAGAAAAATCACGTTCAACGAATAGATTAGCAAAGACACGTACAATGAGCGTCAATTATTTCCTCTTAAGTTAACCAGGACTGTCGGAAAAAACAAAATAAGCTTGATTAATGTAAAAAGCAAAACAAAAAAATTAATATTTAGAAGTATCGTGAAATAAATCTTCCAAAAATGTTACCTTTGCAAATATGTAAATTTCAAGGTCTGAATTCTCCGTCATTTGAATGTTTCCAAACGTCCAATTAATGCTATTTCGAATATATACATAATGTATAGCAAAATATTCTTCCAATGGACGAAAGACAATAACGATATCTAATGTTAGGAAGGTATCTATGCAAAGGCGACTTTTACTTTCAACTGGACGATGTTATATTTTTATTACGCTAAAGCAAACATATTTTATATAAATTATAACTGATTTTTCGAAAAATCAATTCTTTTTTATCTATGATTAAATACATAATATTGTCATCGAATATTTTATTTTAATTTCATTCACGTGATATCACGAATTAGATTTACGAATATTATTATTTTATTCCAAAAGTTGAAAATTGAATTATCATAGAGGGTATTTTTAATCTTTAATGTAACATTAACAATATATACAGATAACAATATTGTCGGTTGAAAGTAAAAACAGCAAAAATAAAATACCTTTTTTTGCCTACATATTATACGATTCTCCAACTGATTGAAGTTTAGATTTTCACTTACAAGTGGACAATAACTTTCATCGATACAATCATTATTCCGTTCATTAACACTCGATTCGATCATGTTTTATTCTCTTATCTTATTGCTACAACAATAGGATGAATTATTTGTATTAATATTTTGTAAGAATGTTTTAAATTGCGTTTAAAGAAGAAGAGTTGGAGAAATTATTTTAGAAATATGTAACTCGTACATCTCCATGATTGTACTTAATACTTAAATTGCTTGTGAAATAAATATTTCAAGTACATGTCTTTTGTTCCCATTCTTTGACTATTCGGACGAATCTAAATAAGTTTATAACTCTATAGTGAACCTAAATTATAAAATTTATATAAATTAAAAATTATAAAAAAAATAAACCTAATTATAATAAAATAAAATATTTCCATAATTTTATTTATATCAAATTAACTGCAAGAGAAAAATTCTTGACGAAATCTTATTAAAAATAAAAATATGACAAATATAATTAATACAAATATAAAATATAACATAAATAAGAAACTCACTCGGTAAATTACATAAATTAATGTCTCATTCATCACGATCACGATATCAATGAAACATCGAATCTTTCATCTTTATAAATCGATATCGCAAATCGATTTTTGATTTGCTACGATCACTCGCAGTTAAATCTTGAACGATATTAGAATATGTTTGAAACATGTATTCGAAATACGCAAAACACCTATTTTCATAAACATATAATTATTATTATAACTATTATTATATGTAGTCGATTTTCTTATGTAGATAAGAGAGGGAGATAAAAAATGTTTCAATTTATTATCTTATTACTTTATTATTCTGTTCAATTACCTTATGCAAAAATTTTTTTCACTTTCTGAAATAATAAAACTTCTTTTTCTACATAGCACGTGGTAAGCTATTCGGTATATATCATTCGTATAAAGTTTAATAAACTGCGTTCCATAATATCGAGGCATTTGAGACTGACAATACACTACTGTCATGCACATATCCAATCAGCTGTTTCTGTTTCGTTTCTCGTAGTTATCCGTCAGATCGTTGTTGATCTTGTGCCTGCTTTCGTCCTCGTTCAGAAATTAGCTTCGACGTAAAAGTTGATTAGAATAACGAATTTTAATCAACATATATATAACGATAGTGCTGAAACATAGTTAATAAAAAATTCGTTTCAATGGAAGGATCGCCGAGATGAACGACTAACCTCACTGTTTAGCCGCTAGGTTCCTCGAGCAACCATGTAAATCATTGAAAACATTCCAATGTATCATTTAAGTCGATCGTACAGCGCGGAAAGTTCATCCACGTTCTTTTCTGCGAAATATCAGAACGGTTTGAATTCTTCTCCTCGAAGTATTATCCTCAATGAGATTTCTCGTGGAATCAAGTTGCTGCAGTGCTCTCGAAAACTTGTAGTACGGGTGCTCGGTGTCGACGTTTGCACTAATTATAATATACTATGATGACCGAGAAATCCAGGAAAATAGTGACTAGATTTCACCCGACTCACGGGGAAAATATTATGTTGAGAGAGGACAACACTGTGGCATATCGTACTGCTAGTTTTGCAAACTCACTGGCCTTCAGCGAAAAGCCACTACAACCAGGTGAAATATTCTTGGTGGAAATTGAGAAGACTGAAAGAGGATGGAGTGGACACATGAGACTGGGACTGACTCTTATAGATCCTGCTTCTGTAAACAATAGTCTGCCACAGTTCGCTATGCCTAATCTTGCTAAGCTTGGTAATACATGGATATTTGCCATTACTAAAAGTCATACTATATGGGATAGTATTGAAGGATATGGTAGGGATTTGTAACTTGGTTTTATGTAGGTTAAACCTTTATTAACTAAGTTTTATGTCTATACATATTTAAGGTGAAGGAATACCATCTGGAGAGAAGAAATTAATCACAGATGGAGTAAATGTGCAAACTTCTCGAGGAGTTATCCCATTTAATTCTCTTAGACCAAATACAATTGATTCTTCTCAGTATATTCTACCTACAGATGCTGGTAGTCGTATTGGAATTATGTATGTGCCACAAGCTGGTTCAGATAAAGCAGAAATGCATTTTATAATTAATGGTGAAGACCAAGGTGTATGTGGAAAAGACATACCATATAAGGAAGGTCCTTTGCGTGCTGTAGTAGATGTATATGGTACCACAAAACAAGTCAGAATAGTTCAGCTATATGGTGGTATGTTCCTTTTGTTTTTTAGGTATACTATCTTTAGAGGAATTTTGTTTTCCTTAATAACTGTATGTTTCAGCAGTATCTACTCTACAAAGTGCCTGCCGTGATGCTATACTACAGTATACTGAAAGGAATGCAGTTGATTTGCTTCCACTTCCACGAGTTCTAAAAGATTATCTGTTGTATCAATCACAATGAAATTCCATCTTATCTCTTGACTGTATTTCCTCGACTCGTTTGTATAGCCATTTCGATACCCGTATAATTTCTTTGACAATTCATTTTTTCTACAACTTGCAATGCATTTATCGCATAAATCATACTTTCATTAATTCTAATTACTTTATCCTAGGACGGATGAATGAAACTTCGTAAAACAAATCTAGAATTGCTTTCATTCTTCCAATTAGCTGTTCTTTAACTTTTTTAACGCGTATAATTTAACATGTATGTAATACATATACTTTACGTAAATGCTAGGATGTAACATGTACATAATGTAAGAAGTTGTTGACAGAACACTGAATAAGTTCTGATAAGCGACGAAATATCGCCTTTTCTAATTCTTGCATTTAGCACTTATTAGCGATTACACTTTTACAAGTTTATGACTCTGCCATTCGCTAGAATTCTCACATTTCATGCCGCATATAAATCTAAATAAAATATCATCTAAAGCAAATTTCACTCAGATCTATCGAGGTATATCATTCTTTTTCTATTGTTACAATTCATCGTACGTAACGAGGACATTGTAAAATGAATTTGGTCGCACTGTTAAGATTCGCAAAAATGAATCCGATGTTTTTCAAAATAAATGTATTTATTAAAAAAAAAGGAAGAAAAAATCAGAGATTTTTTGAAACATCCAACCTTTTTCAATCTAGGGACTTGTGATCAAATAACTCAACGAACATTGTAATTGTATCAAGAATGCTTTACATTTTTTTAACTGCTTTTAATGTACGTTATAATAAAAAAGACTGTTCACAAATTAAATTTTTAAAAGGAACTTGCGAACCTGCTTGTCGGTAAAAAAATAATTAGCAATATCACATAAGTGAATAGAACGGTTAAGAAAGCGAGCCATCCAATCACAACCGAAGTGTACCTCCATGTCAACTCTTTTTTATTGGAAGATACTAAATTCGTATTGTCATCCACGTTCATTTCGATTGTAGCCGATACTTTCGGATCCAAAATGCTTAATAAAAATATCTGGCCTATTCTGCTTTTTAAAACCTTAACGGTAGCGACGGATATCCACGCAGGTGCTTCAGTGTTTATTTCATGCATATATCGCAGAATGTTGGTCAATATGAGTGAAAACGTGGCAACAGCAAGAGATTTCTCATAGAATAGAACTAAAAAAAGAAAAAATGCAATGATAATCTCCATCGATCAGAAGAATTCGTAAAATAAAAAAATTTAAACTTTCTCTCATTTAAGACTTTTTCATTCCCAATTATCCCATCTATATTTCATTCGTTAGTTTAAAAACAAAATAATTAAAAACTTACTTAATCGTGGAGGATGGGTCCCACTGAAGGGAAGCTGCCACTGAAGATGCAACAAGCAGAATAAATGCAAAATGAAATTCAAATTCGCTATTATCATACGTTCCATAGACTTTGGCTCTAGCCACAGTACCATCAGTGTCATGGTCATTAAGACTGTATGTAAATGTAAAATAATTCTTTTTATCATATTACATATCCATTTATCATAAAATCTTCGTCACATTTTACAAACCTATAGCCGACGTCATATACGTTGCAGTATTCATAGAGGAATGTCTTCTTAAAAGAATGTGGTATGATAATTGATCGGTGGTAAAACCTAAACCGTACTTGGAATCTATTATACGTTCACTTTTAAAAAGATCCACCACTTCCCATTCCAAATTGTCCTCGGTCGAATTCTCTGAAAACTGAGAGTAATATAGAGCGTAAGAATTCTTAAATTTTCTTTAGAAAATTCGAATAATTGATCCATTAAATTACCAATGACATTAATGTTTCACATTACCAATAAATCAAACAATCTAAAATTGGTCATCTACAGTTTATAAGGAATTAGATAATTAACGAGGTCTTCAAGACATTGAAGTTTCATACATACATCGTTTAATGTGAAGGAACGTAAACTAATCTCGTTGCTCCCATGAGACCACGAAGCAATATGAATAGTACAATTCATCATATCATAAGGCCACCAAGTGTGATCAGATTCGCAAAATGTTGTGTATGTCGTCATTGGTACACAAAGTATCACACCATCGTGTTGTACTATGCACTCAGCTTGTGGCATCTCAACATCAACGCCCGTATCTGTTCTAAATGTCAAGATTAATAATAATAGTTAAATATTTAAATCTTATAACAGATGGACTCTCGAAATTTAGAAGCTAAAAATGATCGTTACAAAGATTGTTAATAAACGTTGAATCATGCAACATATATTTTTATTAATAATTAGACTGTAAATATTTGTATTTACATCTTTATCAATAACCAGACTGCGAGATGTTTTAACAACAACTAGACTGCAAATATGAATGTAATTAGAAAGATGACACTTAAGTAGAAAATTGCATTAGTTATTAAATATTATAACAAGGGGTGCATACCTTGGATATTTTTGCACGTTACGTACATTCTGTGCATTTTTGTATCTTGAAATTTCGCATAAATATATAAAAATTAGCGGTCTATTGATAACTTACGTGCTGTGCGTTACGATATCCGGAACCCAGATCTCGTAGCTTTTTACGTGAAGAGAAGTGATAGAATCAAATTGCGATTTGTCCCAAGTGAAATGAGAGTCTTTCCAAACCTATTATTTATTAGAAATATGGAAAATTGAAATTCCTTACATCTGTTATCTAATAAAAATCAAAAATACATCAGAATGATATTACTCACCAATTTTAGCCAAACATCGAATATAACGTTGTTGCTTATATCATTCTAACAAATAAAAATAAAGAAGATAATATATCTAAATCTATAAATGTATTATACGTTGTTATTATAGTTATAAAAATTGAAATCCTTTCAGTTTTATTTATCCATAATTATGTAATTAATGTACATCTTATAAAAAATAAGCGTATAAGAAGCGTTATAAGAAATATTCAAGGAAATATGTATAAAGATCCTTATTATGAAATTTTCCAGAGAAATAGAAAATCTTTTTATCTTCACATCATAAAAATTACTTACAACTTGAAATTGTTGTATGTTTAATCCCAAGTTAATAACAGTGGCGTTGTTATAATGTTTTGTGGGCCTGATTTCCCTATCGTAATCGCAAAATAAATAATCTTTCAGCCGCGTTAACGCAGAAGTGGTGGTGATGTCTTTGCACTGCATCGCGCAAATTCTCCGTTTATCTAACAGAATGTTGAGGATTACAAATAAAACAGAAAACAAATTCTTCATGTTTAAACCGTGAGGGCACGAAACCAAATGACAGATCTACAACTGTGCATCGATAGATCGAGAAGAGCAGTCGCACGCCCAGTGAAACGTTAAACCGAGAAGGTTGAAAACCGCCCCCTTTTCTTCGTTATCATTTAAACTTTTATCAATTTTAGAATTTTCAGTTGTACTATCAAATAAAATAGAAATAGATGATTTTTTATTCGGGAGATCGTTTCGATGAGACAATCGAGGCTGAATATAAAATTGTTAGAAAAATCGTGACGTCTTACTGGCAGTCTGAAAAATATTGATCTTGAATCATACTTTTTGAAGCTTAAGATGAAATTAGATTCGTCTACAGTATGGTCAAGTATAAACAGCTTGTCTTTTATAGTTATACTTAATTATAAAATTTCGTTCGTATTCTATAATTATGCTTAACTATTTATCACGGTGATAAATTTAAAGATCTATATTTATACATTTCTATCAAAAGACAATAAAAAGTATCAGTATCATTTATTATAAAAGCATCTATTAATAGAATCAATCTATCGCGATATCGATAAATAAAAATAGATTTATTAGAAACTACTCGGATCAAAATTCAAACATCTATGTACATAATTTATTTGATAGCTCTACAAATCATCGATCGATTGGAAAACACCATTCGTCTATAATTTAACATACTGAATAGAATGTGCACAAGGAGTAACTGAAACTCCCATAAATGTAATAAGAAAAAAAAAAGGCATCTCCATAAATGATCGTTTATTGACAATGAGAATCTACAATTGATTTTTGATGAAACGTAGAACAAGAAACGATTTTTCATGTGGATGGTACAAGAGTGATCAGAATGATAATGTAGATGAAAATGATCACGAAGAAAGACAGCCATTCAATGATGGCCGCGAAATGTCTCCACGACGATTCCTTCGGTTCGCTTCCAGATTTTGGTAAGTCTGAATTATCCTCGCCTTCTCCACCCAATATTCCCGTGGTGGACAATTTGGAATCGTCGTCAGTAAGAATCAGAAAACGCCCAGCTCTGTTACTCAAGATGAACGATGTGGTCGTAGAGATCCAATAGGGCACCTCGATACTCATTTCTTGCATTTTACGGAGTGCAGCGGTTAAAACTAAGGCGAACACGGCTAAAGCTAATGAATCTCGGTAGTACAGTACTGAAAAAAAAAAAACAAGTATTTGAATTGTAGTGAATATATCTGTTACGATTATTACGTTGATTACAAGATCAGTTGCCGGCAAGTAAAGAACAGGGTATCCACTTTGATAGTCTAATAGAATATTTCAATGTGACAGATATGGTAGAATGGTTGGATAAGATATTTGCGTGAGTTATGCGAATGTTGAATAGAATTATGTTTCAGTAGTATTATATTTAGCTAGCATTATGTAATAAATACTTACATATATTTGGAGGATTGATACCATTGTGAGGTAGCTGCCAATGCAAATCGAACATACAAAGCATATGGCAGATTAAGTTCACACCGGCGACAGCCATTCTTTCCGTTGATCTCGAATCCAACCAAAGTACAGTTAACGTAAGTAACATCATCGCTATAGCAGGTGTGATATACGTAGTATGCATTACACCATAATGCCGACTTATAGCGAACTCATAAACGATCATTGGATAAGTATCGTTTGGACAGCATTTATATTTCCTTAATACTTTGTACGCGTTTAGTACTTTGAAATCCCACTCGGTATTATTCGCAAACCCATCCATTTGGAACTATCAAATCACGTAAGATTAAATATTATATTATGATATTAATCCTTCATGGGCAAGCACATATATTTCCGCGTCTCTATTTTCGTGGACAAACTGGGACGTCTGTATCCCACGTCCAATTCTTTTATTGTTCTAAGCTTTTAAAACTTTTGGAATATTTATAGAAGCTTGTACTATGTTACACAATCGGCTTTCAAGTAAAATAATTAAAATGTTTTCCGGGACAATTAAAGATTCGCTTGAAAGGAATTCACGAATGAAATTTCACTTTGTGCACAAGCGACTTAGGTTGCCTACGAAGAATTAATATCAATTATTTAAGATATCATAAATTTTCTCGAATTTCACTCAAAGAGTCTATCGAAATTCTATCGCCTTATTTATTTCGCTAGCTTTGGAATTTCGAAAATATTTATGAAAATTGGAACCATTTCAACTCAATACCAATTACCGCTTTCTTGTCTAGATTAAAATTCACTTCCTCGCCCGAATGAGACCACGAACCAAAATTAATTCGACACCGATGCGTGTCGTAGGGCCATGAAGCAAAGTCTGTCGCGCATTTAGCAACGTGCATCACCGATGGCACACAGCTAACCGATCCTGTGCTGAAGACCAAACACGTCGTCGGTGGTATACCGGTCTGGTCGAACATCATATCACCACTATGCAGAAGAAATGAGATATTTAACGATTAACAGACGATACCTACAAACGATAATCATATATATATTTATATCTTTTATTTCAGCCAAAAGGAAATTAAGTTCAAGAAAAATTAGTATTCTAGCGCTTCTAATACTTATAATTGAAATATCGATGATTTTTCAAAATCGGAGAGCACAAGATGAGCGCAAGATTCTAATTTAATAAAAGGACCAAACTTGATTTCGTATTCCAATTAAAATTCATATTTTCGATGTCAATTCCTATTATTCTAAGATTTTTGAGAATGCTTGAGAATATTTTTTGAGGAATGTAATAACGATCATTCTGCTGCTTACGAATTATAAACGGAAATATCAGGAATCCAAATGCTATCGCTTCGTACGTGAATAAAATTGATTCCATCAAAGTCGCTGGGCTTCCAAGACAGATGAGCGTCGTTCCAAACCTACGAAGAAAAGTGCTTGAATTTTTCCGTGAGAAATACAACAGATAAATAGGTAAATTAAAGAATAAACGTCACTTACGAGCGTCATCCAACTGTGCAGTGTCATTCTGCCATTCCAATCATCCTAGAGACCGATTCCAGCAAATAATAGTACAGACGTACAATAAGATCGAGATCTTTAGATTGTGAACAATTTAAATAATTTTGAAAAGATAGATTTTATTTTTTAATTGACACTTACGAAATCCAGGATTTTTGGTAGTAGTTGCATGGTGACGTTGTTGGCAACCTGGTGAGATAGAGTCGGTCGTATGCTGCTGTCGTATTCACAGAATAGGAACCTCTTCAACCTCAACATTGGCGGGACGGTGTCATGACTTTTGCAATTGTATGCAAGTTCGACATCCTCGATAAAAGCAATTGCTAAGACAGTATTTGGAATCGAAATGAAACTTTTTGAATGGCAGAATTCTGAAGTAGTAGAGTTGTAATAATAATATCCTCGTAAACCTCACGAATAATAAAAAAAAAGTAACAAGGAGTAATTATAATATTAAAATAATAATTTAACGAATTTTATTAACATTAAGAGAAAAGGAAAATTAAATTTACAAATTACATAATAGTGAATCTTTCAATAATTTAGTTACCACTAAAAACATACAGTACGTAATGTAATTACGTAAAACTGTATTTTTAAAATGATCGTGGCTGTTTTAGCTATTATTAAAGCATGAAGCTTATTACCATCTTAAGCGATGGACTTTTGTATCTTCTTGAAAGGTTCAGAATTCGAATTAAATATAATATGTTCGTTCATACCACCAAAATTGTTAACATTTAAAAAAAAACATTTAACATTTAAAAAAAATTCTGACGATATAATATCAAGAAAAATCATAGATAGAACACAATTTTTATAATTTTTTATTTCCTGTCTTAAGTTAAAAGAGAGAGATGACAGCGACGGTCGATGACACTTTACCCGAATTATAGCCAAGAAGAAGGAAGCATCCAAGCACCGTTAGTATTCTCATTTTGATTGAAATGAGCCAACAGCCATCAGTCGACTGAACGATTTCTCGTTCGTGGCAGAACGATTATCAGACGCCCCGTGAAATTCGAAGCTACAGATACGCGAGACGCCCCCAGGGTGGTTCAATACTTTTCAAATATTTTCAGATAGAGTAATAATAACGAGAGGATTCACTATGTATAAGCAATCTGACTAGCCGACAGAATTTTCGAAGAGTTTATTCAACCGTGTTCCTGGAGAGTTATCGTTTTCGTTGTAGAATGATTCGAAGCATAATTTCTAAAATACTTTCGCGATCAATCACATCATACTCGGATTAAATTCACTTCTCCTGATCATATTATCCATTAAACAAATAATAACTCCTCTTATCAAATCAAAATAAATATGTCGAAAGTCTTCATATTGCAGGAAGACAAAATTCCATTTAACAAACGATAAAGTAACACATTATATTAAAACAAAGGATTCCAACATTCGGTCCATCCATGTACGTGTAGTCTGTTAACTATGCACCGTATACATTCAATGCACAAAATTGTTTCGTAACAACATATAATATAACTTTATTTGAAAGATAAAGAGAAAAACACAAGCAATATTTTAAAGAGTAAAAAATGCGCTATATAGAGAATATTTTAACCATAGAAAACAGTATAACAAACATATTAATACTACGGTAGAAATCTTTATAATAGCCTTCATAACAAAAGGGTTAACATCCTAGTCGCGATATCCGGCGGAACAAGTTCCCTCATTGTTAAAATGAGTTCATCGCTACAGTTTCTCTCGTACGTGCTTACAATACTGATAAAGTGGCTATTTGCACATGCGTAGTACTATGTTTTCCTTTATATACAACCTACGCGCTATACCGCCTGCCAGTCTGCCGCACGTCTTCGTGTGACCGGACAATAGTTGTGTAAATTTGTTTTCTCTCTGGGCGTCGAAATTAATTGGAACAATACGTGAACGAATCGGGCGAAGGATCAGAATCGAATTGCTGGGAAAAATATGAAATACATCGGGGCACTCGATGTGGGCACTACTACCGTGCGTTTTCATATAATCGACGAAGAAGCGAACACGATTGCTTCCTCAGCAGAGAAGGTTCGTTATGTTTATTATCAGCTTTCGCAAATATCGCTTAAGATCAACGAAGAGATATAGGTCTGCTGACAATGTTCGTAGTTTTTGATTTCTAACAGGTGGAATTTGAAAATTTATAACAGTTTGTTAGAAGATTTATTTTAGAGTGTGATAAATAATAAAGGGAGTATGATAGATGTTAAAGATTGGAAGAATTATTTGGAGGATCTTAAACGAGATTATTTTGAACCTCTTCGTTTGATCACGTAATTAAGTGTCGTATCTTGTATTCTTATCTTGTATTCTTCTGTTCCTTATTTTCTAACTGGGACAGGTATTCTAGAGCGAACCTTAAGTCTTAAATTACAAATTCAAGTTGGAAAGTCAGAAATAGACAGAAATGTTGAACTAACTTTCAGATAAATGTGCAACTATGGATGAATCGATAACGGTAGATTATAAAGGAGTGTCCTATTCTCACACATGTAAGGAACTATTTAAAATATTAATAATCCTATGATTTGTCTTAGCAATAAATTTTTATTTCCAATCAATGATTGTATATATATCTTCAGGCATGTGTACACGTGTACATGCTTGTAATAAGCATTCGTACATTGATAGTATGTGCATAGATAAAGTATACATTTTTTACTGTTGTAACTGTTGTAAGTATAATAGCTTCTTTTACGCGAGATGAAGTCTTTTATATCTAAAGACTATTTTTTGACTTTCTTAGCCAATGGAAAAGATATTACCTTATCAATCTCTCGATTAGGAATCACTGACAAAAACAGAAATAAAGCTATTGAGTGATATAACCGAATCGATTATATATTACAATATTTCTCAAACATAGCAACAACTGTATAATTAAATCCTCCGTTGGAAAGAAATACTTGTCATAATAACACGAATAATTCTGCTTATATCATAGTATGTTATAGTTACTTATCTATCATTTTTAAATTGCTATTATCAATACGAAAGAAAATATGCGATTAAAAGTGGTTCGTCGCATTTAAATAGCATATATAATATTATAACCGATACCTTTCCTTAAACAGATATGAATAGTAATTGTAAAGGAACGATTTAAACATTTTAAATAAACAAACAGAAAAAAACAGTATGAAGATATGTAAAAGTAATGTGTCACGAATAGAGAAATTCTCCTAGCTTAGAAAATTACAAATCGAAAGATGTTACATAAATAATATAAAGAATTACTATTGACCTTCTCACTTTAATCTTTGCTTACGTGGTAATATAAGTCGAATAAATTTTGCCGTGTCGGTTTTTTATTCAGAATTTATAATTCAGAATATAAATTGTCATTCATTGTTCAAATGTATGAAGCGATTTTCACGGTATTACATTCTGTCTACATTTGTTTTCTTGTCGCAGATGGGTCGTGACGATATGATATCAACAATAGAAGATCCTGATGATTTAACGATATCACAAGTCCTTAGACGCGTTGTTAATTACATTAAATCGATATTATATTTGTCGCTGGCAACTGCTTTTAGAAAAGATAACGTGTCAGTAAATGTATGTTGACATTACTTTGACGTTATTTACTAGCTTTTGCTAGTTTACTGCGATAAAATATATTAAATTATAAAATGGTTCGATTTCAGAACAAACACGACGTAAACAATAACCATCGTCGCTTGATCTCTACAAAT
The DNA here is from genome assembly GCF_041682495.2 of Bombus fervidus. Lineage (NCBI taxonomy): Eukaryota > Metazoa > Arthropoda > Insecta > Hymenoptera > Apidae > Bombus > Bombus fervidus. The sequence continues at coordinate 15,246,899 of NC_091521.1, forward strand.
AATCTCCATATAAAATTTCTATTCAAAATATTCAAATTTCTATTATCCGAGCTAGTATAGAGTAGAATTTCAGTTGTACAAACACATATTCTTATAAGAGATATATTAATTTATGAAAGCCACAAGTGAAAAATATGCTAATTCATTCGTGAACAAAATTTACAAGATACTGAATTCATTTGATTAATGATATAGAGGGGCGAATGAATTTATTACGCAATCTAATCTAGCTAAAACGTCAAAGTCCTTTATTCTTTTAAATACCAGGTTCAACTTTTATATCCAAAGCCAGGCTTCGTAGAAATAGATCCAGACAAGCTATGGACGATCATCGTGGACGTAATAAAGAACACTTTAAAAGGTAAGCTCTAGCAATCGAATAGAACATTGCAGTTCCGATGAATCGAAATTATCTTTTTTCTTTTATTACTATAGAAGCGAATGTGGACCCGGAATCGATCGTTGGTATCGGTATTTCCACGCAACGAGGTAGCTTTACGACATGGAACTCGAAAGATGGAAAACATTATCACAAGTCAGTATAACCAACCATTAATTATGCATTTCCATAGTCTCTTATTAATATTCGAACGTTTTATTTTACGTTTCAGCTTTATCACATGGAAAGATCTACGTGCTGACAGCATAGTGAAGCAATGGAACTCGTCGTTGACGTTGAAAGGATTGCGATTAGGATCGTACATTTTGCACAAGATTCTCGGCAAAGAACGATTCTTGTTGATGAGTGTTTTTAAATTCCTGAATACACAGGTTCGTATCTCCTTTAAATTTTCACAAAATTACGTGCCTTCTTTGTATCTTGACATTATTCTTTTCATAATAGTTTAGAAAAAGAAAATTTTCTTTCCTTTCGAATGGAACGTGAACTACAAATTCTGAATGAAAGACGAAAAATGAAAATTGTAATCACTTCGTTTTGAACGATTGATTTACTAAGTTCATTTTTGGTAATTATGCTGAAAAGCGAGCCTCATCTCCGATGATCTTGACCTTGAGATATGTCGTAAAGGGAAAGATTCTGAGTAACGTGCACTTCGTCTTTTGGACCCCCCTCCCCACCTCCTATGAAATCTAATCCAACTTACCACTATTATCGCAATACTACACAAATGCAATTTCATCTTTAACCGCCATATAATTTGGAGTAGATTTAATCTAACAATATAATCTAATCGTTTTCTTATCATAATTTTAAAAACAAGGTCGTCCCTCCCACATCTGGGACAAAGTACATGTTGCTCAGGACCCTCCCCTTTACGATATATTCGAAATTCAACACAATGGGAGTTGAAGCCTCCCTTTATGCATAATTGTCTCATTTTCAATCGATTTCTTAAATCTGAGTTAATCTTCTGTAATCAAAATTTTGTTACTATTTTGATTGCTATTTTTTACTCTGTTATGAACGAAAGATTATCCTAATATAATGACAGAATACGGTAGTATAGAGTGATAGAAAATAAAATAATATTCAGAACACGTAGACGGTTATGAAATTTTGATTTACATATCGTTTATTTTTTTGCTACTTGTTTTGCGATGCAACTTAGATAACTCTAAGGTTATTGTGGACTCTGCAAAACGTGCCAGGTTTGCAGGAGGCGGCGAACGACGGAAACGCCTTATTCGGAAGCATTGATTGTTGGCTTTTGTATAAACTTACGGGTATTCATTTCAACATTATATTTTAAAAGCATATATTTATTTTAAACGAGTAAAGACAGTTCATATACCCAATTGTTTTCATTTTATTATTTATTTAGAACGTTCAAGATAATACAGTTTATCAAGACTTTATTTCAATTTAATTATTAACTATACTTGCTTTAATTTTAATATCATCACACCAAGACGTATTATCTTAAAACGATGAAATAAAAGGAGTAATTTTCTTATTTATGTATAGTAGGATCTTTGAAATAATGTATTTTTTCTATAGGAAAACACGTGACAGACGTTTCGAACGCAGCAGCAACTGGACTTTTCGACCCATTTCTTATATCTTGGTCTGACCTAATAATGAGTCTTCTGGGAATTCCACGTAATATGTTTCCGGAAGTAGTTGATACCTGTAGGAATTTTGGCGTTACCCCAAAGGACATATTTGGTGTTGAAATTCCTATATTTTGCTCGGTAAGTTGTACAACTTTATTTTAGAACTTGAAACGACCGAACAATTCTCAATATCAGATATTTTGTTTATAAATTAACAACGTAATTTGAAATAGATGGCAGATCAATCGGCCTCGCTGTTTGGTTCCGGATGCATGCAGCCTGGAGATTTGAAAATTACTCTGGGAACTGGGTCCTTTATGAATGTGAATTCAGGAAGAAAATTACATGCTTCGAGCGCAGGTGATTTTTCGATTAGAATAAATAATTGTTTTATTTATTTCTAACAGAATAATATTCTTAGAAGTCGCAGAACACATGCAGAGATTATTCTGCAGTCATGTTTCTAGAAAAAGAATAGACGATCTAAGTATTAGTATATTTAAAAGACAAATGTAATCATGATTTTTTATCTTTTTCTCAATAGGTTTGTATCCTGTAATCGGATGGCGGATAGGCGATGAATTAGTATACATGATAGAAGGTGCATGGAACGACACTGGAACTATTGTCGAATGGGCCAAAAATATAGGTAATTACTCTTAACGAAATTTTCGAGTATATCTACACTGTCATTCGCAAGTAGTATGATTTGAAGTAATACGATCTAAGTTGGTTAACAAATCGTTGGAAGACTTATTTCGTTTCAGGTATAATCGACAATCTTGCTGAAACAGCGAACATCGCAAACTCAGTAAACGACTCTGATGGAGTATACTTTATTCCCGCATTTAGCGGATTACACGTGAGTTCAATGCTTTAAAAATCGTGTTCATAAAAATTTAAAAGTTTTAATTCGATGAAATCGATAGGATTAAGAAAATTCCTTACAATTTATTTACAGATTCCAATAAGCGATTACAAAGCAGCAGCAGGTTTTATAGGCATAAAACCTACTACAAATAAAAGTCACATTATTCGATCGTTGTTAGAAAGCATCGTTTTCGGAATAATGCAACTTTTCTACGTACTAGGCAAAGAAACTAACTTCGCTCATCAGAAAATACGGTTAGCAAAGAATTCCTTATGGAAATCACGTTAGACATAAAAAGAATATCAAAAAATTTGAAATATCCACTAATAATCCTTCTTATTATTGTGTTAATTGTGTTAATAATTAATATTGTATAATTGTATTATTGGTTAATCGTGCTTTGCTATTCTTGTCATAGGATCGATGGTGGAGTGTCAGCAAATGATTTTGTGTTGCAATTATTAGCCGACCTAACAGGTCTTGACGTAGAACGAGCGACAACCACAGAGATGTCTATCTTAGGAGTGGCATTTCTCGCTGGCTTACAATGCGGTATGTAAATTGCTAGACCGCATTGAACTCTCTACAACTAGAATCCTTGTATCATAAATGAGCACAACAATAACTTGAATGGTCTACTATGTTCGACTTATATTTTTCATTATTCTGTTCCTCATTCTTACACAAATTTAACCCAAACTATTGTAATCACATATGTTAATATCGTGATCACATCGGTTAGAAACTGAGCCATAAATTAAGTTGTATCCGTTTGAAAGAAACATTATAAATGTAGTATTATACGATGCAAAATCTAGCATAACATGCTATTATTATTATTATTATTATTATTATTATTCTACTTTCGCACAGTACAATAATGGAGAAAGTTTGAAACAGTGCGCTTATTTAATCGCACTTTCTCGCGTAATACAAAATGTAGAGAGGCTAATAACGTGAAACTATATTATTTTTTTCCTCTCCTACGTTCTCTGATAACCCTTCTGCTTTCCATTTTAATTATGTTAACTTTAATTATACTTTAATTATTTGCTTATTTAGGTGTATGGAAGAACAGAGAGGATATACAGAAACTTCGAAAGACAGCAGGGATATTCCATCCAAATAAAAAGAACATGATTCATTATCAACCGATAATTGCTCAATGGAAACAAGCTCTCGAAAGATTCGGCGGATGGTATTCTCAAGATTCGTAATTGATATTAAATACATACGAAACGAAAAAGAAATCGTTGTACGAGTGAAAAATACATTAAGAAATGCGATATTCTGTGATAGCAAAAATTTCTTAATAATATATTTGCATATTGATATTTATGTATTGTTGTAATAAAATTTGTATTTTTATTAAAAAAACGATATAATATTCCTTTAAATCCACGAGAAAATAGTCACGGTTCTAAAAAATAAATATATCTCTGTTCAATTACACATTCTATTCATAACAAATATTTTAGTGAAACAATTTACTATTATTCAAAAAAATTAAAAATTTCCTATATGTCTATACCTAATTGGAAATAGTATTGAATTGTCATATCTACATATATACTTAACAAAAATTGCGGATACACGCTTGATGAAAATGGTACGAAAATTCTCGGCATACTTCTACATTTTACTTCTTCCTTTATTTTAAAATTAGTAGATACACGTTCGACAAAAGTTGCTCGTATCGTATTAACAAAAAAGAGAGGGGAAACGTTTAATTTATTAATTTTGTTCGACAAAAGTCGGGGCTATCGAACGAAGGTTAAAGGTAATATGCCTGACATTGAAGAGGTCCTGAACACATAAGAAAATTATACATTAGTCTGCGAAGCGAAGACATTTTGTACTGATATTTGTGTGATTTTTCATGGAAACTTCACCTGTGATATTAAAGATTTCCATTGCGTTAAATGGACTTTCACACTCTGGTTAAATTTTTATTTTTCTGACATGACCCATTTGTCCATGTGTTTCATGAAAATACGAAATTACCAAATTGAAGATTCGTAATAGTTTCGAATAAGAAATAACTTCATCTGGAAATTAATGCTGATTAAAAATATAATTCGAGTAGTCGAGGAATAAGAAACTCTCATATCTCTTACAGACATATGCCTGAATCATTTTTAAAGATATACTCTTTTTCTACATTTTTGATCGATTCAATAGTTTTTATTATTTCAACAGGTTGAAATAAACGAACATTAATTGTTTTAGAAAGTTGCGTAAACCAGTTTTCTAACATTATTATACAATTATGGCGGAGATTGCGTGATAGACTTTCTCGATTACGTTTACCTCACGCAAGTTTGCTCGCATAGGATGCATCTGCATCCGTAGAGAAAGTGCCGAAGAAAGTGAACTAAGAAGTCACATTTCACAAACGATCTAGGAAAGTAGGAAACAAAAGCGTCCAACTCACTGGAAGAAGGAAAATCTCTAATTTAAAGATTGAGTTAGAGAAATTGCGTCATATTGATTAATTTACATTTTTCCTTTTTTCTTTTTTTTTTTTTTTTGCGAGAGTGTCGTAATCGAATGCAAATTTTATGTAATTTTGCAGCTAAAATGTCGAGATGAGCATCTTAAAGTATTTTCTTATTCGAATGATGTCAAATAACTCACAACTGAATATTATTAATGGAAACTCATTTGCATATTATTTAGTTTAAATATTATTCTACTCCAAGAATTCGTTATCATAAACATTGCTATAGATAAAAAAAATTCTTGCTTTCAAAAACTGATTCAATTCTATGTTTCGAAATTTCTTCACGTAACTTAATGAACTGAATGAAGCTTGTTAACATTTATCCAGGTAGAAAATATCGATCCAGATACTCGGACGATAATCGCCGATACGGCGTTTGTATGCAAATAAGCACGACCTCGACTTTTTAAATTCAGCGTAATGTTTCTAATGAACTTCCAACTCCAGCCAATCGTTCTATCATTATAGAAATCGACATTCAGTCCTTGATTTCCTTCGATTACGCTTGAACGACCGATCGCGCGACGATTTCCCTCACAGTGCCTCAGCAATAATCATCGCGTGTTGAAAAAGTGTACTGGAAAATTACTTGCAACGCGTAAGCTTGTCGTAATAAAACGTGAAATATGACTGATCAACAAAAATCAGCTATGGTGAGTACAATATTCGTATGGTACGGATTCAAACCTTATGATATCTTCTTCTTTCGCTAACAATCCACCTTATTAGTTACTTTTCAATAAATACGATAAGATCGGATTGTTCACGCTACATTTTTCTTTATAAAACAAATCTGAGTGATTGAAAAGGACGATTTATCATTATAGTCACGTTACGTAAAGAATAAAAAAGAATGTGAAGTGATATCGGTAAACAAGGAAAAAATCAAAGAATGCAAAAAGTCGTTCACTGATCAAAGTAATAATAACAATCTATATATTCAATTAAAATAAGAAGCTTCACGATTTTTTATGAAAAACCCGGTAAGAAAATTTGTTCAGGGTCAAATCGAAGAGACAAATAATAACAAGATATGATTTAACGAGTTATGATTTAAAGAAACCGGCAAGTCATTACATTTGAAAAAATAAACTTGAAATAGAATGAATCGTTCTATCTGTTCATTAAAATCTTTAAAACTCGTGTATGTTTGGATCACGTGAGATCACTTTGTCAAGAAAAAAAGGACCTTTGTTCGTCCACATTTACATAGATCGTTTGCATATGTTAATTCGTTTCTCTACCAATGAATCTCATATACCTAATAAAATTAGCGATACACGTTGTCTATTGCATTTTCTCCTCACATAATGTCGTATAACTTTGATTTAAATAAGAAGAACAATTATAAACAATAAAATTAAAAATAGTTGATAACCGGAGAATACAAGAAAATAATAAAGTATTTAAATCGAAATGGAGTGACAACGAAGGAGAATTTTTCGAGAAAACAGAGATAACTTGGAGCGCGATACACATATCGGAGGAAATAATTTGAAGAGAAAGCAGTGATGAATTGCGGAATATAAAAGAATATGAAAATACATATTAAGAGAAATTTTTATAAAGATGAGAAAAAATCTGAAACGAAACGGAGGCGTTTCAGATTCTTTTAAAATTAAGAATAAAACATCTTCATGAGATCAATTATTTTTACTAAAAAATTACAAACAATGTTTAAATAATAGCGTTTAAGTCAGAGGGATAGAAATTATAAATTATCGTGGAATTAATTATGGAAACCTAATAATCATAAAATGTAGATTATGACCCTGATGAATATTAAATTTTGACTCTATTAATAAATTATATTATTTCAGAAATAATGTGATTGGCAATCGTAAATTGGCATCAGGAAGTCATTAAGCTTGAATTAGATATAATGGATAGAATATCATTAGAACAAAATATTAAAATAACGTATAGTTAAATTCCCGTCTCCTATTTATTATAATTAAATACATATATATACAATATATCGAAATGTATGGAATTTGTACTCTAATTTCTACGAAACGGCAAACCAATGTACCTGTTTTTGAGCAAAGCATTCGTTTCAGAGAAAGGTTGAAGTAAAAGTAGGCTAGCCACGTGGACATTTCTTAGCACTTTTGCACAAGATATTTATATCGAATTATTTATACTGGTTATCTCAGGACATTTCGTATTTGGAACTGTTCCACATTTTTACATTTTCTTTATTTTGTCCAGGTATCTTCACTTTTTTAATACAAAATAAAACGAAAGAACAAAATTGCATGCTTAACGAATATTCTAGTACTCTAAAAACAATTCGAAACTTTGAGAAGAAGAAGAAACACCCAAAGCGATACAAGACGATCAAAAGCAAACAAAAATTTAGCGATTATCAGAAATTCCTCGTCTTCAACCTTTCATGTTTGTACAGCTAATTCTCTCCCTCTATGTTCCGAACATCATGCTAAAATGGAATTCTCGTCGCAAACATTTCACTGTTAAAGCCACTAATCCTTTTACGTTATGTATTTTGCATCACGATAACTATTTGAAAAGGATATTTCTCCGTTCAGTCGCTGTGCAGCTGTGTGAAAGGCAACATCGTCTTTTCGACATTAGTAACATGACTAGTTAAACACTGATAGTATCTTAGAGGCGCGATTATTTCCTAAGTGCTTTTGCAATTAATTACACCTGTGTTACGCTTTAGGAAGTATTTCCTACTACCGGTAACCACTTGATTTCATCGTTGGAAAGATTTCGCGTTAATCGTGAACGATGTACGGTGTAATTTGACTAACAAATAAGATTACATAAACTTGAATTTAGTTTAAAGCAATTAATGTTTCGAACAACTATAATATTAATTATATTTATAAATATAATTAAACATATGTGTACATAGTGATTTATGAAAGTATTTGAACGTTTATAGAAACCTATTATGTGAATATATCATGTGTATTAATACGAAACATTTTTCAATTTCATTAACACTGTAATGACTATTATGATCAGATTGGTAAGATGGAAAATAAAACTGAAAATTTGCAACTTCAAAAAATTCGTTCACGAAATAAAAGAAAACGAATTAAAATGATCAAAATTACCGTAATTAATAACGATGGATTAACTACATTTGCAACGTACCAGACTACGAAATTCTAATACTTCGTTCCGTTCTTAAGCTTCATATGAAAACATTTTACTTCTACGAAATATTGATCACTTGGAATTATCTCGGGTGACTATATAACTTGAATACTCTGATTCAGCAAATTTAATGTTCTTATAACTGGAACAAAGACCAAAATAAAAAATACGCAATTAATTAGAATTAATAACTTAATATGGTTGTCGTCGTAAGGAGCATTCGGACAATCAATTTTATCATCAATATTCACAGTTCTCAACTATCGTTATCAACAACATTTATCGATCGTTTAGTCTACAGAGTTTTTTATCTACGATAATGTCATGAACCTTGAATATTACAAAAACATCAAAACTTATCAATTTAAATAATAGATGTTTGGTTCTGTGATATGTAAACTTTACTGATATGTTAATTGGTACGGTTATTTCCAGAGAGAAGTAGTGCTCGAAATGAGCGATACGAACGCAGAAACGATCCCTCCCAAGCCACAGAATATAACGCCAGTCGTAGAAGAGCTCCGGATCGATATAGAGCCAGACGACAACAAGTCCAGTGAGTGATCTCGATTAACATTATTATTATTAGTCTTTCATTCAGCGGTCTTCGTATCTTCATTCATATAATATATAATAATATATAATATATAAATAAATATAATAACCGAGATGATTAATGATATGAAAAAGAGAAAGTTTTTACGAAGACAATAAGAAGATCCAACGATGATAAATCGATAAACTTGAAAGTGATTATTTTTGAGGCGACAAAGTGAAATTTACAAAATGTGAATAGATAATTTAGTGCCTTTGGTCCCTTGTTTCATTAAATTTGAATTATTTAATCTCTTCTCTTTTTTTAATCCAAATTTTATAAGAAAGTTCTTCATTGTGTTATTTAATGAATAATTATTACGATGTTTCGACTTTTGCACGTCGATTTCTTAGTGGTCGAGTAAGAATCAATCTGTCTATGACATGAATAAAATATAGTTAATAAAAATAAACTTGTTTAACAGTGTTTCTTACGTGGAGCAATTTAATTGTAGTTATAATTATGATATACTGGCGACCAGTATAGAATAACTTCTTATATTTACTGTGTAAAACAACGTAGAATTTAAAGCAATCACGAAATGGGAATACTCATTCCTTTATCTCTTTTATTTAATGGAGCCCTAAAGAAAAACGATGTAAGTAACAAAATCTTTAATTTCACATTAGACAAAACTGTGAATAAAGCTAAATTTCAATATTTCTATAATTATTATTTCTTTTAGTATAAGAAAAAGAGATCTCAAAGAAATATTAATTCCAATTTTTATTCTATTATAATTTCGTAAAAGTTAAAAAAAATAAATTCGTAACAGAATTGTCAGAATAATATAAATAAACTCAGAATAAATATGAATCTTCATGCATCGCTTTTCTTTCTGCTTTCTTCGATGAAGTTTGCTTTCATTTGTCTCTTGAATCTAATCTGATAAAATCGAATTATCTGTGTTACGTGTCAACCCAATACGTTTGTGCAAGAAACGACAGGAACGACGTCATTTTTATAAAACACGGTGCTAAGTTTCAACAGTTTTTGCTTCGAGGACGTATAAATTATTCTGTAAATCACTGACCCACGCTAAATACATATCTACCTTTAAACTTTCTTGACTGTCCATCTGTATGATTTTCGAACCAGCTGAGACTTACCACAGCTCTCTTATTAAGCAACGCATCATTACGTAGTAACTTAAAGCCGTAATACATGAAGCTATACAATGCAAAGTTTGTTTCGATCTTTATAATATACTGTATTAAATTGTGCAAGTGGTGTTAGACATCGGTAAGGGGATAAATTTTGCAGAAAAGAGCTTTACAGAGCTAAAAGAAACGAAACTTAGATAAAAATTTATTTCGTCTACTAAATATTATAACAAATACTCTACTATGGGTGTCTTACAAATTTTTTAATATTCTACGCATTCTGTGCATCTTTGAACTTTTAACTTTCTCACAAGTGCATAAAAATTCGCAATCTCTTATCAAATTCCCAAAATTATGCCAACAGTCCTATACCATTCATTAAGATCCTAACATATTAAGTGCAGTAGATAAGGAGGGAGATTTAAGTAAGGATAACGTAATTAAAAAATATAATATCTATCTCAGAAATTTTTTACTTCATCTCTAAGTAACGGTAAACACTAAGCTTTGTTATTATTAACCACAAACTCTAGATCTTTCATCCAATTTTTATCATAAGTCTTCTCTATTATATATCTTTTAACAATTTCCAAAATTTGAAAAAAAATCTAGTCTTATAGAAAGTTAAGAATTGCTACTTCCATGAATTTACTAAAAATTTTTAATCTTTCACCAGTCCTCAACGTTCTATTAAATATTTTCTCATAAATCTTTATGTTTCAAAATTTCAACAAGCATTTTGAATTTTAAGAATCGACAAGTATGTAGTTGGAATATTTCATCTTTAAATGCCATCAGGCTTCTTCGCAGGCGCGAGTATCAACGCGCTATAAGAAGGTATAAAAGCGCTTGGAAACTTGTTCTAGTAGATTTGTTGCACAATTACGCTCATAGATCTGTCAGCGATCGGATTTGATCATTTGTGCGCAGTTACTGTAGAGATCATCTAGACATTAAAGAAAATATATAAGATAAGAGAAGTATATGTGAGTTCAGTTTTATTAAAGTGCGTATACCTAACGATAGTACACAAGTATAACAGTGTTTTATAAATATATTTGCGACTGAAAGGTGAGTGACAGAGAGCCATTCTTTAAACTTTAGAATAACAGGAATTCTATCATAGATGTAGAATGATTAAGCAATGAATAAATATTGCAAATCTGTTTATTCGAATTCCTTGTTCAAATGATTGAACGTTGGAAGTAATCACCTTTTTCAACCACAATAACTTTTATGCTATTTACATAATGCTATTTAATTGTCTGCCTTATCTGTATTCATACTAATGTGTACTATGTGTTTTTAAAGACTAGTCAACTTGCATGAGTTGGAAATACGTTGACATTTTATTTATTTTCTTTCTGTACGTAGTGTATTACGCAAGAACTTTTAACAGATCAAACACTTGTAGTATTGCTTTATTATCTTAATATATGAAAATGCTACTAAGCTAGACGTATATGCTTATTTATGTATACAGTAGCAAACATAAGTATTGGCACACTTACAAACGGAATAATCTTTTTTAAATTCTACCAAACGACTTAAGTTTCTTTGAGAAATTAGAGTTAAAAGGACTAGTTTATTAAATGATATGTAACGAAAAATGCGTAGAAAAAATTACAATTGATTGAAACCATGATGGAAATAATAAAGGTCCTCTTCTATAATTTTTTTATTTGAACTTGTAACGAACATTTGAAAAATACTATATTTATATAATATTTATATCGTATATATATAATATAAAATACTATATTTATATAATTGCTATAAATTACAATGGAAAATCTCAGTTTCCCACGATTTTCTGCCTATAACTACAATAAGTCTAAAGATTTGTACATGTTTTGATGCCTGTAGCTTGTTATTGCGTCAACCGAATTCAATAACATTTTCATTATAGGCTCAGATAAAAAAGTTGTAAAAAGCAACCTGTAGGTATTATCTTCTTCGCGATTCCGACCAATTACAATTGTCTTAAAATTTAAGAATAAAACTTCTTCTTCTCTCTCTTTTTTCTTAACTCTTTAATAAACTAATTTTTCTAATTTCTCAAGAAGATTCAAATCGTTTAGTCCAATCTTTAAAAAGTTTTAAAACTTGTACCAACACTTATGCTTGGTATTGTCGTTTGACAACGACACGACGTTTGTCGTATGACTTGGTAAAGTCGTTTTAAATGATAATTATGTTAAAATTTCATATTCCTGCGTAATTATCGGACATTTTATGCCTTCAAGGAAAAAAGCGATACAGATCGTTGGAAATCGAAGAATAGGATAGCGATAAAATATGAGCTGTGTAAAAATTATGGTAGAACCATCAGTAAAGTTTTACAATAATGCGAATGGTATGAATTTTATGAAAAAATATGATGCACTGTAGTATGTTTTGGCGCACATCTTTCATTTTGTTATGTTTTATGTTTCTTTACTGACCTGTCACAAAATTTGAAATTCGCGCGCGAGCGATCGCAAGAAAACGCACTCATAATTCTGTTCAGCTACATACTTCGATAATTCTGTCGTAACTACTTAAATTTATTGTACAATAGCATAAAATAATATATTTGATTTATTCATCACTCACGTATATTGAAAACAAATTGGCGATGGTTAAAATTAAGATCTATCTTCGATTAACAGAAATCTGAAAGCAAAATTAGGAAATTCTTATTTATTCATTCATTCAAAGAGTGAAAATTACATTTTTAGTCGGCTTGATAATAAAGTCAAATTCCTAAGTTTTCAATAAAACAAATATCAATTTGAACACACACTTTATAAAACTGATACATATAGAAATTGGTATAATACATTTATGAGATATTACCTGTCTGATTCATCGTAAACGTTTGACAATTTCGTACAACGCAAACTAATAATGCTGCTTATCATTAGTAGTATTATACATATCTATAACAAGATTAAAATACCTAACTATTCTTTCATTAAATACTTGAAACATCTCGCATATAACATATCTGAACATAAAGTCATAAGAATAAAAAGCGTGCTGCGAAAGCATTAACATTCGCCATCATGAACTAATAATAGACTAATCTTGTGTGGGAATTTATAATTTTTTTTTACATGACTATAGTACTGACATCTATAGAGAAATATCAAACTGTTTTCTTTATCGATTCAGTACCACATACAGGGTAAATTACTATGATAAATTATTCTTCTATGGAATTACTTTTTGCGATAATAAACGTATCCTCCTTTAGTTTAGTTTCATCATTTTTCAGAAAACAAGATAACAAAATATATAAAATACATAAATATATATATGCAGAATAAATATATACAGAATATATAAAAAATATGCGACATCACCGTTGTAGATAGATCCTACCTCTTCATGATTTGATAGAAATTGGGTTAATAAACATACCGCAAAATTAACCTTTACTCAGAATTTCAAAATTAAAATTTTTTACTTCATTTATTATATTTATCACAATGTCCAAGCTTATGTAAGTAATCATAAATCTTAATTAAACCGTTCTTTTAAGACATGATGCTGACATTCCATTGACTCTCAGATTGTCTTTATTTACAACGTAAAAAATTGAAAATTATTTTTTACATGAAATACAAGACAAAGCATCTAACTTCATAATTTCGAATTACTCGAAAATTACTTACTGTATGAAGAAATGTTTCAAATAAAAGTTCAGTAACGAAAGTACATGATTTGATACTATAATTTATTTTTCGGCAAGTGAACGCGAAAAATTATTCTTCGAAATATAATTTCATTTAAAAGACATCACTTTGACACCATTTAGCTTTTAAAAGATTTCTTCATACAGTAAGTAATGTTTTAGTTGCTTTTTATCTGACTGCAAAGTGTAGATTAATTTTTATTTGTATTCTATTATAAATTAAATCACTATAAAAGATAATAATTAGTTTTCAAAAGAACTGTTCAATAGTAATCATTATTACCTTGACAAGTTTAGTCTTCATGACTTAATAAACAGATGTATTTCCTTAATAAACAGAACATTTCTCCAAGCAAACTTTATCTTTTCTGAATCGGTAAAACAGTAACAATAATATGATAAATTTAAACAAACTTTTATCAAAAAGAACACAAATTGATAATATGTCCATTATATTATACTAAAAGATAGTATAATTTTTACTTAATAAAATACCATATTGTGAAATGTTCTAGAACGTAATGTAATATATAAATGGATATTTATATGGAAATGTAATAAAAGAGGTAAACATTTTTATTTCTGATGATCAATCAGTTTTATCAATCTATCAATTTTAGCGATTGGATCGAATTTCTGCATTCACTGCTATAAACTGTAGAGGGCATACCAAAGCAATCCCAGAACCTCTGTTTCATAGGATCGGTATTTCAGAATATGTAACATAAAGTCAGATCAGCACCCATACGGTATTAAATCTATCCTGTATTTCATCTGTGATTATTCTTCCTTGATTGCTTTGCACCAAACAAACGTACTTGTTCAAAATTAAGTTTATTTTTATTCTTCAGAGGACAAGCATATATGTACGTATATCTATATATATGATAAAAATAATTTTAAATTCTTTCAATTTTAACTTTTTACAATTTTTATTGTTTTTTAAACATACTACTGTATTTTAATTTTATTGCTTATAATTGGATAGTAAAAACATTTTCAGTTCTAATTATATCAGTAATTTTTTATTGTATTAATTTTTAATGAATAATAAGTATTTGTACGGAAATTCGGCACAATCAAATAACATTAATTATATTAGAAATATTTGACTGTACTTTATTACTGAAGATTTTTATCTATGCAATATGACGTTTTATTATAAATCCACGAGTCTAAAATATGTACAGGAAGCTAGATATCATTATTTCCATGAATTGATTCATGGTTTCACTTGCATATCACGTTTTATGATTCAATATACTACGAATGTCCAAGCATAAACATACTTTCATCCGCATCTTCTATATAGTAATGTACAATAAATATTTTTGATAATATTGAGATTTGTTATAATTTTTTGTCACAGATATTAAATAGCGTAGGAACTAAAAATATTATACACAAGTTAAGAATATTAAGTAAATCTATTAACGTATATGACGAATATTTTTTTTATTTCCGTACAAGTATATAATGCGCTGTACGTATCTAAGTTTTATTTGTCGACGCTGATATCTTAATATGTACTTATTCAAAGATTGAATTGCTTCTATCCTGTATTATTATAATACAGACATCTGATTTATAGTCAAACTATAATCTCTAACCACTTATTATTCGGATAAATACGTTCTGTTTCACGTATTTTAAACTTCTGTAATCATATGTATGTACATATTTAATTGTTTTTTTTCAGTTGTTTCGCGTGATCATATTTTCAAGCTGGTTTTATGTACATAAAATTTTAAATGTTATAAATAGTAATAATAATATGGAATTGTGTTGCAGTATATATGAGAAATATTCAAATAATAATTCTTTCAATATATTACTGTACTATAATATACTTACAAAAATAAAATAATTTAAATATATCCTTTATTATTTACATTTATGAAAATATAGAAGTTTACTTTATATTTATTCATCATAGTTTCTGTTATATTATAAATAATACTATATCACATATATTATAATATTTATTATTATATTATAATAAGAGATGTTCGTAGTAACTATTACATATAGTCATTTATTTCTTCTGATTCTAGCACAAACTAAGGGGAAAATGACAGATTATGCAAATGTAAGTACACTGATTTGTTATTCTATTTCACAGAATAAAAAATTTATGTATCAAATTTTCCAGAAAAATATAAAAATAAAAAATTTCTTATTATGTACTTAAATCTACTATTTTTTTATAGCTTGTTGAACGCACACGAAATGTATTTCTTAATGGTAAAACAAGACCACTAGAATGGAGATTAAAACAACTAAAGCAAGCACAACTTATGATAAAAGAATGCGAACAAGAAATTATATCTGCTCTTGCTAGTGATCTGCACAAAGTTTGTATAATAACTATCCATTATATTTTACATTCAGGTTCATAAATAATGGATTTTTTCCTTTGTAGTCGAAATTTGAATCTCTTACAACAGAAGTAGTATTTACAGAAGGAGAAATCAAAGATTTGCTTACATATCTCAAGGAATGGTCAGCTGATGAAAAAGTATCTTCGATATTTTGTAACTTTTTATGTGTATTTAACTATCTTATTTAAATGGATAAATATATAATTCAACTATTTGTATCTTTTAGCCTCCAAAGGGAATAGTCAACATATTGGACAAGGTTGAAATTAAAAAAGATCCATTTGGTGTGGTTCTTGTTATAGGACCATGGAATTATCCTTTCCAGCTATGTATAGTTCCTCTAATGGGTGCAATAGCTGCTGGTAACTGTGTCATTCTTAAACCATCAGAAATATCCTCTGCCACATCAAAAATTCTTGCAAAAATTATTCCAAAATATTTAGATCAAGTATGTACTCCAAACGAATTCTAATAGGAAAATGATTCTGAAATAATCAAGAAAGGATATAAGTACTTCTCACTATGTCATAAAATATTATTGCACGTTCTAGGAATGTATTCATGTAGTGCTAGGAGGTGTTCCTGAAACAACAGAACTACTTAAACAGAGATTCGATTACATCTTTTATACAGGTTCAACTATAGTTGGAAAAATTATTCGCGATGCGGCGAATAAATTCTTAACGCCAGTGACATTAGAACTAGGTGGTAAAAGGTAAAAAAATGTATATTCATTAATATACTATCAGTATACTATAGTATAGTACAGTATATAATTAATTAATATATATTTATTACTTTTATTTTCTACACTTCATAATATAAAAGCAATAAATAAATGCATTAATTTACAGCCCTGTATATATAGATAATACAGCGAATTTAGAAGTAAGCGTGAAAAGAATACTTTGGGGCAAATGTGTTAATGCTGGACAAACATGTATTGCACCTGATTATGTACTTTGTACTGAGGAAATTCAAAATAAATTCATAAAAAAGGCAAAGGAGGTTCTCAAAGAATGGTATGGTGATAATCCCAAAGAAAGTCCAGATTTAACACGTATAATTAACGAACAACATTATAAGTAAGATTTTTATTATTATATATATGTATCCTATAATTTCACATTATATTGCATTCTATGAAATCTCATATTTTTACAGACGTCTCGTAAACTACTTAAATAATGGCAAAGTAGCACTAGGAGGTGATTGTGATTCTAACGAAAAATATATCTCGCCAACTATACTCGTTGATGTCAAGCCTACGGATCCCGTCATGCAAGATGAAATATTCGGTCCAATATTACCATTTATAAACATAAATAACGCTTACGAAGCAATTAACTTCATAAATAGTCGGTGAGTTCTTTACATATAAATTTTTTCAACAATAAACATGCACAAAAATGTTCTACTAATAAAAATACACAGAAATATTTTTTAATGATTATAAACTTCTAAAATTATATGCACACTGAAGATTTATCCAATGTCATAAATTTCGTTAAAATATTTTATAAAGTAAATAACAAGAAATAATATGTGGCAATTAATTCTTTACATTTAGAGAAACCCCACTCGTACTATATATTTTTTCCAAGGACAGGAGAGTTCAAGATTTATTAATAAATCAAACTCGTAGTGGAAATGTAGGAGTAAATGACACGATAATGCAATATTGTGGTGAGTTAGGATATTAAGCGAAGAATGGTAGACTTTTTACTAATATATGGAATGAAGCAGTAAAATTTTCTTCAGTCCTTACAAGCTGTATAAATCTTTATTTTATCTAATATATATTTGTATTGGGGTGTCGGTTTTCTGTTCTGGTTATAAAATATGCACATTGGTAATCAAATATTAGACATGGTATAGCTATATTTTCATGCACGGTATAGCTATATTTTATTGTGGCTTTTTTAGATATTAATAGAATAACTACATATTCTTTGATACATGTATATTATATATATTGACCATCATACATGTTCCATCATACTACTTTTCAAAATGGTGAACTTTCAAGATCCATAACCACACATGAATATTTCATATTACCTAGTAAACCAAGGTGAAAGTTTCTTTGTCGTAGTTTTATAAATATTAATTGCATAAAAAACGATTATTCACTCATATATTTCTCCTATGTTACAATTTGTCAGATTCTAATTAAATTACACTTAGATTCTCTGTATATTTGAAATTTTTTGTAAATAACATCTTTGAAATTGCATTCCATGATAGCACACATACAATATTGGTAATAGTAATTGTAAAATCCTTACTATACTTTAATCTTTATAATTCTTTGTAATTCGCTACAACCACTAGTAGTGAACTTGCACTTGCAAATATAATTCCCTACAGATCTTTAATTACGATTTCAAGTGCTAATTCATAAATTGTGTCATATCCTATACAGGGAGAAGCCATTATCATTGTATATATTTAGTACTGAAGAGAAGACTATATCGATATTTCTTGAAAATACAAGCAGCGGTAGTGTTTGTGTTAATGATGTAATAATGCATGTCACAGGTATCTTGATACGAATATACATCTAGATATTTTTGTATAATGTTTACACTTATGCATGTCTGCATGTATTGTTGTATGTTTGCGTATATTCGATAATTCCACAAAAATTGGGACTCAGGTGTTGCAATTATTTGATAAATGATACTTAGATACATATCAATAAGTAAATATAATTCAAATTATATCGTTTTGGTCTTATTTTAAACAGAAAGATCTGGAAAATATGATCGTAAATGTTCAATTTAAAAAAGATTAAAAATAAAAGGGTTTTACTTCTGGATTGGTACCTAAATACATTGTCTCAGTGATATTTGACATTCAATCATTACACTATTCGACCGCCACGGCCGTAGACTTCTCAGTGCATCAGGGAATCTCGCTCCTGTAGTAGGACTGTGCAATTATGTAAAAAATCTTTTTATGCAATTATCGAATATTTCCTGTGTATATATATATATATATATATACACACACACATATATACATACACATACAATAATTTTATATTGTATATATGTTTGTACTTTGTGCATATAATATCATAATATATTATGATATATTTAATATTTAATATATAAACATTAAATATCTGTTTTTTCAGTTGACACTTTACCATTTGGTGGTGTTGGTAATTCTGGTATGGGAGCCTATCATGGAAGATATACATATGATACTTTTGTGCACAAAAAAGGCTGCCTTATTAAAAATTTTAATAAGTTAGGAGAAACATTGGCATCGTAAGCAGCAGTCTATAAAATTATATTGTACATAATCTAGGAATAAATTTATGGAGAAATAATTATTGTTTATAATTTGCTGCAGATGCCGTTATCCGCCATATTCCGACAAGAAGTTGTCTTTCGTAGAATTTTTATTGGCAAAACGGCCTGACATACCGGGAATTAAATACATTCCACATCTTTTAGCATTCGGTTTGGGAATTCTTGTCACATTTGGTATTTCAACTGCTTTAAAGGTATATAAACCAAAGCGTATTTAGTGCACATATTAATCTATATTCGTAACAATTTGAACTATTATACATCACCGCACAATGTATGCAAACTTTATAGTCGTAGAATTAATTTGTGGAAACTTAAATATTGTAAATAACTGAATGTTCCATTCTCATTCTAATTCAAATGATTGACTATTGAAAACTTATGACCTTAAAGAATAGTTCATGCTTGAAATGGTTTATAATAGTTAAATTTCAAAATTTCGTTAAATTTTTATACATGTTTTTTTTTATATGCTTCCATATAAAAATGTTTATTATGATCTATAGTAAAAACGCCGCGACACAACACGCACATTTAACTAATATTATCATTTGCTATGTTAACACAACTACTGACAGCTCAATAAAGGCAATAAATGTTGCTATATAAATCACCATTATTTTGTTCTTTCCTAGTACTTAACTAACATACGAAAATACTTTTTCAGGTTCAAGAAGAAAATTATTAATGGACTCCTCACAATATTGTTATAAAAGCTTGTTGTCAATTACAAATTTCAGAACGTTATTTATGTATAATTTTTACCTATTCATATTCTAAATTCGTACGTGTTTGCAACGAGTAAGAGAACTTTTAAATATTAAAATAGAAGTCAAACACATTTCTGCAAAAATTTAGTTTTAGAGTTTATATGCTTACACACGTATAAAATTTTAATAATAGCTATTTTAATATTATTAATACTGTACAAGTTACTAGAAGATAAATTTGCACAAAAATTGTTCCTAAAAAAATCGTGTTTTTATGACATAATTCTTTTTTAGATATTTTATAGCTAACTTGAGCTTCCACAATAACACATTGTATTTTTTAAAGATTACAATAAGATTTATCAGTATATAAATTTGCCATAGTGTATATAGAATGTATAATGTGCAAAATTGTTGCCATATTGTTAAATAAATGTATAAAAAACTCTACCTGTTCATTATTTTTATTAGAATTATATATAATCCAATAAATAATAAATATACTGTTTATAACATAACTGTACATATGAATATATATTGCAAATAAAGTACATATAAAATAGCATGTAATAAGTACTTAATAAATTTGAGATAATATAAAAAATTTAATCCTTTTTTAAGAAAAAGTACTTTTTACTAAATTCCTTGAATTACTTTTTTATGTGACAGTTAATATAAAAAAATAAATATGTATACTATATAAGACAAACGCGGACAATACAGAAAATAAAACGTTTGTACATGAAAAAAGGTATTCATATATTTATTGATAATAAAGTCTTTAGTGTACATTATATATTATCAAAGATTTGTTCATACGTGTAATTAACACATTTTTGAAAATACTAGCTTTGTTTTTGCTTATAGTGTAATGTATTATATACATATTCCGTAACATCTATCGAAGATTCAAATTCAGTATCAGCATCTCAAATATTTATTAATAATATGTCCAATACGGTATCGAAGTACTTTTTCAAATCTTACTGACCATGGCAGTTCATCTGCATAAATATATTTATCAACCAAAAGGTTAACATAAATCACAGTTCAAATTCTTACCACTGAACTATTGCTTCCAAGTAACTGACATTTCTCCTCCTTGAGTATTATCACGCTGTGGACTCTGTAACAGTATTAAAAAAATATTAACACTTTTTAATTTTTATCCTACCATAAAATTTAAACACAATGAATATAATTACTTTAACTTGAATCTGTTGCTTCAACATCGCGGCCCTTAAGATTAACATGCGCGTACGTCTCTGATATTCCTTTCCAACGCTCATAGATTTTTCGAAAGTTGTACTACGTTGATCGACATCCTTTGCATATAGAATCTAAGTATACATAACAAATCAAATGAAAAGATGATTTTTCATAAAAATATTAACTAGTGATAGCAATAATTACCTTATTATGAGAATCTATACGAGCTTGTATCTGACCATCGAGAATTAATTGCATAAGCTCATCTTCCAATTCTGAAACTGTTCTGTTAAAAGCAGTTGCCATACGTCTCATATCTGCACTTAAGTATGGACTAAAATATTGTATCAATGCCCTATTCCGAATTTGTGTATATAAAACATTAACATGTGGTGCTATGTACATATCCAGGAGTATATTATCCTTAATTTCATCAAGCAATTTTAAGCAGGATGCATATTTCGACTCGTAAAATTTGAAAATGATATCTCTTAACTGTGGTTCCAATTCTAGAAACAACTTAAAGGAACTACTAAAAATGACCTGTTTTTGTAATTCATGCCTGTCAAACGTTGCCAAAGCACAGAGTCCTCCATACAAAGCAACATTTCCAGGAGACAACAATTCAAGGCAATCACAATGATCCAATGATGCTTGTAAAAAGTGTCTTGCAGCCATTTTGTATTTTCTGGTTGCTAGTTCTGCTAGACCAGCTGCAACTTTTAATTTTGTAACTATAGACTGATTGTTATCTTTGCCATGAACATCGGAAAAATCTGGTGTACTTTCTGCCTTTGTTACATAGCTCAATACATGAGCCCAATTTTGCAAATAAACGGAAACTTTAATAACATTTAAACACATGTTAACAATATGTTTCCCACTAGTGCAATAATCCCTTGCTCTAGAATAACATTTTAAGGCATGGACGAGGTCCCCACAATCAAGATAATGATCCCCTAAATCATCATGACCTCTTCTGATACTTTCTTTAATTGAATTACTTCTATAATTTTTAAGGTCTGTATCAAATTTCTCTAGTTTTAAAGCAGCCTTTTTTGAACGTGTTTCAACCCAAGCCTGGTCTAAAGTTAACATATCTTGGGATGTTGACTGTGCTGCAACATCTGGCAGTCCAGGTGTGCCTACAGCTTGCACTAATTTTTTATGTAATATGACATACAAAGAAACATTATACGTTGTCATCACATACGATATAGCCATCTTAAGTGCTTCTATTCTTAACATTGGACAATGGTCAGCTATGTATATAAGCCTGTATAGTTTAGCAAGTCCATTGTAGCTATTGGCATAAACTTCTAAGTCCTGAAAAGAAGTAGAATCAAAAATTTTCATATTTGCTTTATAATATCAGAACTATATGTACAAATTTCTAAAGATCATTAACAACTATCAAAGACAAGAGATTCAAAAGAGAATTATATTTACCAATGTTGGATTTTCCACAATATATGGTTCTTCTTCTGCATTATCATTATCTTCTGCAGGAGCATCAACTTGCATAGGCTCCACAACATTTTGCTACATATAAAAAACATCAACATATATTTTGTACAGAAATAAGTTCCTAATTCGTAGTATCCCAAACAATAGAAATATAAAATACAAAGATAATAAAATTAAAAATAGATTTTATCAAACTGACATAATAACTGTAATATAGAAAAAAAACATAACACGGAAACGAACAACATTTGAATTTGTCACGATTTTGCTGCCCCTGAAATATTCTATTTACATAAACATTTACATTGTACATTGTTCTAAAATAATTACCTGAACATCGTGAACTTGTAACGGCATGACAAACGTTTTCTTTTATGTAAAATAGCCGAGAAACTCTGAAGCAAAACAAAACTTTATAACAGTAATGTAATGTGCAATAGAGAACCAAGTTATACACATATGTATCATGTATAGTTGGTGCAGTGCAGGCAACTTGGAACGATTAAACATTTTCCATTGTCATAATTTTATTTCGACAGATTTTGATTTGCATAAAATTCTGAAATTCGCTGAGGTATGTTACTTTAAATAAATCAATAACAGTTAATTATTCTCCAATTTAAAATTGATGTATTTTAATAAATTTTAATTAACCTAAATACTTTGCTCTGATTTTGGAACAGTGAAATAGTTATTTGAAATAGTTACTATTATTTTACATCGCATTAATAATTCTTTATAACTACCATAACTCATTTTTTGACATGACTGCGCAACGAACAAGCAACAAAAATTTATGTTCGTTAGAAAAAATTTTTTTGGAGCATAGATGAAATGTTTTCGTATAACGAAATACCTATTCGCGGTCTAAACTTTTAAATACTTATTACGTATTGATTAATCGTAACACGAAACTCTATCTTTTACTGGATCAGATCGAATACTGTATAGATAGAAAATATAAAATAACGAAAGAAGATACTCGATAACTCGTCGGGAGCACATACATAATTAGTTTTATGACAGTATTTCCAGCGATAATAATAACGCTTTAATGTTTCATTAAAATATATAATATAATATTTTTGTATACTAAATACATTAATTGATGCTATACATTATAAAATGTATGTATATTTGCTTATATATTTAGTATTGTAATTTATATATTTTACATTAAATTATTTATTATTTTATTATTTTTTGTATGATTGTTCATTTCCTCCTATTTCATGGAACGTATCTTTCATCGACAAAAACAAAAGCTTGTGTTGCGTTTACGCAACGCTAATCGCGCGTATTATTTTCCGTGTCGATTATATATGAGCCAGTGAAAAATAATAACCGTTGCTGATAAATACATTATTTCCATTCAGTATGGAAAATACTGAAATACGTTCACGTGTATCCAATATTTTAGTAATGGTGAAAATACACTTTTGAACGTTCCAAATATTTTACAGGGAATGCAAAAAGTATGGTGTGTGTGGTCGATACGATCGAACGGTAACGATTAAAATGAAACGTAGCTAAGCTACCTGGTTTCAGAAGACGCGTGATGTCTGTCTAGTAGTCGTGTCCAATATGGCGTATATATTGTGAATTGCATTAACGTGCAGGTAAGATTTGATTGAATTACATCAGACAAATAAATTGAAAAGTGAAAATTTGCACATTTTACAATGTTAATTTTTCAAGTTTCTGCATATTTTCATTAGCACACGATCAAACGGAATATTAACGAAACATTTTTCTTAAAATATGTGAACCTTGTCAACCTTTGCACGTTCAAGGTCCGTTCGCTGAAGTATATTTATGATGACAGGTGTGTTGTGTAGATTTTGTGTCCTTTCGATCAAATCGCTTTGCGAGAAAGTACGATTTTGAAACAGAAAATTGATTTACTGCGCGATAACGTCCGCCGTTGGCAACTGCCAGTCGGGTCTGAATAGATTACCTCTATAATTGAGAAAATTGGAGCAAAAGTTACGAAAACGAATTTACAAATCGTATCGCCCGATTTTTCTTACCGATTATTTACGTTAGTTATAAAATTTGAGATTTTAAATAACATTCAAACTGTTTTTGTAATAGCGCATGACAAGTATTTTGACATATTGGTGTACATACTACGAAAATGGAGCAAGTCCGATAAAACTTTTATTTTCAACAGATATAGAAATATGATTTTACTTATCTTTTAATAAGGATAAAATAGATTTAAAAAGTTATATAGATGTATATAAATATAATAGAACAAATAAACACAGCACTGTATCAAAACATGTGAGTGCTCTTAATTGATTGATAATTTAATCACTCCTGAAAGTGCATCTTTGTTATTACTACCTTATATAAATATCTTTTTAATTTTTTTAACAAACAATGTTTAAAGTAACTTACAGTAAACTGATATAATTCTATAAATAAATATAACTACAAAAAATTAAAAATGTATAATTTTGTTTCTATAGGTTCTGCTCCTGCCTCTAGTGCAATTATTTTTTGTGGATAAAGGGAATGAGATAAATACTATAAATTTGTAGTAAAACAATGTACAATGAACTACGGTGGGAATATGCCAGATTGGCACCAATATAATGCCTCGCAGACAAATGAAGTCACACCTTCTACACAAAATGTGAATTCTGGCCACCTTTCATATATTCCTGGTGCCAGTCCACCAACACTAAATGCAATTAGTCTTAGTTCAGAGGGTCTGAACAAGCATCAGAACGATGCAAGTTACAATCCAAGAAACTATCAATCTTTTAACAATGTTTCAAATGGCTCAACCATTCCAAATAACAGCCCTCTTGTATCTATGGTACAAATGCAGAATTGCATTGGTCATTATGGTTCTCCAAATACAAGGAATCCTATGTTAGATAACATAAATGCTTCTGTGGATCCTAGGAACGCTAATATCGGAACTATAAATGATGACATAGGATATAGAAGCAACCAAGGACCTTTCAATGGACCTATTGGTCATCTAAATGGAGCAAGCTGCAATTTAAATACATCATCTGGACCTAGAACAGGGCCTGGACCTATCCCTGGACCTAGGACAGGACCTGGACCTGTCCATGGACCTCGAACCAATTCTGGACCAGGAATTGGAACCAATCCTAATACTGGAACTGGTCCTATGTTTGGACCTGGTTCTAGGCATGGACCTGCATCGGTATCTGGTTCAAGCTCTGGAACTGGAAATATGGGACCAAGAAACACTAATGTTGGTCAACTACCACCTTCTGGAAAACCTGTACCACCTTCTTCATTTATCCCTTGTAAAGGAATGTGTTGCAATTCAGATCCAAACATTAATTACCAGCAGTGGGAAAAATATGGATCATATCAAAATAATGGTTCATACAGAGATAATGTACATCCGTCGAATTATCAGATCGAAAATAGGCAGTTTGGAAATAATTGTAATTTTAGAAAAGATAATCTAGAAAGTAAAGAAGTAATGAGCCCTGTGTTGCCCAATGCGTCCACTGTAGATCATAGAAGAAACTTTGCAGATTATAAGTATCACAAGGATCACATAATGCATAGAAATTACTCAACATCTTCGGGAATATTTCACAATTACTCCATGCAAGGTTATAATTATTCTACAGAGCAACAGAAATACCCTTATCCTGTGAAAGAACATACGAAAACAAATAGCATGAATATACCGAATTCAGGAATGCTTAAGCAGCAAGAACAAAATTTCATAGCCCAACAAAAATTCAACAATAAACAATGCCAATATCAAAATGGCAATATGATACCCAAAGGAATGCCTACTGTAAATGTAAACGCAAATATGGTATCCTCTTCTCAAAACTCATACTTCAATTCGCAATATCCAAGAAACATTTCCGCAGAAATCTCTCACGAATGCCAAGAAACCACCAATAATACTGCAATGATGAATAAAATGCAGAATACTTTTATGCATAACTCTCCTCCACAGCATCAAGTGTATCAACATAGAATAGCAATGCAAAAATTTTCAATAGAAAATCATCTTAGGGAACTGAGTAGGATACCTGGCTATCAGTCTCATCCCAAATACAAAGAATGTATTCTTAGATATAGAGAAGTATTAAAATTGCAACAATCATCTGGCTATCAAAATCCAGTTCAACAAACTCCACGTGTAACAACACCGGTAAATACTGCAGTGCCGCCTATTAATTTGCAGTTCGATCAAAATGGTATGTTAATAAATTCCAGTTATTTACCGGATAATTTCTCTAAGGTGCAGCATGCACCACCAACTATAGAACAAGCACCAGAAAATATAGATAAGCAAAATAAAGACCAAGATATTGCCATGGCTAACGAGAAATGCCAGCAATCGCAGCAACCAGAGCAATTAATAATTCCCCAACAAAATGAACATGTTCCTTCCTCTTGTGCAGAAACGTTTCAGAAACAGAATCAGTTCTCTATACACAAGGACTTTAATCAAAATCAACTAAAAGTACAAACAAGCGAGAGTCACACCTTTAATACTTTAAGTACTAATACTAGCAACGAAACGATGATGCAGCAAAAAGCCTCGAAAGAATTCGCTAATAAACCGGATTTGGACGTAAGACAGTTTTTGGCTAATTGGGACGAAACTGACGACGAAGAGGGAACGACCAACATACCGGACACAATTCTAAATGAAACAACACCCGTTGTTGTGGTAAGCTATGAAAATATAGATCTTTCATCGAAAACACCACAAGGCTCGGAAGTTCCAAGAAAAAATGGTTTCTGCTCGAACGAAACCTTAGAAACTAATAAACAAAGTGAAACGAATGTAATAGCAGCCCAAGACTGTTTGACAATATCATATTCCGCATCTGACAATTCTGAGATCGCTAAAACTTCCAAAAGAACGATTGGAGAAGGTGTGGTGAAACCTGGGAGTATCATACACTGCATTAGCAATGGTCCTGACGAAATACCCACGATTCACATAGTGGACAATTTAGAAATAGCAAACATTCTGGGAGCACCTAATGGTCAAGTTATACAAGCATTAGAAAAGCAAAAGACGATACCATTTTTCAGGGAGCCGAGTAATAATGAAATTGAAGCGACGGCTGTCGAAAATACAGAGCAGCAGAGTAAGAGTAATACTCATATACTGTCTGTTGATTATCCCACATCTTTGGGTGACATGAATAAGAATACAAATATGGAAAATTCTAGTATTTCTGAAACGAC
Source organism: Bombus fervidus (assembly GCF_041682495.2). NCBI lineage: Eukaryota > Metazoa > Arthropoda > Insecta > Hymenoptera > Apidae > Bombus > Bombus fervidus. The sequence goes on from NC_091521.1 coordinate 15,275,105, forward strand.
TGCAATTCCAATAAACAACCAGGGATTAAGAGTTTTGTCAACATCAGAAAAAGATAATCTGGATGTTAGTGATAACATCGAACTGAAGAAACAGCATAGTTTTGAAGAATCCCATAATCCTGATGATATTAGTTTACCAGATTTACCAACCTCAGAGTGTACACCAATATCTACTACTCTGAACACTCCTATTCATTCTGACACTGAAGAATCTTCGCAGAACATGGAAGACTTATCAATATCCACAAATATGATAGAAGTAATGCAGAACAGTCCAGTAATTAGTTTTACACAGCTAAACAGCGAGGAAAAAGTAAAGAATAGATCCCTTAGTACTTTGGAGTTGGAATTTCAAAAGGAGAACCGTTACAAAAGTAACGAAACCAAGGCTGGACATGCGCAAGAGGAAACTTTGAATAATTTTGAATTGTCTAACAACTCTAAAGCGAAATCAAATGAAATAATTAAAAATAAGCAGATGAAAAATCTCGGGACCACTACTGTGAGAAAGAAAATATGCTTAGTAGATAGCAAAGAAAATGATGCTAGAGTTTCTGATGCATGTGGTGTTTTAACATCCATGGAGTATGAACTGCAGGAAGTTGTTGAAGGGGAGAAGAGATCAGATCTCGACTCTGCCGATTATTCGTACGAAAGGGGACACAAAAACATTAGAAGATCGACGGAAACGGTAAGACCGGGAATAGAGAAAAGTAAGTCGAATGATAACATTGATTCTAATGCAAATTTAAGCCCAACAATATCTGATGATGAGTCGCAAGCATTGAAAAACGATAAAGAGCTCAGAAGGAAGAAGATAAAGACTTCGATTGTATCTACAGATGCTAGCTGCTCAAGGCCTTCTGATCTTGATCTAGATGTCAGAAAAAGAGCAAGAGAAGCAATAACCTGGGAAGAAAAATGCATAGATAAATACTTAGATAGAAATTTAAGTCAAAAGAGAGATGTTGATTATGTGAAACAATCAAAGGTTTCTGATACGAGAAAGTTAGAAGATTCAAGCTCATCCCAAGGCGAAGAGCATTCTGTGTGCCATATGACTTCTCAATACAAACACTATTCCGCTGCTGTGATAAAGGATAATGTTACTTTAAATAATAAGAGGACGCACAGCACCACAGACAGGATCATGAGTGAGAAATCATCCGAGTTCCCAACCAAGATAAACAATACTAATACCAAAGAACTTTCCGAAGAGACAGAAATTAGGAAACGTGTATCAAGTAAAGTAGCTCCAACATTGCAGGAAAACATTCAATCTCAAACTTCTAAGTTACTGCAGAAAGATTTGAAAAGTGTTGATGGAGACGTTACATACACTGCGGAGGAGATGCGTTTGTTAAAAGAGTATAGAAAGAAGAAAGAAAAGTCGTATCAGGCTCACGATACATATAATGATAATAATAAAGATGAAAAATCGAAATGTAAAAGTTATAAACTGGGACACAAGGTATGTTTGGAACAAAATTCTGTATCTCCGATTAGTTTAAATTCAGAGAATCTGATGACACAGGAAGAATCAAAAAGCCACTCATGTTCGAAAAATTTAATAAAAAATGCTGATTTTGATATTCAAGTTGCTAATGTAAACTTGAAAATTAAAGACAGTGATATTGGTAAAGAGTTACTTCTTGGAGACAAAAGCCAAGAACACACAAAAGACCCTCTGGAGGGAATTAAAATTGAAATCAACGTGTCATGTACAGATAGAAACTCGAAGGGACAGGAGCAGAACAAGCGAATATTTTACGACGATCGTAGCCTGTATGAAATTGACGATTCACTTTCCTATTCGAATACGTTGGACTGTCAACGTAGATTACACGTTAAGGATCAAGAAGGCAACCCAAAATTACCCGAAAGAGCTCACAGAGTGTTTGAGAAGTCCGATGCTGTTGTAGATGTTACAGAAACGAATCAGGGTAAAAGCGAAACGGAGAAAAATTTAAGAATAACGCTTAAAAAAGATAGGAGAGCTTCGCTAGAGACAAGCGAGGAAATTAACTCTATCATTTCTAAGGAAACATGCAATTTAATTTCAGATAATCAGTCTTTTAGCAAATCTTCGCGCAACAATGTATTCTGTAAAGATATATCGAAAGCCGAGATAATCGAGGATACTAGTTACGCTATTGATCACATGGATATAATTAAGTCAAAAAGTGCAATATCAAATACTGCCACAGTCGATGCAAATAATAAAGTTAAGGGAAAGAATAGTTTCGAAGACGATAAGGAAGATAATTTTATATGTGAAGATGATGATCAATTGGCAAGGATACAAAAGCAAGGTTCCACGAATTTCGTGAATGTTTCAAATATAATAGAAAAAGAGATAGCGAGTGTATCTCACTCAAAAACTTCTATAAAACTACCAGAAAGCAACTTTATCGAACTCAAAGCCAAGTCATTAAATAATTTGAGTAATTTGGATTTCAAGTTTGGCAAATATTCTGGGATAGAGTTAGATCGCGGTAAACGCATGGATGAGGAATTAGATGAAGAAGAAGATTGTACGGGCAAATGGAAGAAGCCAAAGATAGATAATATTTTTGAAGACTGCGACATGTTCCAAAGTAGCAGCGGGTATGTAAATCCGATATTCTCGAGCATAGATAAACTAGAGGACCTCCATACTGTTCCTGTATACACTACCAAAGATGGAAAGATATCCTATAGTCCTAATCGAAGATTCACTTATCACGAATTAATGATGGAGGCTCGTAAACGAGAATCTTACTCCTCTGTGAAAAAGTCCCAGTACACGGATACCTGGAACAACTATTACAACTCAAAATTTCGTAAAATGTACAAGAAAAAACGGCATCATAGTCTTAATGACAAGAAAAAGTATGAATATAAGAATACCAAGTATCTTTATGATAGGAAAAGAAATTATTCGGATGAATTCTATGGTAAAAGTCATGTTAAATATAAAGATTATGTTCACAGCATTAGAAACAATAATGCTATTTGGTCTGATCATTATAAAATGGATAAAATTTATAGCAGCAGCGATTCTGATGAACAGATCGTGGATCGCAGTAAAAATCGCGTTGCTGAGGGGAATAATTGTAAGAAAGATCAGATTACAGAGAATAAAAGCATGGCTATCCCTAAACCACAAAACGATGAGGTGTTTATTGATGAATTAGATCTGGAATGTAAAAGTAAAGAGAATGTAACAGATGATCTTTCGCATAAAGATAATGGTATGGATTTAGAGGAGGCGCAAGTGGATCAATTTCGAATCCTTGATATTGATAAAAAGAGTGAAAATTGTGTAAGCGCTAATGATAATTGTATAGATAATTGCATATCTCATATGGATTTGGATATTCTGTCAACTTCTTTACAATCGAAACAGAAAAAACAAAATGTTGAAAATAATGTAAATGAATCTTTAATGCTAGATAATTCGGAAATCACGTCAGAAAACTTTCAGACAAATAAAGATAAAAATTCGGGCAATGAATGTACGGATCAAATTATTGATAAAGTTGAAACTATAACTACTCTTGAAAATGAAGAGAAGAATGTAATTCCAAAAAATGAATCACCGATTTCAAAATTGCTTATCAAAGAATCTTTATTGGATAAAGATAAGCAAGTTAGTTTACACGATCTTGAAAAGAAAAAAAATGATGAAAAAATTACTTCAGAAGGAACAGATGCTAAAGAACAGAAAGAAGAAATTGACATAAACTTGTCTGATAGTCAAATTTCCCTAGAATCAAAAAATAATCTTGAAAATATAGAAAATACAGAAAGTAATAACAAATCAGAAAATAATCACATTAGCGTACCAATGTTTGAAACAGACATAATAAAAGAAGTTTCTGAGCTTCAAACAGATTCTAACAATGCATCTAATCAGGTTTCACAAGAATTTTCGATTTCAAAACATCCGAAAGTCGCGTTTAATGAAATAATTGAAGAATCTGAGCAGAATATTAGTCAAGAAAATATCTCAAAATGTGAAGAAGAAACTGTGCAATTTAATAAAGAAGTTGAAATTCCAAGTGAAGATCAAGAACACGAAGAGGATATAAACAAAATAAAAGAAGCAAATAATGAGGATTTAGAAGATCCAAACAATGATACTCTGTTGAAAGACACTTCTGCAATGAATCAAAAGGAATCTGAATCTCAGGCAGTACTGACAAACAAAACAATTGATCAAGAAGATAATACAAAACACATTTCTATTGAATGTATTGGACATGAAGACAATATTGATGTGAATTCTGACCAAATAAATAACGTATTTACTGAAAAAAAAAGTTCTATTGGTTCCTCAAAAGATGAAACTCATACTGAAAATAAAAATATTACAGAAATTGGATTAAACGGAAATAGAATAGAAATTATCTTATCAAATGAGCATATAGAGGAAACTTCAGTGGAACAAGATGTAATAACTGGTGATTTAAAGGGTGAAGGTGGATCAGATGATCTACCGGTTGCCTCTAAATATGAAACGAATTCCAATCAAGATACTTTGGAAGATAAAGGAATACCTGTTCTTAATACATGTTGCTTTATTAAAAACTCTCCAACTGTGGAACCTGAAAACAGCGAAGATAAAGCTGAAATAAATGAACAGAAAGATGAGCAAATTCCTGTCGAACAAGCCTTTTCCAAAAGCTCGACTCATTCTTCAGATATAGACATGATAGCAATACCCAAGCTGGTTATAAAGAAAACTGACGCTTCAAATTCGAAACCAGTGTGCTCACTAGATTACATAGATTCTTCTGAAACCTGCAATAGATATGATGCAAAATTATTGTCCGAAGTACGTCCAAAAATACCAAAAGTGATCATAATGAAAAATAGATCACGCTCTGTAACTCCAACAGTCGAAATTTTAGAGAAAACTAAGTCTGATAAAACGCAATCTTTTCTTCCAGAACAAAATGAAGAAAGTATGGATATGGATAACAGTGATTTTGAATCATACACTTTAAAATATGATAATTATGAAAATAAGGTACCTAAGGTGAGGATAAAGTTGGAGGATATATCATCCAAGGACTTAAAAGTATACTTGAAACGTAAGACTATTAAGAAGAGCATTCCAAAAATGAAGATTAAAAAGCTTAAAATGCAAGAAAGTAAAAGAATCAAAATGAAGGAGAGTTCAGAATCAGAAGGTACTGATTCTGATGAAGATACAAATTTTCATGAGTCGATGTCCAATGACATAGAAATTGAAAAAACATCAAAATCAAAGATAAAAAGACAAGAAGAAAATAGATCTTTGTCACCAGAAAAAGATAGAGGGAACGATTCGAATATTCCTAGAGTTTCTTCAAAAAAAACTAAAAAAATAAAGGAAGAGGATTCAAAACACACTGCCAAGTATGATAACAACATAGCAATTAATGATGAGTTAAAGAAGAAATTTCCTCAGTGCATCATGGAAAAGATTCCTAAGGTTATAATAAAAAGAACTCAAATTGGCACAGAATTTAAATGCGAAATTAGCAAAAGTAAAAAGACTTCAATCACTGAAACATCCAAATGGCAACCAAAAGTAAAATTACAAAGATTAAATGTTCTAGATCATATGGTGAAAGATTGGAAGCAATCAAAAGTCACATTAAGTGATAAGTTTGATTTGTCTGCACAAATAAAGGATATTATCAATGAGGATGTTATTGATGACAATAAAGTAAAATTACCTAGATCTAATTCAGTGTCTAGTTTGTCTCCTGCTAAATGCAAACAGAGAAGATTATCAGACTCTGATTACATGAAAATTAACTCAAAATCAACTACTGAGTTCGATGCTAATTTAAGTAAAACTGATAATGTGGTTATTTTAAAATCAGATGATAGTGAAAGTAGGAATATTAAGAGGAAAGGAAAGAGAAAATTATTTTCCCAGAGTAGACAAATACATCATAGTCAGAATGATGAAAGTGAGAGTGAAATGGGAGAAACTGCAACAAAACATTCCTTTAAAGACATTCTAACAAATGAAGACAATGATATGATGGTTGTGAAAAAGGAATACTCAACTTTTGGGACCAAAGAGAATAATCCCCTCATAGAAGACAAATTTCTAGACTCTGTCACTCGTTCACATAATTATAATGATAACAATAGTTCGATAATTAAAGTTGATTCCTCAGATGAAAGTCAAACTACAATAGAAATTTTGCCAGCATCACCAGATAATAGCGATGATGAAGTGAAGAACTCTGAATTTGAGAACATTAGTAGAATAGATATGGTGGATGCAATGCCGACTCAATTGGAATTAGAATTGGAACTTATTGACAATAAAAATATATGTTCTGAGGTATTTACATCGAAAATCGACTATGCATCGCATTCCAAGAGTAAGTACATTGAAGGATCAACTAAGGCATTCTTCAATGAATTTCAACATGCTTCACAAAATAGTTCTGATCAAAATGAATATACCTTCTTAATGAATAAACAGCAATTACAAAATCTAGAGAGAAGATCAAATGATAATTTTTATTGTAATGACTTGTTAATTAAAGAAGTACTAGCTGCTAAAGAAACACTGAAGAAATGTTTGACAAAATCTGAAAATGAAGATGCGGAAAGAAAAAAATCACGACATAGGACTGTAGCTGAAAAGAAGCAAGGCTCAAGTTTCACTTTCAAGGATATTGAAAAATCATTAGACAAGTCTGAAAAAGCATGTCCTAATAGTCAAAATGATAGAGTGAAAGTAAGTGGAAAATCTAGAAGTTCAGAAAAAAAAGCATGCATATCTTCTAGTAAGATGGATATAGAGGAAGTTGAAGAAAGCTGTTCAAAACAAAATGAAATTTATTCCATGGATTGCCCTACAGCTTCTACGTACGAAAATAGCAATGTACTAGAGCCAACTACCATTTCTTTGAAGGCTTCTAAGAAATTTGATGAAATAACAGCAAACACCACATCAGTAAGAAACTCTGGTCTATCAAACAGATATAACAATACAAAAGACTTGCAGAAGGAAAAATCTGTGAAGAAAACTAGCAGTAGCAATGAGAATCAGAAAGATAATGATAATTCAAATGACACAAAAATAAAGGAAGACAACATGCCATTATTAGTGCCAGAGTTTGTTTTAAATTTTGATTCCAGCTCAGATAGAGATAGTTCCAGATCTCCACCTGTAATAACAAATCAAGAAGAGGTTGAACATGTAGTAGAAGATGCAAAATTGATGGAGAACAAAGCGATAAATCAAATGGAGAAGATAGAAGAGAATAAAAAACATTCCTATAAAGACTGTGGAATGACTATTGCTGATATTATAATGCAATTAGCTTATCATGAGAAGGTGAAAATATTTGTATTTCCTTTGATTGCAAAGCTTTTATATAAGCACAAATGAAACTAATTTTAATAGTTTATTACAGGCAACAATAAAGCATAAAAGATATTGTAATTTATGCGAAAGATGGTTTCCTACAACTTCACGACATCGTCGACATTTAGCCGGATACCAACATCGTTATATGGAATCAACACAGCGTAAAAGCATCCATACACTTTTTATTCTGTTCACTGGCAAACCTTGTCCAAGACTTTTGCCAGCAAATGTGATTCGTAATGACTGTTCCATTGGGGAATTGACACCTTTACAAATTGCCGTTCAGGTACAATTATGCTTCATGTACTATTTGTCTACTGTGAATTTCATATATTTATATAATTCTTGTCAATTACGTTTCATAGGATGTTGCAAAATGTGTTGAATATATACAACAGAATCATAAAACGAAAGAATGATAACAACAAGTTACTATAAATTACTTTGGCTGCATAGATGCATTTCCTGTGATTAACTATATTGGAACAAATAATGTGAGTACCTTTAAAAAACGTACTATAATGCTAAAAGTTTATTCTGTAATTCTTTTAATCTTAATGGAATTGTACATCTTTATTATGATTACTACTGTAATCATACTATGTACTATTATAAATATATATATACAAAAACAATGAAATTAACATCTATGAACTTTGCAACAAAAGACAGCTTTGTTGATTGATGTTAATTGTTAAGAGTTACTTGAGAAAAAAAATTATTTTAAGTAGTTAGATATTTAGCCAAAGATCATAGTAAAAAAAAAGATACATGTGTACGTTAGATTATTTATAGTTTTTGAGGACTACACAGTCTCTTATTTGTACAAATGAAAATATGAGTAATATGATAAGTGAATGTGCTCGTTATAAATCTTTATTTATATCGTAAAAAGACTTATATATACGATGTATAAATACATATATATATATATATATACACAGACACATATATATATATTTATTATTCTTGTTTAAAAAAGAATATGGATCCTTGCAATGTTACACAGACCTAAATCTATATATAGTTACATTTATATAAAATTATATATTTGAAACAGGGGCAGTCAAAGTAAAAAATGTCTATACTATATGTTACAAGATAAAATGAACTATGAAATGTTAAAGTGTTCACAATTCGTACATTTCGTACATTTCGTACATTCGTAGACAATGTTAGTGAATGTTAAACAATTTATTTTAAAAAAGAAAGTTAAACAATATGTAAATTCTTCAAAATATTAATTATACTTATTACTGTGATTCTAAATCAAATTTTTCTATTCTATTTATCTTTAATAAATATAAACTAAGTCTTTATACAACAATTCTTTTAAAAAAATTATTTATTTAATTGACATAAGCAGTAACATCTCATAGTTCAGTAGAAAATCTACATATAATATAAATAATGTTCACTCCCCTGTCACGTGTTTATGTCTGATTTAAACCATTTAGGTGTGCCTAATGAGTTATTGTTTATACAAATAACAAAGCTTTTAATTGTTTTTAAATGTTACAAATGTTTTTCTTATTATTCTATTGATATATGTATATTGGAAGTGGGAAAGATCCTTAAAGAATAAGTTCCTGGTTATAAAGTGGGATGGAATAAATATATTCCTTGTTAAGAGGCTAAAAAACAGCTATTATGCTAATACAGGGTTAACAGACTATATCTACAATTGTCTTATAATTTTGTTCTTTCTGGTTTACGTTCCAAAGAATGAAAATACATTAAAAGTCACTTTATTGAAAAATCTAGTTTAATCATTGAATGCAACCAAATAAAAGAAATATATAATATATATATATATATATAAGTCTATCGATTGTTATTCCACTTAATGTTTTGTTTCTCATAAATTTGTTTTAACTGTTTCATATTTTATTTGCACGAGTGCCTTAAAATACACCTAACAGTATTTGTCGTATCGTGTTATGTATATTATGTAAGATTAAATGAAGCTATATATTTCTAATATTCTTGTATAAAATATGCATTATATATGCTGCAATTATGAGGACATTAAAATAAATATACCACTGCATAATAACTATAAATGACATTTCTATAAATATGTACATCATATTTGTTTTATAACTCTTTTACTATAATTGTAATAAAAAAGTATCTAAACAGTGGTATCCCTTGAATATCTTCACAGGTATATAAAATAAGTATAATATAGTGGTATAAATTAAGAAAAATGTTCTCATGATTGAAGTTTTGTTATGCAAATATTTTATGATATCATTGTGTGTTCTATGTGCCTAAATTTTAAGAAATTTATATTCATCTAAAGTTCAAATATGCATAATATTACTTATACATATACATTTAATATAATAGAAATATGCATCACTTGTATATTATATGAAGAAAAAAGGTTTGAAAGTTTTTATAAATAAAGAAAAATTGTATCAGTTTGATGTATGTTGTAGTTCACAAAAATTGTTTTGAGTGTTTAATTGTGGCTATAAGATATCCAAGTAAATTATGTACATCCAAAATATAAATATGTATAACAACTTCTATCGTATGATATCATAATTCATTAGATTTGAATCTTATAGTTTCTCCATCTAAATTTGACTATGTTATATTAATTAAAGAAACAAGATATTCTTAAAAAATAAAATTACATCTAGTATATGCTTCATTTAGATGAACAGTGGTTTTTTAGAAAAATTCTATTATTGACTTCCAATAATGTAAATTATTATAAGATTGCACCGACTCAAATATTTTCAGTTAGAGAAATTTATATTACAAAAAAACCTTCTTTTATTTTCTAATTTAGGTTATTCAATTTAAGAATTGAAAATTTTTATGTAAACACACGAATTAAGAATCAGTTTGTAAATCAAATTAATTAATAGAGATGGGTCGATACAAACATTTATTAAGTAATAAAAAATATTTTCGTAAGTCAATATTATTAACACCCATCTACTGGTGTATATGATTTATATTTCTTTTGAATATGATTTATAATTCTTTTATATTTTTAAACATTTAAATCATCACATATAATGACATCATTCAAATGGGGCAGATCTGTATAGAAAAATAAGTGCAATTGTATATTTTTACAAAGCTTACAACTGATAATTCCATACAAAATACTAACTTTTAAAATGGTTGTTAGCTGTGCAATTCTAAATCAGATAAATCATTTATACAGTTCTGCTAATTTTATACACAATGTGTGATTAACATAGAATAATTGTGTGGCATAAATTACAATAATTGTAAGCGTGTTTTAGATTTGTAGCACTTTTTTCAATTTTAATATTTCAAAAAAATGATAATTTAATATTTCTATAAATTTTGAAGAAATCTGAAGAGGTGAAATTTATTGAAAAGTTTTAAATATTACGTAAATATTTTGAAAAGTACTATAGAAATGTTACATATCTAAACACTAAAACCATTCCATAGTTAAAATAAGAGGTTTAGTTAATAGAAATAAGAACTGTATGAATCAATAGATTATTTTCTGTTAATGTACTTAGGCTACAGAAGTGTATGCAAAACTCTAGTTAATATATTAAAGAAACAATAAATAATAAGAATTACCATGTATGGTGTCTGTTCCTTAATCACGTGTATATCCTTTAACTTCTCTTTATCCTTAAATATGTATACATATATCTATTTTTCACATATATAGACGGTACAACTGTACAATTATCGCAATGTATTATTTATAGAAATTAAAATTTATAAGTTTACGCTAATCACAATTTTTTTTCTCACATTTGAACCGTTTTGATTATACTTACAAAAAATTCAAAAATGAATTCAGTAAATTTATATAGTAGGGACATCTATAATTTTTTACTAAATTTATAATATAAATTATTGTCTATAGTTGGTATCGTAGGAATTGTTGGCGAATTTAATTTTGTCATTTAATGTAAATAAATAAAACGAATAAAATTTATATATATATTTGACTGATCGAATTCATTTATTTTTTCAATGAGCAATCTAGTTGTTTATTGTAGTTTAAAATATTTGATTCTTACAGTTTGAAAAATGATTTTAAATTTTATAAAAAGATATTAATATAGTTCGTAATATCTAAATTATATTTTAAACTTTTATTAGATATTTTTAAATATTTCTATTACGTATTTAATTAATAATTTCGATGTTATCCTTGGGCAGTTGACTAGTTTAATCGGATAATATATAAAGTTATTGATCAAATTCGAAAGACGGATAAGCATGCGCGTTTTTCTTACTATGTAAATGGCAAGAGGATGATGTTTTACAAAGATTTGCAAGTGCTTTTCCATTTTTTTACGGTTTTGTTATACGTTTCTGGTGAAACATTAATGAGGAGAAATGAAAAACGTACCAGCTTTAGAAACAGCTATCAGATGTGCCTCGACACTTTTAAGATTCACGAAGATAAAATTATTCGAACGCAGGAATCCTTAGACATGGGTGCTAAATTTTTGAAGGAATTTGAGTTTAATTCTAGAGAAGAATGTTTAAAATTCTGCTGTGATACAGAAAATTGTGACGTGTTTATTTTTGAAGAGAAGGTATAGATAATTTCATACAAAATAAATAAGCAAATAAAAATATGATTTCTTTTTATTTCAACAAATAAATGATTTATATTCCACTAATAATAAAATAAATTGAATACCATACAGAAGCCTGGAAGTTGTTATCTTTTTCAATGTGGCCCATTGCATGATTTCAAATGTAAATTTACAAGTCACGCTAACTATAGTAGTGCAATTCGTAGTAGCTATAATACACAAAGCAATTCACAACTGGAGAAGGAAAGTACGATTTCTCAACAAGAACATGAATTGAAATCTCTTAGGTATGCAACCATCATTTTGATATTTATAATATTTTGATGATAAAACAATAATATACATATTTTTTATTTACATGAAGGAAATTAGCAGACCCAGCACCAGCAGAATATTCTTTCACAGAATCCCCCATGAAATTAATTGTAACATTGGCACCAAAATTATCATTAACAACGTCCCCACCTATCAAACAGGGTATATACAAATTAAAGTTTTGTGTTTCTAATTCAACAAGACAAATGTATAATAATATATGTTTGTAGTTTGTACTAAAAACCAATATGAATGCAGCTTATCTGGAGATTGTATAGCAATATATAATGTATGCGATGGTATACCACAATGTACTGATGGATCTGATGAAGCAATAGATGTATGTCCCACAGAAAAATCAACAAGTTTCCCTTCTATAGCCCAAGGAGTTCAACCTCCACTACCATATCAACAAATGGTTGATCGACATAAACCCTATGCTCCACTATATCCTCATGTTTCAGAAGTTAATTCTTGGAAATTGCCTAATTTAGCTCAGCAAATGATTCCACCTCAGCTACTTCTATATCCAGCTCGTCAAATGGAAGGTGCTCCAGGGTATCAATGGGATTATCAACCCATATATGATCGAAATAAAGCCATTTATAATTCTTATCACGAACAAAGCAATCTAAACCCTTCTGAACGTAAGTAATATAATTGTAAAAGTCCATTTTATGAGTGAAGTGGAAGTGCTTTAAACTGTTTCATTTTTAGAAGATCAATCACATATTTTCAATCATAAGGGATTGGGTGTAATAGGAGAAAAAGAATCAGATGGGTAAGGCATCAAATTCTAATTCTAAAGAAGACATTAAGCAATAAAAATATTAAAGTAGTTATATTTAATCTTGAATTATTTTAAATTGTTTAGTGGTACATATATGGATGCAAAACATCCATACAAAACATCATATTTCCTATCGTCAAATAGGCAAAACAATCAGGTTTATCTGTCTCCATCCCCAATATCGAATGTGCAACAGAAGCAAATAATGGAAACAGAAAAGGATGTTATTATTACAACAACACCTGCTTGTGATGTATGTGTATTCTATGATTTCTAATTTCATTGCAATATTAACATTATATTATTTTTTCTCTTTCAGACATCACATGAACAAAAAGATGTTTCATTAAAAAGTCAAGAAATCGGAAAAATCGATCAACAAGGGGAGAAACATATAGTACATGGAAAAGAAATTAGTCAGAATATATTAAAAAATGAAACTCTGAAATTTAGTCATATTCAAACAAAGGAAACAAAAGGTGCGTTATTAAATAATGTTATTTTTGTCCAATGTTTTATTATAATTTAAATATATTCATTTTAGAACATAAAAGTGTAATAGTTATAAAACATCATAGCAGAGAGCATGGAAGAAATACCTTAATGGCAGAGCACTTGAAACAAGCAAATGAAAATGAAGTTCTGAGACCCAGGGGAGCAGTCATATCGTTGGCTTTAGGACTTACAATAACAGCTATTACAGCTACATTAATTGCTTGCCGATTACGAGTTGTCCGAAGACGTGGAAGACGGCACGGACTATATGCTCATGATGCGGATTATTTAGTAAATGGAATGTATCTCTAAGTGAGTATACGAATTTCTTTAGTCAAAGGAATGTAGTGATTTTCATACTATTTTAAGTAACAACACAATAAAAAGTGTTTTGTCTTAGTAGCCTGATTTTAAAACTAATTAAAAAATGAAAATGTTTTGATTCATATTCATTTATATTTGTGAAATTTGTTTCATCATCATTATGTGCAATAGATATTGTGTGAAAGTAATTGTATTAAATTTGTGAAAATTTGCTATAAAATTATATTTTTTACAACGAATATTTAAAGTATTTTATAAAATAAATTTTTGCTCGAGTAACTTACATTTATCAAATTAATATCTTAATTTGTACAATAATATTTGATTTTTAAAAAATATTGACAATATAAAAAGAAATTAAGAATTTTCGAATAGAATGAATTCTACGATAAAGCGTAACACGAAAATTTACTGTATAATTTGAAAAGGCTTTAATAGATTTAACGGTGAAACTGTACACAAGCGAATGTAATACACATGTATCTTTAATTCAGTGCAGCTGTGTTTGAAAAAAGAGAAAACTACCAGCTTATAACAAAATTATATTTATATATAACTTTTACAATCATACAATACAAAGGTATATACGATTCTTAATAATAGAATCACTGTTTTCAAGATTATAGTAACTAGCTATTCTAAAAAAATTGTTACTATGTCGTTTTTATACCTCAATTGTATCAAAAAAGAAGCTAGGTACCAAAGTATTTCTTCAAAGTACTTACATATCTCTAAAAGGGATTGTTCTTATTTCACATGAATGTTTCTAAATACAGAATACATGTAGTATATACATAAATTCGATTAATTTGTGCTGTTGGATACAGTGGAAATATATAAAAATTGCTATATCATTACAATTGTGTAATATGTGTAGAATTTTTCATACTTAGTAATTTTATTTGTATAAATACTACAACATTATTAATTTAACCAAACCCAACAATTTATATAAAATATGAACAAAATAATGGAAGCATTTAAATTATCAATACTTCTGCTACTTAACTAACAATAAGATAGCTAGAAATTTGAAAAAGAATCTATATTAAAGAAAATTGTTCTTATATCTTTTTACATTAGAATTTTATGGATTAGAATTAATCTCTAATATAATTTTCATGTAAAAAAATAATTACATTTTATTAAAAAACCAATTTCTAATGTATAACAAGGGCGTATACTAAATTCTGTTACAGCAAATAGAATTGTATTTGATTAAATTATACATAATGTTTCTCTCCAATATATATATTTCATCAGTTGTATTTCTGATACTCCAATCACTTTGTATATAAAAAGAGATGGTATTATTTGTTCAAATATGAATATTATATAATTGAAACAAATTTATATTTTCGTTAAAATAAGACATTCGTATATATTTATTTAAAAAAATTATTTTAATTATTTTTTATTCAAAAAAATATTAACAGAATAGAAATAATTTCAATTATATGCAAAGTAGTGGTCTGTACCATTATTGCAATGACAACAAGTGAAAATTATGATGATATTTATAAATGGGACTGTACGTATGTTCAAAATGAAATAAAAATACCATTTAATAACATTGAACATTGTATTGTATGCAACTACTGTCTGCCAGTAGCTGCTGCATATTGCTGTGCTCGTATAAATTCAGGGTAATCAATATACCCGTCATTATTACTGTCATCTAAAGAAAGTATTGGATCTATTAAAGTTACCAATTCCTCATCCTTAAATAATTTCTGTCCAGTGTTGACTCCAGCTACCTCTTTATTCTCTTGTTCTGAATATAAAGAGTTTATTATATTCTTCATGCTGAAAGTTAGTAACTTAGCAATTAACTGATTCATACATACCATGCCAATGAATTAAGGACTTTATAAGCTCACAACCATCTAACTTGTTATTATTGTCTGCATCATGCATTTTGAAATAATGAAATTGCAATTCTTGCTCTGACATTTTACTAGTATCTATTGGAACTTCCATGTGCTCTGCGATATGACTGTAAAAAATTTGTTAATAACTATAAGCTTAAGATTATAAGTTGATGATTTTACATCTATGTAACATACGCTTTTTCATTAACTATGTTGGCAGCATTAAGTATTTGTTGTGAATGATCATGTCCATGCCCATGCCCATGTCCTTGTTGAACCGGTACTTGATGAGTTGGCATATGTTGCTGTACAGGTACTTGTTGAACTGGAACTTGTACAGGTACTTGCTGGAACTTTATAAAAATTTTATTTGTAACGATGCATGATTTCTTTCTAAATTATTTAAACTTGATTCAAATATGCATTACATATAATATGATAAAATACATTAAATGTGTTTTAAATTATATTTATAATTATGATTATAAGAGGTATTAGATCTTTGATATTTTTATGTAAACCTACTTGTTGTTGAGGAATTTGTTGTGGTACTTGATGTACTTGTTGAACAGGCTAAAACAAATTGAATATAAACTGATCTATGAATGAAATGATGATTAAAAATGTTATCCATGCAATTTATGGGTACTGTTTTAATATTCCCTAGTAATAAGAAATAATAGAATTGAATTTTGACTTAGACTTCAACATAACAGCAACCATATGTTTGATTATCTTAGGAGGAAAACTTACTTGTTGATAATGTTGAGGTGATACACCTGGTGGAACTCTTTGTTGTTGAGCGTGTGTATATTTACAAGCTAAAGATCCGATTATAAAAAGCCACAAAGTCCAATTCATATTGTAATGTTCTGCAACAAATGCATGCGTTTAATTACATATTTATTATATATCACAGAAATAATACGCACATATTATTACACCTAATAATACTGCGTTAAACTTTCAATTACGAAAATAGTAGGAAATGAAAAAAATCTTTGGAAATACCTTATGTTATTCAATGTATACAAAAATTGACATGAACGCAAATATCTTGTTCATTGGCAAGACTGTATACCGGATTACGAATATCGAGGTTATGTTACAGAAGTCATAGACTGACGTGGACAGATACCGCAAGTGTTACTTTACGATATACATACACATTTGGAAACTAAAGATTCAAAGTATGATAAAAGCAGAGATAAAGGATATCAACAAGATAATTTGTTATTAAACATTTTTTATTAAAATATCCATTCTAATTTGAAATAAACATCATAATAGAAACGAATGGAGTTGTTTTAATTTTTAATTCTATAATATTTTTACATGGATTAAAATAGAATTGTTAAATCAAATTTTATAAACAAAATTCTTCTGTTAAAAGGATATAATAAAAGGCATCACTTAATTTTAATTTAGAGAAATTAGTTAAATAATTATAATATGAGAATCATTGCATTACCAGACATTATTTTACAGTCAATAAGAATGAAGTAAGAATGAAATCCTTCAGTTATAACTTCGAAATCTGTTGATCAATCATTTCATATTAAATGTTGATGTACTTGTGAATTAACATTTATTTCATCCTTAAAATAGCAACATTTGGTAAAAAAAAAAAAAATATGGTTTTGGTGCTTAGGTAGTGAATATCTGGGGAATATTTAAATATCTACAAATGGGCGTTGAAATATTTTTTAATTTATGGCGTATCAACTTAAATTTGGATGGACATGAGCAATAATTAATCAAATATGTAGGAAAAATTAAAATCAATCTTTATAACATACTTTTTATTTTTGTTCAAAATTTAAAATGAGTTACATTCTGCTTCTAATCAATGAATTTATCCCGCCGTTTTGAGATCCATGAGTACTTTCACAATGGCGGAAAAGTATTGCTCTGCACGATATCAAATTTGTGATGTGACTGTAATACCTCTGGTAATACATTGAAAAATAACTAAATAATTTATGATTGTTGAGAGAAAATCATATTACTACACAAATTATCCATAAATTGGAAAATTTAAAAAGATTTAATTGTATTAGCAGGTATGTAGCAAAACTACGCGATTTCGTTAATTTTAGCACTAATTTTTGTTTTATACAATTTCAGAATTCAGAACTTTATTCCCCCCATATTTTTAATTTGCTATTACTTGTATTGAAATAAATATATTAGTGTATAAAATATTGTGTGTTTAATAACCCATAATTTAAGATACACATTTAATATCTTTCTTTTATTTTAAATCCTTATCTTTACAATATTTTGTACGCATTTAATTTTAAGTAATTAGGACATATATATTGCGATGTTTTTACATTCTTTAGTAATTGAATTTAATAAGTAAAGTGTAAAGAATGTGTACGATAGCTTGATAGTTTTATAATGTAAAATTTCTGTTAGTTACCATTGCTTTTTTGTGAGTTTTGTATTTTTTCGGTATTTTTGTCATATTTTAGAAACTCAAATAATAAATGGAAAATGCCCCAGATACTAAACCATAGGAAGATTAAAAAATCACAGAAGAGGGTATTGGTTAAAAGGAAACATTTTTTAACGAATTACCATGAAGTTAAGTCTTACAAACCATGTGAGTTTCAAGAAGAGTATATGTCTATTCAATTATACAATGTTTTTAATATATTTAAGACTAATAGCAAAATTTGATTGTTACAGTATGTAAACAGTTACAAAGTAACAACAATTCATTAGCAAGAGCATTATCTAAAGAAAAGCACGAAGGTCAGTTATTGTTTTCCCAAAATGTTGCTTTAATTGCTGAAGTACAAGATTTAGGTTTAGCTTGTAATAAACGTGATGTAAGTAAAGTATGTTAAATACAATAATATTTTGTCAATTTATTAAAATCAGATTTATAAAAATATATTTTTTAGGCCATTATATCAAATATCCTAAAGAATGCTAAAGAAATGCTTAAAATGTTAGTGACGTTGACTGGTTACTTAACGAATACAATTTCATCTTGTCAGGAATTTGTAGAATCTGTTGCCACGAATATGCAGATGTCTTATAATTCTGCTGGAAGTAAGCTCTTTTACATATTATTTCTTTTTATATTATGTAGATTTAAAGATAGGTTTCTAGGAAAAAAAAATTCTTCCAGAAAGGGAATCATTGAAAAGACTGTCAATAAAATCTCCAACTAGAGGAGTAGTGAAGCCTATGGTGAGCGGTTACACCATTACAAAACCCACCATTAATTTAAGTAGATTAAATATGCAGCATATTAATAATTCATCAAACTTAAGTATAATACCGGAGGTAAGAACACCCCCCAGAAATCAAGAGTTAAACAACTCAATGTCTACTAATGGAGTCTCTGTAAGACGTACATGCGTAAGTATTTTGTATATATGTTTTAAGTTTAATAAAGTCATTTGAAAAATTAAGTTATCGAACGAATTAAATATTGCAGAAAAACGGTCGCACATACAGAATGCCTGAAAGATTGTCTCCTTTAACAGTTGCTTCACAAAGAGACAGTGGTATGTTCCCTTAATGACTCATATTGGCATATTTTGAAGTTAATATAACTTCAGTATTCATTTTTAGATGAGAGTGAACAAAGATTAAGCGAGAGAAGTAACAGAAATTCTACTGAACGGATGTCAGGAAGAATATCGGGAAGAATGTCGGAAAGAATGTCGGAAAGAATGTCAGGAAGGATATCGGAAAGAATGTCAGGAAGGATATCGGAAAGAATGTCAGGAAGAATATCGGAAAGAATATCAGGAAGGATGTCGCAAAGAATATCAGAAAGGATTCCAAAGTCGAAGTCAAGATCGCCGAAGAATCGCAGCTCTCGATGTAATATTGAAAATTTGGAACGTATAGGAAGTCCCAGAGTGAAGCTTAACGACGTATCGAAATTATTGCAAAATTCTCATACTATTAACATTCGAATGGTTTGTGTCACCAGTAAACATATTTTTGCATAAAGTTAATTTCCACGTTAATTAATCTTTAATTGCTATCTACAGTTAACAGAGACTCAAAATAGTCAAGAAACTGATAGGTCAAGATGTAGTAACGAAGAAGATGAAGATTCTCGGACTAAGATTATAGCAGAGACATCAACTCCCGATGATTCCGGAAATAATAATGATGGAACCACTGGGGATGAAAATGAAGAAAGCAACAATGAATTAAATACCACAGATGAACAGAAGAAAGAAAAAATAAATGAAACAAAAAGTATTGCATCAAACTGGGAGGATCCTCTTGAAGGACCAAGTTGGTTATTTGATAATTCCCAAGTCGTGCCTTTTACAAATAACGACAAAAAGACTGATGATGTAGATGTTTCTAATGATGATAGTATAAGTTTCGTATTAACAGAAAAAGAATCAAAGAATCTATTTGAAGAAACTGTGCAAGAAATGTCGCCACTATCAATGTCAAGTAGATGTGTAAATCATGTGAATAATTCCAAGAATAGTATACAAACAAACAATGAAGATGAATCTAATATACCTCAACAAAATGAAAACAACTATTATAACGGAGCTATAGTGACAGATGCAAATGAAAACGAATGTAAAACAGAGAATGCTTCTACAACGAATTTGCAAAATTACATTACACAAAGACGAGGCTATTTTGAAAGTGACGATGAAGATGATTTCACGCTGATATACACACGACAACCACGTAATGTGCATTTTGACATAAATGATTTAAAGCTGCCAGTGCTAGAAGAGTCCGCTTTGAAACCAATAATTCCAGCTGAACCAGAACCAGAAATAACGACTACCCTTCGAAAGATATCCCAAATTTGTCCAATCCCATCCGTTTCGCATGACACTTTGAACGAATCAACGTTTAACCAGTCTACCGTAAATCTGCCACTGCTTGCGAATAATGATAATGAGACTATAGAGTTGGCGCCAGTAAAAAAAGAATCAAAACTATCGCAGCAGAAGAATAAAAGGCAGAAGGTAACTACGACGCACTTCAGTGATTTTGTTGATAATACTCCACCACTCAAGAAAAATAATTCTTACAAAAAGAAGAAAGGCAAACCCATGAAAGACCCAAGTGCTGTTAAAGTAGTGCTGCAAAAATTGAACGAATCCGATGTTAAATCTAGGACACCTTCTCCGAATGAAACAATTGCTCGTGATTGTAATAAATCTTTGTAAGTATATTCAGATAAATGTTGCTATATATTAATTGTATATGAGTATAACTTAAGTACTTATATACAGAAGTCCTGTATCTTCACGTGTGGACAATTCAAGCGATTCAGAAAGTAGTACAAGTACCAATAGCACATTTACTTGTAATCGCCCTAGACGAAAACGTGCTCAGATTTCATATCATGAACCTAATTTGATAAAGTAAGTAATTCTATTTTAACTCGTACTAAATTGTTTACATATTTTTTTTTTTTTTTTATTATTTATATTATGTTATCATAATTTCTTATTATCTTATTGTCTCAGGAAATTACGGAGGAATCGATAATTATAATGCAATATTTGTCGATACTGGAGAAGCGATTAATAAAATACTGTCATGTGTTTTGTAAGACACATTGATATTTCCTTTAATGTAAATAAGTTATTAATACGTGTGGTGAGTTTCATTGGACGGACTTCTAAAAAACAAGGAAGAAAATGAAGACAAAAATAGAAACTAAATTAATTTCTTCAAACATCTATAACATACTATACAGCAAGTTCACACTTCGAACTGTTCTGCTTCCATCGCTGCGCACATTTTTATTAAATCAGCAATTGTTAATTATTTACAGGAAATCGGCTTGCTCTGACGTAGTCATAGCTTCGATGATTTTGGCTTCCTCTCATAGTAGTATTCGTATGATGTACTTTTTGTATCCTTAACTATGTTTCAATGAATAAACCAACATTTTAGAACATTGTGTTTCCCATTGTTTTATCAATATGACCTGAAACTAGCAGGTTTTTGTAATATTTCCAATCTGTTGCGGATTATGACAAACGCAAATGATCCAATCACACATAATTATGAAAAATAAAAAAAATACTTATTGAAGCACTCGACAATGGATGAAACAAATTTAAAAGACCGATTTTATTGGCAGTGTTCAAAGAGACATCAGTGCATAAATAAAAAAGAAGTATTATGTATAAATTGGATTTAACTATTTATTTTTTATCCTATGCTGACAGGTTTATAAAGTGGTCAGCATAGAGACGAAAATTAAACATGTTTGTTTAATTTCAAGATGAAACAAGCAACCAGTGTTACCTTCTCCATATAAACTTTTTTATTAAATAAATATTTTTTAAAAGTCATTAGCACTTTGACTTTACTAAAATCTAATTTAATAATTGATATAGTAAATTATCATGATGAGAAGTAAAAGTTTACAACTTGAAAAACTGGATAATTCGTTATGACATAATTGTCACTAACATAATTGATTTGCAACCTAGTAGCAATCGTGGGTGTACGTACGCGGAACTTTCTGTTGCTAAAAGTCTAAGCTTGAGGTCAACGCTTAATTTGCATAGCCGATATAGCAATGTGTTATAAAGCTGTTTTCATATTCATAGTTTCGTGTTTGTGATATCGCAAAGTGCCAAGAAAAATAGAAAGAAAATAGCTAGATATTCATACGATAAAATTTATCATGCGTATTAAACAAAATAATTATATTATACAATGTAACAATATTTTATATTTTACTGAAACATCTATTTTGTCTACAAAATAAATAATTCAGGTCAATAGATAACAAACAGACTATATTGAAATATTCTTGGATTTCAGCCAATTTGTTAATTGGTAAGCAGATTATATTTGAGAATCAATGGATAATTAAGCTTTATGGAATTAAACAATTTATCTACTCTGATGCTTGGTCAACTGAGATAATCAGATAGATGCGGCTGTTTTCACGTTTTCGTAAACGAATGATTTGGAAGGGTTTAAAACGATAGGGATACCTTTCTCAGATAAGTTAAAACGGTAGTTTCTAGCAATGAGTAAATTATTCAGGCTGAAAGTATATTTAATGCAATATGTTGTTCAATCTACGATCTTGTTTAAGAAGATAGATGTTATATGTCACGTATATTATTTTGCAAAAATAACAATATATATATATATATATATATATATATATATATATATATATATATATATTCGTGTTCTGTAAGAGTTATAGAATTCTAATGAATTACATATGTAGTATCAATTGATTGCGGAACATTTTGCTCAATATACGAATAGTCGGTTACAAGCGTTATGTGGTGAATGCAAGATAGCGTGAAACAATCGTGATTGGTATATTGACTTGTAGCTCGCTTGATACGGGTTTATGCAATGGATGCATTAACGCGATTCCATGTAAGTGTAATTATGCGCAGCTGACACATCAAAGAGCAGAATAACAAGGTTACCAATTTTCTCATAAATCTTGACCCAGAAATCCTTTTTAAATCTTTCTGCTTTTTTTCTAAATAAATGTTCATCGTTAAAAAAACAAGAAGACATTAAATATGCGAGTATAACGCTTGGACGTTCTCGGAGTCGAAACATGAAACAAGTTGGTCTCACAACACGCGCAGCGAGAATGTGAAAAACACCCACTCGGGTAAGAGTGGAATAGTAAAGTTCAAAGAAAGAAACAAAACATGTAGTAGCGTAACAGCGCGAGATTCAGTACGCACAGTAAATTCTCTCGTGAAGTACATAAGTGCGATATTTTTGCAGTTCAATAGTGCTCGCATTATTTATGCACCATCATAGAGCACCGCTATTATCGAGCCTCGAAAATAACGCGAATTCGCAACGAGTAAAAGTCGCGTCTTTAACGCGCGTACCGGCGTTCAAACTCTCCCTCCACAGGAATAACAAAGTACGATTGCGCATGCGCCAGCCATTTCTTAGTAGCGCCGATTGTTCAGCCAATGGCAAATGGCGAATGATGTCAAAGGTAGCCAATCACCACTCGTTCTGGTGACGACAGAGCTATTTTTAGTGGACGTGAGTCACGGGATATAAGGCTGTACGTTTAGTTGGGTGTTCACAAGTTGTCGAGACATCGTGTTGTGCACCTGAGTGACATCCGCATTCTATCACCGACCATGTTAAAACTAGGCTCTCCGGAGTTGGAAAAGTTAATCATCGGTCAGCAGGATAGTTTAGTGACGAATCTACCAACACCTACGCAGATTCTGTTTCCAAAGGCAGTGACCGAGGCCCAAGAATTGTACGCTCGAGGTTTCATCGACGCTCTGAACGAGTTGCATCATTCGGATAGCTCGCAGGAACCTGGTAGCATTTATGGAGCTACGTATACGACGTTGGAACCACCTAACAGCGTGCAGAGTACAGAATCTTCGGTGAGTCAAGGTCTGCTACAGATCAAAGATGAGCCTCAAACGGTACCTAGCGTGTCCAGTTCACCCCCGATGTCTCCTATCGATATGGAGAATCAGGAAAGAATCAAGCTGGAGAGGAAACGTCAGAGGAACCGCGTGGCTGCGTCTAAATGCCGCAGGCGCAAGCTCGAGCGCATCTCCAGGCTGGAGGACAAGGTTAAGCTGTTGAAGGGCGAGAACAGTGAATTGAGCGCGGTGGTGCATAGGCTGAAAGAGCACGTGTGCCGGTTGAAGGAGCAGGTGATGGACCACGTGCACTCTGGCTGCCAGATTATGGCGGTCTCGGGTCAATTCTGAGCCGATTATATCGGACGGGACTCTCCGACGTGTATTGTTTCGTCTGACGGTGGCTCTTGCTACTTTTACAAACGTGGCAATGTTGTTCCCCTTTGTTGGAGTAGGAAGCTTCTACCATGGAACATCGATGTCGTTGATACTTGTTTACATTTGACTACGATCTCTCGTTTGCTTTGTTGTTTTCGGGAAAAGGGGACACGGTGATGATCGTGCGCGACGGCGTGAGAAGAGCCAAACAAGACGAAGAAAGAGAAGAAGAAGGGAGTGCCTTGGTGTGCTGGGCGTGAAATAGAGACTCTTAAAAAAAAAAAAAAGGAGAGCAAGACAAAAAGAATAAGGAGATAATAATCACCCCTATACGCGTGTCTCTTCTTTGTGTGTGCCTGTTTTTCATGCATACATGTGCACGAGAAACGCATTACGTGCATGTGTATGGGAGAATGGTGCGGAGGGGAAAGACGGATGGAGAAAGAGAGAGATAAACAGCTTCGAGAAGTACGTCGATGAGAAGGAGAAGTGGGGAGTGAAGAGGGAAGGAAAGGATGGAGAAAAAGAAGAGTGGGTGGGACTTCGCGGAGAAGAGTGGGACCTTGCAATGCGGCCATTTTGGAGAACTTGGCGAGTACTGGCGGGAGATTCGAATCTCTCAGCTGTTCTTTCTAAAAATCTACCGATCGTATTATGTACATTCCGTCCGGGGGAAAACGATCAAATCGATGGTAATAATCGATCGAAGATCTTTCGAGATTCTCGTTTGTCGATTTTTTTCACGCTCATTCATCATCTTCCTATCGATTTTTTAACATTGTACTATCCTCGGGTTTTCCCCCTGTCGGAGGATAATAATACTTCTTTGCATTCTTTGTAATAAAACCACGGGACATTTTTCTTTTTGCGATCGCCTGCGTCCTTTCTGCCCTTTTTCTTCTTTTTTCGTTTTGTAACAAATGCGTGAAAGTCTGGTGAGCTAATATCGGCGTTACATTATTCAATACAGGTGGTAAAGGTCCAAGTTGCGGCCTTTTCGCCTAAGGTGCCCGTCGCTGACATCCGTTTAACGTAAGATTACGCTTCGACTGGCTCACGTTGTTCTCGCGATTCACGGCGTCGTAGACGCTCTAGTATCCTTGTAGAACGTTTGCTTTATCATCGAAAACTTCGCACCATCGATGCCGAATTAGGGGCTTTGTCTCCGTGTCAATCGAAAGTTTATAGCTCTGGGGACGAACCGTGCACATTGGAACACACTCACCGACGCTTGAAAAAGTGCGATCGATCGCCTATTCGTTTTACCTGCTCGTTTCTGTTTTATTCATTAACCCTTTGCCCTATAATTTAAGTTCCAACAATCGACAAGATTTTTAACGGTAATTTAATATCTTGCAAATATTTTTCAAGAAAATATATTTGCACGTCCGAATGCGGCCAAGAAAAAAAAAAAATGTTTGTCG
This sequence comes from Bombus fervidus, assembly GCF_041682495.2. Taxonomy (NCBI): domain Eukaryota; kingdom Metazoa; phylum Arthropoda; class Insecta; order Hymenoptera; family Apidae; genus Bombus; species Bombus fervidus. The sequence goes on from NC_091521.1 coordinate 15,300,993, forward strand.
CATTTACTACGAGTCTAACTCGACGTTGCAGGCTAAAGGGCTAAACGCGGTAATTTCAACGCCAACAATTGGTTCCAGGCGCTACTCTATTTTATACCTTTATCACCTTTAGAAACAATGGTGGTACTTGGTCACAAAGCGAGATTGAACGGCCGTTCCCGGCCACAAGGTCGATCGCAGTCGAAAAGATGAAATTATCGAAGAATTCCATAAGCTCGCATTTAATGAAAAAGAGAAAGAAAGAAATATGAAGTCGATGTAGCTCGAGACATTTCTCTACAGCATCTTCAAACGACAAAAGTTCGTCGATTCCCGTGAATACGCACCAGAAACGATTAACATTACTAAGAAAGCTCTTGTTTCTTAATTTCTCGCCTCTTGTTAGACGCATTCGACACATTTGTCCCTTCCAAAAGATGAGTTTTTCTTAGTCTTCTTGCATTTTATATTCTCAGATGTTACACCGCGCGTGAATACGCGTGTAATAGCGGCTTTTCATCTTTTGTATACACCTTACGAGCTCTTCAAACAAACCGCGCTTTTTATTATCACTCGAATAAGAGAAAGAGGAAAAAAATTATTCTGCGTCGAAGGCTGGACGTAGTTTCTGTTATCACGATGCGATAATTCGCGACCGCAACGATTGCCACGAAATCCCGGGCCACGCGAGAATTCCCTAGATTCTCGATAAATCAGGGGAAAGCTGTTGACAAAAAGAAAGAAGGAGGAAAAAGAAAGCGATTTCTTCGGAAGATTTCGTGGTAACGATAAACCCTTACTATACAATAATACACGCATTCGTACTTCTTGCAGCCTGTTGTAGAGGTGCACGCGCGCAGAACATCACGTGTAGTGAGTCATTGTTGTGTTGACAGTTGAACCAAATCGTGTCGCCGTCCGCATTCGAAACCGAGACGGACAAACACAAGTTTCAACTGTGCGCGACGCATTAGCCACTGCACGGAACACGCACTTTTTGCGTCCCAGCCTCGACTCGATTATGTAACGACGAGTAAAAAACCAGGCACACTAGAAAGGAGTGCTCGGATAGAAAACGCGTTAGCGACGCATTGACCCTTTTAACCTACAACATCGAGTGACTAGACTCGTGGTACGTCCTTCGAGACAAACATAAAAAACACGAATTAGACTCGTGGTAAGTTCTTCGGGCCAAACATAAGAAACACGAGTATATAGTAACATAAAATTAGTTGTACCTTGCACAACTTGGAACGCTCAGCCAGACCGTGTAGTGAGCGCGACTGTTGGAACCTAATCGTAGGGCAAGGGGTTAACATTAGAACTACCGAACTCGTTAAAATAAAATGGACTTGGTATTATTTGTACAATTAAGGTAAAGTTACCTTATCTGAGAAAATTAATATCGGTTGTCATTGAGACAGAATATGTAATTATATTTATTTTTTTATTCTACCGTTTGAATTCTAATTACTTTTTAATAATTAGTAGTTCTATCGTTAAAGGCATTCGTTTCTCGCGTATCGATACGATTCAGCCACGTGCTTTTCGTTGAAAAATTCGCTCGAATTTCCTTTCGCTTTTGCGTACGTGGCGCAATCGTGTCCACGATACTCTCCGTGAAAAAGCTCTGAATCTTTCTCTCTGTTTCATTTATTTTCCCGTAGCTTTAAGCCGATACTGCGTGTTCCCCCTCGGTTTCAAAGACATTGATACTTTCGCCACAGCTCGTGTGATTTCACTATATTTTTTGTATCATCGTATCAAGCCATGTAATATCGGAAATTCTTGATTTCTCAGTTTAACGTAACATAACGATTCCAAGGGTCAAACAGAATCGAGTTTCTACTGCATGTAGAAGTGACGAGAGTATTAACTTTTTGTGTCTATGGAACTGTCGTTTCGTCATATGTGCATCTAGTCTTGTCCAGTATGCCCTCGTAACTTATCGTACGCTGCGTGATACACTCGCAGATTCGTATTATAAAACACGAGCAACAGACACATGTAACACGTTCGTAGGTTTCGATTGTGTTACCACGTGCGACGACGACTTGCATTTAGAAGAAACGCGCTTGGGAAGAAGTTTCTTTTTTATTTCTGTACGTCAGATGGATATTGAAAAGTTAGATTTTCATCTTTCCTTCTTTCTTTCTTTCTTCCTTTTTTTTTTCTTTTCTCTTTTTTATTTTTTTTTTTTCGAATCGAAGAAGCAAGTGGTAACAGAATCGTACGGCGTTACCGTTGTGCCATTACGCAAGGAATCGCTGTAAAGAAGTTTTCTCCCGGAGTGTCGCAACACTTTTGCGAATAGTACAAGGATGATCATGATCGATGAGTTACGGAGATTTTTGAACGGCTTTTCGAGCAATATAATCGAGCAATCGTGCGTTGATTCGTTCTTTATACGAGGAAGCGTATTCTGTTAAGTTTTTTCGCTAACTGATCATGCGTTAGTGTTTATATTTTGCATTTTGTGCAAAATTTTGGAAATTTGGAAAGTTAAAATATCTGGACGTATTGAAATTTGCAGATTCAAAGATTTGAACGTTCAGATATTTAGAAATTCAATTCTTAGCTTATCGATGGCTCAAACATCGTATCTTAATAGCGTAACTTTTATGAATTTGTTTTGTGATCAAGTATGAACGTATTCTGCACAATTGTTTGTTTTTAAGTCGTAGATAGAAAGATATAGAAATGGTTTAAAAAAGGAGAAGAAGAAACGTGTTGTGATTCTCCGTGGTTGCGAGCTCGTTTAATTACGAGACGGTAGGCTTAATCGTAGTGTAAAGGACGAACTCGAAGCGATTCGTCGTTGGGAGATTGCAATTCGACGAAAGAACAGAAATTTATCCGATATTTTTAGATACACGTACATTGTAATAATATATATATACATACATATATATATATACACGTGGGATAATTGGAGCAATCGATTCAAACGAAGGGAAGGAATTCTTCATTCATTGTAGATAATCATTGTTTTAATTTCAATTTCAAACATGTCTTTCGTACGACTAATTATTTTTTAAATCATTCATTTGTGACCTTTCTTTCTTCTTTATATATAGACATAAATCGAAGAAAATTCCAAAAGAGCTTGTGTGCGCCGATACTTTTCGCACTTTTCTTCCCCTCCTTTGATGCGCGACTTTCGGCACATAACTTGACAATTTTTTTAACGCATATTATATTTATTTCTCTCTTAAAATACATTAGAATAAGCGTGCTCTGTTTTCTCTTCGCTTGAAAATCTCGTTCGTTTCTTTCCTTTTTGCCCGTTCTTTCTTTTTTCCTTTTCGATTTATTTCACGAGAGATCAGCCTCGCTCTGAAAACTCCCGGCGTTCTTTTCTCAATTAAAAAAATGATCGTTCTCATTAAGGACACAAGAAAAACGCAAGATGGTAAAGGCGAGTGTTTGGAAGCCTTCGTTTCTATTCTCTTTTTCTTTCTTTCGCGAGCCATGCAATTAAAATTAGTCGGCCATCACTTACGGCGTGCCTTTTTCTCCAAGTGATTTATAAATAGAGAAGAAATACAAAAAGGAGGACATAATTATGACAACGACCATCAAGAATTCCAAAGATACTTTTTATCGCGCGATGTTTTCATTCTTTCTTCGCGTACACAATTTCTTCTATTACTTTCTCTTCGCATATGAAAAATGTGAATTGGATAAAAAAAAAAAAAAAAAAAAAAAATCATGTGATACGTAAGACGATCTGAAAGGTATATGATATTTGTCTTGTTGGAAATTTTCGATCTGTTTTAGCGTGGCCAAACAGAGAATAAAGGAACAATTGGTACGATGGATTTCTTCGTAGTGAGATAAAGAGGAAAAGAAAAGAAAAAGGAAATGTTTGGAAAATGAGTAATGTTAGGCTGAGATAATGTCGGAATCTTTTTAGAGTTTAAAGAGTATAGGCGAGCGGAGAAAAAAGCGGTGGCACAAAGAAAAACGTATGAAAGTAAAGATGAAACAACCACAATGTGATTTAGTATGTAAGCGAGAATAACTCCGTTAAAGAAGAGTGTGTGTGTGTGTGTATATATACATATAAAGACGATAATTGTTATATGTGTATATATATATATATGCGTGATATATAAATAAATAAATATAGTATATAGTACGGTGACGACGACGCGAAGATGAAAAAGCACCGCATATATAGAGTTACGTATAACCCTATACATGAGAGTAAATATTGCTATTGTAATATGTAATAATTATTATAAAGATATATATATATATACGTATATATATATATATATATTGGCGCGCATACGTATATGTTACATATATTGTCTACCGATCGAGAAAGCGGAGAAACCTTTTTTTACAAATAATTTTATTTTTGAATGAAATACGACGAAAAAGAATAAAATTTCATTATATTAAAACGTAACGTGCGTGTCTTTTTTCCCCGGAAACCGTGTCCCCCACCCTTCTTTCTTACCGATCGATTCCATGCTCGAATATTTTTTTACTTTCTCTTTATCTTTCTTTGACTCGTTATCCAAATTGTATTTCATATTTTTCCTATTAATGAGCATAAAATTGATGGAAAATATTGGAAAATATTGGAAAATAGTGATCGAGAAGTAACGAATTTTTGTTGACTCGAGAAATTTGAATGTCTCGTCCTATTCGCGGACGATCTTCTCCAAAGAAGAAACCGGAATTCCAACTTGCGTCCCATCGCTCGCCGCGTTAATTATCGCAATTGTTTAATTGGCTCAATTGAGAAAGTTCTCGGTACGAATTAAGATCGTGAATTTTTGCGGCCTAACCGATTCGAACGTTCGTTTCCCGGAAAGCGTGTTGGTAAATCCTGGTTTCCAGTAAAACCGAGCTATCCAGCTGAAAAATAAAAGATCGTAGCTGATCATTCGTCAGAAATTGGAAACGTTAAATCGATTCTATTAGCTAAGAATATTTACACTTACGTTGTATCTATGTTTCGTACGTGTATACATAATTCGATATATTTATTACTCCGATGATTTTGCAATAGATAATCTCGAAGAGGTATCGTGGAAAACTTTCACTCACGTTCTGTGTTTTAATGCGTTGAAAATCAACCGTTTCGTTATTAACGGACGTAAACGAGCGTTTATGATGCTAGCGATAAACGAGCATTGTGTGAAAGCGAGACGTGGGCGGAATTGGGTGTAATTGAATTCGAACCGAAGTAGTTTCTACATTTGCAAAAATATACGGGTTAAAGTAGTTAAAAATAAATGCATATTTTAGAGAAATCCGATGGACAAACTGCTCTTTATTCGTCTTACGCGACGGTTGAATAATTATTTACAGAATCGTGTAGGATGTCTTGAATAAATGTATTTAAATAGCGGCTAATAATTTTACATGTTCTGCTTACATATAGGAGAAAGCGAGCAGGCAATGGAAATTACTCTTTGATTTATTTAAAGTTTCGTTAATTTCATTTGATTTTCTTAATTATTTCACCTTTGATTCGTCTTTTATCTTCCCTTAATTTCATGTTTTATCTTTTACGATTTTCTAATTTTTTCATCATAAACTTTCTCTTTTCTAATTTGTTATTTAACGTTCTAATTCAACTTTATATTAGCTCGTCCGAAAAGTTTCTTTCGTTTTATAAGGAAATAATAGATGCACGACATTTTTCGTTTTATATTATTTTATTATTACGTTCAGCTAGAACCAAACGTACGATAATCGTTTATTATTCACCTTATAGTACCACGCCGGAATAATTCACTTATAATTCTCAATGAGAATTGGTTGTAAACTACTTCTAAATAAAAAAAAAATTATTTTATCGAATTACGTATGACCCATTTTCTTCTATCGAAATAAAGATCACAATGTTCGACAGATTAGGTTTCATGTTTGTACAAAGATACATCGTTGTAAAAGACGTGTCTGTAAAAGAAAGACACTTTTCGAACAAGCTAATACCATCAGCGAGAAAAATCTAATTTTCGCGAACCGATATTCGGTGAAACTCGATCTCTCAAATATAGAGTTGGAAAAATCTGAATTTTTTATTATATTATTTATCTATTTTTACTTAGTCCGTGCCTTTCGGCTTTGGACGAGTTTTCGGTTTTACATCTCTTTTCTTACGTATCTATCTCACCTCTTATCTACTCTATTATGTTGCACTCCGTTGTGTATTCCATTATTCCTTCTCCAGTCTCGTTTAATATTTTTTTCTGTTTCCTTTGGCCCTCCCGTTATTTCGCATTCCTCTATTACGTGTCTCAGGTCTTCTTCTTTCCTTTTACATAGTCTGCATCTTTTTTCTCCCTCTTCTTTCCAGTATTCCCTTGCTTTGATCTCGTTTCCACATCTGAATCTCGCTAGTATTTTCCTGTCCTTCCACTTCATCCTCCCTTCTAAGTATTTTGGTATCTCTTCTTTGGCGATTTTTATATAATGTTTACTATATTTTGACTCCTTTAACCTTCTCCTCCTTTCTTCTATAATTTGGTCTACCGTCGTCCTTCCTTCTTCTTCTCTTGCTTCCCTTTGTGGCCCTCCATTTCTCACCTCTTCTAATTCCTTCTTCCTCTTTCTTGCTCTTTTCCCTCCTTAGCCAGTTTCTCCATTTCCCCAGTTTCTCTCTCTTTCCTTTATGCACTCCTTTACTAGTTGCCTGAATTTTCTAAACGCAAGTTGCGATCGATGAATTTGTCGTGTTTACGCGATCTTCCAGCTGCTTCTAATTTTTCCCAATTGTTTTTCAATTTCTTTATCGTGACTTTTAATTTAGCCGTATCTTATTTACTTAATTTATTACAAACGTTCATTGCTATGTCGCGATAAATTTTATCACACGGTCACGTTTTCACAATCGCCTATATGGAATTGAAATTATTATTTCAAGCGTTTATCGCAATAAAATTCCTATCGAATTTTACAAGATGGATCAGCCACTTTATCGTGATCTTTGCTCGATAATATTTCGAAATGAAAGTTTGACATCGCGATGATTGGTCAGAGTCGTAATTGCTCTTCCTACAATCTATCCCCTACGCTTCTTACGCGAAGCCTTGCGTTATCCAGATTCGAACGGCTTTGTTTCGCGCGCTGGTCGTCCTCGGCGCGTAAAAATAGCTTGATAGTTTTCATTTAAACGCCACGATACATCGAACACGGGGATCCGAATTGTTTTTGCTCTCTGACGAAAGATATTTCTTCATTTTTACCGTAAGGGAATCACGAACGATCGTGACCGAATATCGATTTTTCAAAGTCTCGTAAATTTAACGAGACTCGCGACCTTCTAATAAAAATATAAATAATTTCCCATAAAATGGATAATTTTCATTCTGGAAATTAAATTATGAGATAATTGTTAATATTTTAATTTGTTCTGATTTATTTTCTCAAAAAAATCTTCTCACGATAACGAGTAATAACTAATAACTTGTCGAACATATTTATTCAAATTATGATTATGAGTATAGCGTAGCATATTGAATTTCCTTATCTCGTTCATCGTATTTTTATCTTATTAATCGCGATTATGATGGAACAGCTCGATAAAAGAAGAAATTTCAATTATGTTTCTATCAATTAGTAATATTTCCTGACTAGTCGATTTTTCTTGCTTTCTTCGCTGATCGTTTCTATGTAATTAATAATCTTCTGAAACAAACTCGCCATCATATTCATCATTATCGATTAAGAATCAATCGTAACATCGTCTCCCTTCGTGTTTCGAACGAATCGTTCGTCTCCGTAGGCCTCCGCGAAATAACGTAGCTCATAAATAAACGCTTAGAATATGAAAAACGATCATGTAGCTGTCCGTGGCTCATGAATAATTCACGGCAATCGGTCTTGCGTTCGTATCTTTCGCTGGTGGTTGCCTTGATTGAAGTTAAATTCCCATTTAACTGGGACTACGTTCTACGCACGCATAAGTTTTATTTATCTTAGGTCTTTTTCTTTTTCATGTTTATATTGGCTGAAGAGCGAGTACGATGATTAAAATCGTTTTATCAGAACAGTCGCAGCAACGTGTATTACGTTCTTGGTCAAAATTAAAATTACCTCGCGTGGCTAAATTACGGTCACAGCTCTCTTGCGTAATTCAACTAATATTTTATTATTACAATATCATTGATAAAATTGTACAAGTTATTAACAACGCTAACATTCTTAATTCTTCTTAATCGCAGAAACTTATACATATCTGTACTTTAAGATTTTCCATAAAATATGTTTCGTAACGTATCACGTGAAAACATCAAATACGCTGCCATAAATTACATATCTTAAATGTTATTATACGTGATGCAGCTGTTAAACTTGATTGCTCGTGAAAAGTTAACAATTCGTGTTCTTTATATCTGGTATCGGAATCTTGACGATAAAGAAGCAATAATTTTCCAAGTCGTTAATTTTTTATTTCTTATGACTTTATTACGCTTTGAAAGGGTCGTGCCCAGATCGAATTTCGGAACGCTATATTGCAATTGAAAGACGGATATGGACGCGTTATCGATATTATCGCAGCATTATCTCGTAAAACATGTTCCTATCGGTTGCGGCTTATCAATCGAAGAAAGGCAAACAACCGTGTTGATCCTTCCAGCTTGCAACGTTAATAAACGAATTTACTAAACACTCCTTATGTTTAATCTAAATTGATACGGGTAATCTGGAATCATTTGTTATTTTTTACTTTAGCCGAGGAACATACAGATACAGTTTTACCGGAACGTAATGGTATTTTCTACGTTTTTGTAATTTCTATATGCAATAGAATAAAATATACATTTTACACGTATCGCGTTTTCATATGTTTAAAGAGAACAAAATATTTAATAACACGCTATACATTCGGTATAAATTACAGAAATACCTAGAATATTGTACCATTGTCCTTTGGATTGTTCGTATTTTAATATGAAATTTCATATTTAAATGAAATTCAATTCATATTCAGGCGAAAACGAATATTTCATATATTTCATATTGCAGCAATTGTTTTCTGAAAAAATTAATACAAAATTATTAGTCATACGGGTATTCGAGTCAAGAAATTTTGCAGAAAATCAAACTGATTACTTTGTTTTCTAAATTGCTCCGATATTATATAGTATCTTCAAAGTTTTTTATTTCTATTATTTAACTTGTATTTTACAATTTGTCCGGCTGGACATTCGGTAAAGATCTTTAAAATGACTAAATAACTATGACTAAATACTATTAAAAAAAATGACGCTAAATAACTATCAAAACAATCCGATAGAACATTTGTATTTCATTCAATGGATATTTTATTATTAAAATGGGAATTATAATTGTAATATTAATTGACGAACAGGAACGATTGCCCGTAAGGCGAAGTGGTTTTTCAAAATGTCAGATTAAAAAATCAGCATCGATAATTCATACGTGATACTTTCAGTTAACAGTGATGAAATATTACGGAGCCTGTCCAATAAATCTTCGAAGTCCTCTTTCAAGGTTCTGAATCAGTGGGGCTCCTTAATCTTCGCTATCTTTTCGAATATGTAATTCGCGTATCGACGATGCAACGACATCTCGAACGATACTTTTGATCAACGCAACCGGACCATCCACGTTTCTAAGCTTTATATCCCATGTTATTCATGAGCTCCACTTTCGATTTCTTTTCCTTTTTCTCTTCTCTAATGAACGTTCGAGTTGAATCGAATCGTAGAGAATCGGAATGAAATAGATTAGAAAGGCCGTGTCACGATGGCGTCCTCGCATTTTTATTTAACCAGCCAGCAGGCAAATGAAATCGCGATGCTTGCCAACGGTCATAATTTCCACGAACTCACCGGCTCGACCCCGTTCTCTAATCTAATTGATCGATCTCTAATTAACTCGCCGATCACGGTATATCGCGATTTATCCTGACGGATCGAGAGGAAAACACGGGCCATCAAGGGAAACAGGTTCTTCTTCTTCTTCTTCTTCTTCTTCTTCGTCCTCTTCTATCGATCTCAGCTTTGGAAAATTTACGATTCAGCTATTTATATCGAAATGCGATTCTGTGGTATTTCGCAGTAGATTTAACAAATTTGCATTTAACAAGTATCGCGCGTTTAGGTAGCGAAAATTGAATAAAAAGTTTTCGTAGTATTTTTGGGATTTTGAGAACAATGAATTCTGATACATTTCGACAATCTCTGTTTTCATCGATAAATTTTGGGTAAAAATGAAGATCACGTTATTCTGCTACGATCGAAGTTTCTTCCTATATTTTAGACGATTACGTTAGTTAATCGAATTAGTTGAATATTCTGCATCGCATCTACATTTCGATTTCTTCTATCTAACTACATCATTTATCAGATTTAATTCATCAGCGTTACAAAAAATTACGTTATCAAATTTTTCTCTCTCTAAGAGATCATGTACATCCAACGATAAACTATACCAGTTTCGTGCTCTAAAGAAATAATTGCACCAATGAAATTCCGTTAGAAACGAATCCACAAAAGTCGGTCAAAAGGCAGCAACAAGATTAATTATTTTCTGATCCGATCTTCTCTTAATTGCTTCCTTCGCTTAATGAATCTTTTACCGACCAACCGCGTTCTATCGTTGGTCTCATCACGACCGATTAGAACGATTAGAGGACAGGAAACACAAGCTCTGGTCGCTTTCCAAGAATGTGCAATAGAGGAACAACGTTCTTCTTCCTGCCTCCTTTTTTTTTCCCCTATTTTTTTTTTCTTTTTTTTTTTTGTCCCTCTATTTACCTTGGCTCTGGTGGAATGTAAAAGATACGTAAGTCGAACGTAGACAACAGAGGCAAGAAGTTTCTTTTTTAATGGATTTGTCGTGTAGAAACGTGGTCAACAGACGCATGCAGGTGCTGGAAAGAGCTAGCAGAAGGAAACGTTGAGTGATTATACGCCACGTTCGCCGATGTGTATTGAAAACGACCGACGTATGCAAAGTTGGCCACTGCTTCGACTACGAATGCCTGCCAATCTACGTACGATAGCCATACAAACTACGATCATGCAAATGTATGAGATTATTATACTTGTGAACGAGTTTAGGTATGTTCCAATAATCATAAATTAAGGTTACGTTCGGTTATTGTTTTTGTAATATTTCTAAGTCTTCGCGTTAAAATAACGAATTCCCGGTGCGGAATATTTTCGTTCGAAATTAACGAAGATATTTCGATATTTAGGAACATACAGGCTTTTGTATATTGCTATACAATTTTATCCGGAGCTCTCTCTAATTAAAGATTTTGTTACCAAGTACAATGTAATATTTGCAAATACACGCGAACCAGGTCTATTTCTTGACCACGAGGTCGAAATTAAACAAATACTTATATATGTATATATATATTTAGAAATACATCGAATTATACGTTAAACTCTAATTTTATCCGCATTAAAGATTTTACCACAAATTATTTATCATTTGGAAAGCTGCAAACTCGTAGATTTTATCCAAAGTTTCTTTATGTTAAAGATCCTCGTACAAAGTATTTGACGTTATTCGAGAAGGCGCGATATTTCACTTTTTTTCCAACTTATCCAGAATTTTTTAAAACATAGAAATCTTATCAAATTAAACTGACACGTGTTTTACTTCGTTTACTTTCCTCCCAGCAATGTTCGAGGAGCGCACGTTTGCTTTCTACGTGACCTATTTCCTGCGAAACTTGCGGCAATACCACTCGAAAATAGCGCGAAATCATCGTGTAACCACATCGGGGGGCTAGAAACGAGGAAAAATAATCGATTAGAACGGCGAAGGAAAATTCAGAGGCTGGTTATTGTTTTTCTGCGACGGCCACCGTTCTCCCGCAAGGCTATTTCTGCCTCCTCGTATTTCAACTCGAAACCGGACTCGTGGCACTAATGAATCGCGGTTCTCCTGCTATTGCATAAGGCTGTCTTTTTCTTGCCTTTCATACGCTATCAATTCGTGTTCATGCGTGCACTCATCTCACGCCGTTTCGATTTATTGCACGGGTTTTATGGCAGATTTTTATCTTCTTTAATACTTCACCGGAAACTCGCTAAATCCTTTCAATCTTTTTAACGTTACTCTCGTTATCTTTACAAATCTTCTTTCTAAATATCTTCTCGAAAGATAATTAAATTTAACTGGCTATCTGATTTTTCGTTTTCTTCTCCACGGATTAATCCCGTCGTCTCTTTTCCAATATCTTTTTCTTCTCGGGGTTTCCAGCAGTTACGAGGAAACTGTTGATACGGTAATCGCGTAAATTGAACCATCGCTTTCGACTAGGAATGCGGCGAGAATTGACTCGACCTACAGTCCGCTGTTTCATATTTATCGCCAATGTTCACGGCAACGTACGTACCATAAAATAGCGTCGAGAAACGCATGCTATTTAGCTCGTTGAATTAATATTGGCTACGCGGTAAAAATATATTCAGTTTCCCTTGGAATGGAAGCGCGAGCGTGAAATTTGTGGGACGAGTTAATACCGCGAATCTTGGACATCTTCTTTCCTCCTTAAATGTAATATTAATCACTATTGGGCCATATGGAAACCTATAACCTACAGCTCGAAAATTAAAAGAAAAAGTAAAAGAATTAAATCGTAAATCATCTTCCAAAATTCATAAATAACGAGAAACACCGTTATCTATCAGGGGAGATACCGTGATGTGGCAAAATTAAAAACGAAAGGTAAACTCGATTGGAACGCTGAAGACATGCACGTGTCTACCGATATATCTATAGAATACCGATCGACATTTCTCAGCTGATTTGTATTTACCGTACCGAGGCTTTGATTAATCCACAGCGAGTTCGATTACGCTGCAAACAGCTTCGAATGGATAATTCGACGCGAAGGTCGCTCGTGGCCTGCAAGGTTGCGCGTTTAGATCTCCTTAACTGATGCAACACACTTCTCCAAGATGGTGAAAAATGCGAGGACGATCGCAGGCACCCGTATACGCTGTATGGCGTGTGGAACAAACGCTATTATCGCGAATTCCGTTCCCCGTGTCACGTTATTCAACGTCTTGCGCTCTCCCTCTATCCTTGAATCCGTTGCTCAGTTTATCTGCTTCCGACGAAATCATTGGGATCTTCTTTGTTCTACACGCTTTCGACTGTTTAATTCGTTTCGACTAAAAATTATAACACCTCCTAAAGAACTTCTTTGTGTTCTCTTTATATTAAAAAAAAAAAAAAAAAAAAAAATAACATACATAAAAAGACATAGCAATTTCTTAGTCGACGAACTGCATATTTGCTATAAGACTCTTTGCAGGCTCTTTATTCAGCAAGCTTGTCAACTATGTTCAATGGGAAATCACGAAGAATATTTTTCGTTTTCTCTGCATACTTTACAACGTCTAAAACTCACCGATCATCGTAAATACAAACACTCCGCACCTGTGCTTGAAAAATCGGTCTGGTTTTAATATTTGCTCCAACCCATGTCTTAAGATTAGACAGTTAAACATCCAGCTCGTGCAAATACTTTCCTTCTCTAAACGTGATTGTTTGAACGCGAGCACGTGTGCGAGTTCATATGTGTGCTCTTTAGTTGAAATCGTACGTTTAACGTGGCACGTATGTCGGCAAGTGGATTCCAGTTCTTCTGTGTCGGATGATCTTTCTATCGAACTGTATATGAAAGAATATATATTCGTACGTCGTTTGGAATTGGAGAGATAACCTTTCCCACGCGATAAGAAGATGAATAATCGTACGACGATTACCGATTTCCGAGGTCATAGAAAAATATCGTTATCCACGCGCGATGAATATCATAATGGGATTCTGTGTTCGATGGAAGTAATTGGTGATACGGTCGGGATAAAAGGAAGATAATTCGATAAATCGAAGTTAATTGTTCGATGCTTGGTAATTAATCACGAATTAATCACGATTGCGTTGAACGAAAATTAACAATTCGGAAGTTAGAGATACAGAAATTTATAATCTGGAATGGTAATAGTTTGAGGTTAGGTTGAGGTTAGGTGCCAACGACTTAAAACTGAAAAACCTAAAAATCGATTATTCGCGAATCGCGCATAAAGTCGATGATTCGTAGCTGACTTAACGATCTTGCGTATGTTTTTAACATTTCGTTGAAGTTTGCTGCTTCGTGAGATACTTTGCACGCGAGATAAGCGTAAACGAGATTTCTTAAGGAGAATTCAGCGGATTTCGTTTGAAATAGCAACATAAGCCTTCGGTTCGGTACACGGAGCTCCAGATCTGCTTTAATCAGGAAGGAACTGCAGATTAGGCTACTCCACTTTCATCTCGTGAAACGGCGAAACCGTGCCACTTACTACGGCGTGAAAAATTAGTATGAAATCTGCAGTGAAGCGATACATACTCTAGAGCTCCGTGCGTATTTTTATAAATCGTTAAAATTTATCCGGTGCTGATATAGTTTTCCTACGTAAGTCATCCTTTTTTTTGTGAACGTTACATTGCTTTTCCTATTAGAAAAGATTTGCTCACGATTTAAGATCTCGTCGCAAATAACGTACATTTTTTAACATGAAACTTCCATTTGGAATTCCCTCGCTCGCATTAGCCATATATACAATGGATCTGTTGATTAACCTCAAGAGGCGATTAGATCGTACTTGATGTTTTCCTTAAAAAAAAAAAGGGGGGGAGAAGAAAAAGAGAAAAAGAAACATGTACGGTGCTTATAAGCTAAGTATATAAATTTTCTTCCTAGTGTATTTCTATCGCTTAATTTCGTTTCTTCGTTTTTGCAAATCGAAATGACAGAAGAAAGAAACTGATCGAAACGATCGGATGAGTGGATTAAAGTGGAAGAAAAAGTCCGGCGGATGGTCGTGTCCGGATGGTCGCGAGGCGTGACGCGTTATCTGGACGCTCCCCAGAGTTATTAAGCGTCGAGGCGCGGGATAAGTAGGCCAACTAAGCGGCGACGCTTTGTGATGTAGATAACTCGTGGCTAATGCAAATGCATTCGTACGCATGCACGCCTATATACGCACGCACGCGATGCCCCTGTGTGCGTTTGCACGCGTGTTGCGAGCTACGATGGAATGCGCGGGTAAACAAAGAGCACGCGCGAGTACAGTACGTTCCACGAGCGGCGAATATCTTTTATCATCGAGTCGGTGCACGCTATGGAAACCTAACAAATTTATACTTGTTAAATGTAGAAGGACGAGCCATAAATTATAGAATCGCGAATCGCGTATTTCAAATGACATACATAAGGCAATTATTGAGGCAAGAAAACGAGAAGTATATCAAAGACAATAACGTTTATAAATTATCGAATTACGTAAAATGGTTGTAATATTTATAGCGTGAAACGATCCTCTCGCTAAGTTCTGTTCCTCTACTTGTGTTCGTAAAAAATACGAATATGAATAAATATTCGCAGACTGTTTAATTATTAATAAAACTATACCGCGCCATAAATTACAAGTTGCAAACTTCAATAAATTCTACCGACAATAGCGACAGGTATGATAACGAAACAACTGGAATTTTCCAAATAAATGTTTCGTATTATCGTTTATAATTATACAAATTTAAATTCGCAGAAATATCTACGGATTAATTGATTATCGGTACAGCTTTACGAGTCGTAAGTTACAAATTTGCAAATCTTAAATCCTATCGCGTAACAGCGATAGATGTATCAATGAAATAATTGTACAAATAAACTTTCCGTACTATCGTTTATAAAAATCTGAATTTGCAGGAATTGAAATCTAAATTTACACCAAACAATGAAATAGAAAACCAAGCCCTCGTCTCTTTCGCCCATCGATCTATGAAACAGCCTCTAGCCACGATCTCACGGGACAAAGGAAATCTACATTGAATCGCGGCGCGGTGCGACGTGGCGTTGGTGGAAAGCGGGCTTAAAGGCCGCAGATTAGTCGTTAAACCGAGCACCGGTTACATGTGTAAGTCGCGATAATAATACCATAATTCCTTTCAGGAATAATGGAATACGTACACCAGTGACCTAGTGCCGTAATGGCGGCGAGCAAAACGACATCTTCGATAGCGCAGCTGCGTTATTTCATGCATGTTATTAACGTTCCAGCTCTATCCTCCTTCGACGCGAATTCTTTTCACTTTGTCGCGCTAGCATAAATTTATTCCTTCGTCTTGAAATATCGTTTATTGCAGGCGGCCGCTTCTCAGAATCGAAGAATCGAAAACTTTTGCATAGTTTCACGTCATTGCCGCTTCCGAACGAGAATGTTAATGCGTGGCTTCGGCTGGTCCCAGTGCAATTCCAAGACTCGTTTCGTCTCGATTCCGAGAAACGTGGGCAGCGCGATATTTAATCGTCGATTTCCTCGTGTCGTATTTTTCTATGGTGTTTAACGATAGAACGTCACCACTCCTAACACTCGTCGCTATAAAGCTATCATCAAGATAATGAGTGAAATTTCACGAATAAACGCGACCACGTGTCGCATTGTTGCTGAACGTTCGATAGAAAGTGGTTTTCCAACGAACGAGATTCTGTTGCGCGTGAATTATCGGAATGTTTGAAGACGTCGAAGTGTAAATGAAACTGAAAAAGGTTGAAAAAGTGTAAAAAAAAACTGATAAAAAGGTTGTTCGTGAGAGACGAGAACGAGATTATCAAAATCTCTCGAGAGAAAGTAACCGAACGGAACTGGAATAAGATGATCTTTACGACGTTTCGACGACCAGACGCGTATTTACCAAAAAAATTTATTTATTTTTATGGTTCTTAATTCGAATGCAAACTCTCTATGCTCCTTTTAAAATCGAATCTCGATTGATTCAACTGTTCGTTCGAAATTCTGTTGCGTTTAAATTACCGAAATTTTCAACCACGTGGACGCGTAAATGAAAACCGAGCGTAGAAAAATTCCTTATCGCCGTAAATAGGAAAAAGCGAGGAAACAACTACATGAAAGTACACGTTATCGGTTGTCAAATGGTCAGAAATCTAGGGAAAGTAAACGAAACGAAAATGGAACATGTTGGAAAATGTTATCTTTGCGTTCCGAAGGAACAGTTTACCGTGATATTAAAGTCACATTTTTAAATCTGTGCATCAACAAGGATATTGTTGATAGTAACAATGAAACGAGGACTCTTATCGATGAAAATATGACATCCGGGCACGTGAAACGTGTTTCGAAACGATCAATTCGAATGTAAATAGCCGGTTGATGCGCATAATCATGCCCGCGCCCCTTGTATGCTGATCCGTGCACGATGCTCCGAAATACACAATACGAAAGTGTGCCTCCAATTTTCTTATGCTAATATCCCGCTGTCCTCTATTCGATGGAATCCTTTTCCAAAGTGCGAGATGCGTTTAATTCGTTTCACGCGCGCTCGCAACGGGTAGGATCGTGTTTCTCTTGAAAACCGAGTCACGGATTCCGCGGGTTGCAAAATACTCGATGCATCAGTGGTATTTGCGCGTGACAAGCGTGTCATTCGAATAGCGATACACCGATGCGATGGACGATGTTTTTGGAGTTGAACGAATGACGCTTTGCTCCGAAATTGAGTTACGTACGTTTTCGGAAATTACGATTTCCCGTAGCTTCGTTGCGTTTCTAATGACATTCCGCGTTCGAGGTAGGAGCAAATCGTTGCTTGTTTTTATTTATTTATTTATTTATTTACTTAAAAGGGTCCTGACAAAATTCTGTCTACGCGGAATATTATCTTCTTAATTAAGATTGTAATTTTTTTTAAGAGTGTAATTTTGCTTATATCTGATATTTTCTCGTGTAAGGCTGTGCCAAAATTTTTCTTACGTTCAATCCTTTCGACGTTTACGTCGAGTACAATGTCGTGGCGAGAAAGTGGCATTTTTCGGTTTGACGACGAGTATACTCGTCGTGGAGGGGAACAATTCCTTTTTGTTACTTAAAGTAAAATTTAGATAGAACAATAAATATATTCGTAATTTTAACACATTCCAGAGTAATAACGAACTAGAGATTAATAAATAGGTGGCAACGATCAAGAAACTGTGGATTAAACTATCGAGGGATCAATGTTTTCTTAATCTAGGACTCAAGTCCCAGATTTTAGTATAATACGGAATTTTGTACGTGGATCGTGCTTGGAAAAGTTCATAGGACTCGAAAGCCATCTTTCCGTACTATACTACAAGTAAAAAATATTCAGACAATAAATAAATAGTCGATCGTGATGTTAATCACGATCAAAATAAACTGTTACGAAAGTAATTTTAGAAACGAAGTTGTAACGAAGAGGAAGTCACGTTGCATAGGTGAGACAACTTTTTTTCTGTTACTGATACAGTTACATACGAGATTATAATATCCGAATAAATTTCTCTTGACATCCAGAGGCGTGCAATTTGTCAATCGAAAAGTGAAAGCGTGAAAAATCGTGTCAGAGGAGATGGAACAGGTTTTCGAAGAAGTTGATCGATAGAGTGATTTTATCGAAACAAAAAAAATGCATAAAGAGAAGTGGCGAATTGAAAAGAGGTCAATCACGGTATAAGCGGCGAGTCGTATTAAATCAGAAATTGATATTAAGTCGTTCAAACGTTCGGTAAACAAATGGCATGTTGCCAGACTCGAAGCAATACGGCAATACACCGATTGGCAATGCACCAATTTATCATGTAATGGACTAACGAGCCAATGGATTTTATAGAACGTCACTGGTGTATTTAACCCCGGTGAATAGCGTCGAATTTTAAAACTCTGGTTCGTCAGTGATTTGTTACTACTTTTTTCCCTCGTGAGTAATAGCTCGATTAATTAGGGCAATTAATTCTTCAGAGGCAAAGACGAGGGTATCTACGCTCGACGAAATTTATTTTCGATGTTAGATGTTTCCCACAGATATTCATAGTACTACTATTTAAATATTCTGTTTATTACTATTTAAATATCCTTTAAATATACCCTCGAGTTTTCCAATATTTTCATTTTCTAATCTCTTCCCTAAATCTCTAATAATTAACAAATTTTTAACTTAGCTAGCATAAATAGTCTCTAAATAGCCATAAATCTTTTACGTATAGTAAATTAGCAACCTTTGTTTAGGAGCCTCGTTTCGCATTATCGATTCATCTCTTCTCCAATTTTGGCCGTAGAAGAAGAAGGGAATAGCAACGTTCTGCCCCCTCTCCCCGTTCTGCTTCCTGTGTCTACAAAGAAAGGCAAAGTTTACGTTAGATAAGGAATTGCGTGCCGGTCGATCAAACACAAATTTCGAGCCGCTTTGTTTGGAATCGCTGACAAAGATCCAGATTATGCGGAGCCAGCATGGAGCTCGCGATAAGGGAATACATAGTTCGAAGGCCGCGACTAGATATACCGGCTGTTCGTGAAACAAAGAAACTCAAACAAAATGCAGGAATTCTTTGTTCTTTAATTTATCGTGTGTCGAACTGCTGCAAACGACATTAAAGGAGGAACAAAGGATTGCGGAGTCGTGATCAATGTGAGTTCTTAACATTATAATTATTATACTACGACCATACTTCCAATCTTATTGGGGACGAACGTCGCTCGATGTATGTTTTTCCTCGGTCAGTCGCACGGTACAGTTCAAATTACCTAAATAAATAGGGAGCGCGCCAGGATGCCGATTACGGTCTCGTCTAATCCTAATGGATAGAACCCTCGAAAATGCGTGGCACGAGGCTTTTTCATGGAACCAAACAAGGTCACGCGAACCCTCTTGGACCCGTTGTTAGCTAAGGAATGCAAGATAAGATACAAAACCACTGAATATCCTCCGTGAACCACTTCCTCGTTCTAGAATTTCGTGCGGCCACTGCGTTGAACGCTCTCGATTCTTTCTTTCTTCTCTTCTTTTGATCCAACAGATTTTAACATACAACGACGTTCGAGTCCTTTCCAAGTACGAACTGCAGCGTTCAACGGTTCGAGAGTTTCACGATTTTTATCTATTTACCGAATGTCCATCTGGACAAATTGTAAAGTGCAAATTAAATAATAAAAAAGAAATAAAAAACGATTTTTATCTCGTTTCGTGCCATTTAACACTAGAACTACCGATAATTAACACGAAGCTATTTCTACCAAAATTAGACGAAATGCCTAGTCTTTAGAAAATACGTAATAATAGAATATTTTTATATTTATTGATTTATTACTTTCTTACAGAAGGAATTCCATGTTATGTAGTATATTTTTGGTATTATTAATCCATCTGGGATCCCCAAACGAGGGTTTACACATTTACAAAATTGTAGAACTCGTTATTTTGACTGCTGCGGTATTGGTAGTGTTAGCATCTAGCGATCTAGCGATCGATCCGGAATTTTTCTGATAACTGATATCGTCGTATCGAATGATACGCAGTAAAAATTTGAAAAACATGTGGCAAGTTGTAGAAAACGAGGAAACTGGTTAATCGGGGTCCGATAAACAGATCGCAGCACCCTTTTACACTTTGACAAGTATCAGTCATTTTCACTGGTATTGGTATGAGTAGCCTTGATACAAAATTATTTTGAATTTTAATACATAAAAAACGAAATAAAGTTCATTATATTATTCTTTTAATTATCGTTGTAAAAGTTATTATATCATTGCGGAAAAAAGATATAACACGAAGTAGGTATTTTAAAATAAAATTATAAAACCAGTCAATTTGATTGGTGTGGTAGTTCTAGTGTTGATTCTCTCGCATAATCAGACTAAATATCGTAAATTACGTAATCTACTGTGACTTTTACAAATTTCGTCTATTTGACTCCAATCTCCTTTGTTTACCACACTATTATATTACCACACTATGCATCTTTAAATCTCGCGTAAACATAAGCAAATATCCGTAGTAAGTTGATTTCGGTATTTAACCATCGGTAGTGAGATCGGGTCAACGATAACGATACAAGTGAAATTCCATCCCCTAGAATTTATATCTTCATCCAAATAAAATTTCTAACCGAGACTAATCTAACAGCAAAATCATCGATCCTAGAATTTCTACTAATCTCTGCTCATAAATACGACCCCGTATATTTGTAGAAAACAAGGTTGTCCGC
Source organism: Bombus fervidus (assembly GCF_041682495.2). Classification (NCBI taxonomy): domain Eukaryota; kingdom Metazoa; phylum Arthropoda; class Insecta; order Hymenoptera; family Apidae; genus Bombus; species Bombus fervidus. The sequence goes on from NC_091521.1 coordinate 15,321,997, forward strand.
ATTAGGAAACTTCTTTTTAAAATGAATCGTTTTTATATCTTGCAAATATTATCTACGTATTCGGAGAAACTTATCTAATCCCGTAGGTACGTGATCGTTTAGTCGTTTTTAGTAACGTGAAAACGAATTCTTCGGCCTCGTTACCCCCTCCCCTCCCTTCCTCGTTTACTCGTACGTCGTTAAATATAATTCGAACGGTGTCAAAGTCCAAGAAGTAAAAGCCGATAAAATATCTTCAGACTGAACCGAAAGCCACCCTTCGAGGAATAACAGAGATTCGCAAGAAGCCGCGTGGCTTATCGTTGCGAAAGGTGTTGGCCATTTAAATGGCGGCTAAGGCTCGCTGGCAATTTCTCCGCAATAAATACGCACGTGACATTCTACGCAGTAGCTTCTGTCGTGCTTAACCCAGAATCGCTCGATTATATGCGCAGCAAGTATTACGGGGCAAGTTCGTTGTCCTCTCTTTCGTGTTGCTGCCCTCTCGTTCGTTATATTAGCGTTATCCCACGCCGCTTTGTTTTCAGTTTATCTTGGGGATGCAGTAGCGAAGTAGCGATGGCGTCGATTCTTGCCCGATCCTGGATTAATCCAGGACACCGAATCGCGTACGTTTAATCGACAACGAGACGAGCTTTCATCTACCACTCGTTGTTGCAAGAATCGGACAAAGTCGCCGGATGCTTTCGAAAGGATTAAATGATTTATCGACTAAATGGAAATTCTGTAAATCTTGATGAGCACCACTGCGTGATCTTTAGTCAGCCGTATTTTTCTCTATTGTACAGGGTATGACAGAACACGTGGCATCGTGTCGGCAGCTGATCGTACACGTACGAACAATGGAGAAAAAAAGATTCGTATAAACTTTTTTTTTTTATTATTTAATTTGTACTTTACGGTTTGTCCAGCTGGACATTTGGTAAACTTCTCTAACTCAATCGTATAAACGTATGCTCTATCTGTGGTCGTTGGTGCGAGATATAACGAACGTTGTTAAATGCAACGTCTATGGAAAATGTTGAAATACCGAGGTTCGGAATAGAACAGGCTTTGCAACAAATTCAGGAAATACCAGCGACTATTCAGAGTGTAACTGGATCCATGATAACAAGTCTACAGACTTGCCTTGAAATTCCACATCATTTAATAATAGAGAATAACATCATTAAAAAAAATAGACAAACTCGAAGATGGTATCCCGCTGGGGGTAGCCATGCAAGTGTTATTTAGCAATTAAAGTAGAAAAATTTACCGAATGTCCAGCTGGACAAATTGTAAAGTACAAGTTAAATAATAAAAAAAAAAGAAGAAATTTGAACATTTTCTAATAGGTAATTAATTAAAAAAGTAGGTAATTTAATAGGCAAAGTCAAAGCAGAAAATAAGTTGTGTCTCATACACGAAGATAGACGCAACGTGCGTGTCTATATGAACTTCTTTCCTTGTTTTTAAGTGTACAAACATCCCAGGTGTTTTGTTACATTCTGTATTTTACTCAGGATGGGTATCTTAATACTATCATCTCGCGTTAATGTACAACGATATTACAATTCTGCAAAAGACGCTTGAAATTGAAAGTTGAATTGGATTTAAAGATAACAGTGTTTCTGTATGGAAATTTTGTGTCGAATTAAGACTGTAATTTGAAATTAGTATGCAACAGCAGCAATTAGCAGATTTAAAAGCGTTCTATTACATTTTGTATTTTACTCAGGTTGGGTACCTTAATACTATCATCTCGCGTTAATGTACAACGATATTACAATTCTGCAAAAGACGTTTGAAATTGAAATTGAAAGTTAAATTGGATTTAAAGATAACAGTGTTTTTGTATGGTAATTTTGTGTCGAATTAAAACTCTAATTTGAAATTAGTATGCGACAGCAGCAATTGGCAGATTTTAAGGCGTTCTGTTACATCCTGTATTTTACTCAGGGTGAGTATCTTAATATCATCTCGCGTTAATGTACAACGATACGAAATTGAAAGTTGAATTGCATTTAAAGATAACAGTGTTTCTGTATGGAAATTTTGTGTCGAATTAAAACTCTAATTTGAAATTAGTATGCGTAAACAGCAATTAGCAGATTTAAAAGCGTTCTTTACATTTTGTATTTTATTCAGGTTGGGTACCTTAATACTATCATCTCGCGTTAATGTACAACGATATTACAATTCTGCAAAAGACGTTTGAAATTGAAATTGAAAGTTAAATTGGATTTCAAGATAACAGTGTTTTTGTATGAAAATTTTGTGTCGAATTAAAACTCTAATTTGAAATTAGTATGCGACAGCAGCAATTGGCAGATTTTAAAGCGTTCTGTTACATCCTGTATTTTACTCAGGGTGGGTATCTTAATATCATCTCGCGTTAATGTACAACGATACGAAATTGAAAGTTGAATTGCATTTAAAGATAACAGTGTTTCTGTATGGAAATTTTGTGTCGAATTAAGACTGTAATTTGAAATTAGTATGCGACAGTAGCAATTAGCAGATTTAAAAGCGTTCTATTACATTTTGTATTTTATTCAGGTTGGGTACCTTAATACTATCATCTCGCGTTAATGTACAACGATATTACAATTCTGCAAAAGACGTTTGAAATTGAAATTGAAATTGAAAGTTGGATTGGATTTAAAGATAACAGTGTTTTTGTATGGAAATTTTGTGTCGAATTAAAACTCTAATTTGAAATTAGTATGCGTAAACAGCAATTGGCAGATTTAAAAGCAGTCACGAGGGTACCGGCGCCATCGCTAGGGAAAAGCAAGCGCACAACCACCTTGTGTCACTCGTCTGTCTTCCCTTTCTGCCCGGGTTCTGGCACTGTTCTTCTTGTTTTTGTTGCCCTCTCGCGCGCCTCCCTCTCGCGTTTCTCCTTTTTTCTCTCTTCGACCTGCCTTTTTGCTCCCTTTCCCTTCACGTCCGCTGCGGGAGTCGTGCTTAATTCGAGCCACTCCCGCTGTTTATTTGCACGTTTTAACTGCAAAGTCCTCCATTGCTGCGCACAATGCTGCGAACGACCCTCGAACGCTGTGTATACTCGTTCTCTTATCCGACGATCAGCTCGTTCCGTTGGAACATTCGACTCACCTCGAAAGTTTCCAGTCGAAACGCAGTTCGATCGTTCCGATCTGACGTTCCTGATCGCGAATGAAGTCGTTCGGAGAACCGAAGAGAAACGGAGTTCCCATCGGGGATGAAAGATGTTTCCGATACGTTGTATTGCGATGTATTGTTTCGAGTTAGGGAAAAATATCTCTATTTCTTTTTTATTATTTAATTTGTACTTTACAATTTGTCCAGCTGGATATTCGGTAAATTTTTCTAAGCTAATATTCGTTTTTTGTACTCGAAACGAAACCGAATTGCTTTATTCAGTTATGAATACGTTTATCGATTTACTATCATATTTATTTCATCGTTATTTTATTATTTAATTGTGTCGTTGTTATATTCATTGTTAGGAAAGAAATCCGTTTCGAAAGTATGAGAACACATGTATCGAAGTAATTATTCTAATTTTTGTTCTCATCCTGCGTCCCAATTTTACAACTCGTATATTTCCGAATTATTTCCATTCTGTCTCGCGTCAATTAAGAATAGATATCTTCTCTGTCTTTATTTTTAGTATCTCCGTGTTATTTTATCTTATTCAAAGTAGCATACATTTCCTGTAAATACGGCAAACGTAGTAGTAGTACGTAAGACGATCTTCGTAGGGAGATTTTTCTAGCGACCAAGAACGGTAAAAGCAAAGTAGTAGAGTTTTTTGAAAGGAAGGAAAACGCAAGAAACTTATCGCGCCGGCCAAGGCGATAAGTGGCCGCTTCGATAACGTGGAATACCAGCGGTCGTTTAACACAGAAGCCAGAGCACTTTCCTAGAAAGTCCCCGACCGATAGCGATAGTTTCTTGAACTGTCGGATTTCGTGTAACAGCCATTTCTACGTGGTAAAGGGATTACGCGAGACCACCCGTAGGAACTCGTATGAAAGGGATTTCCATGGCTCCTCGTTTTACACGCGGCATAACTCAACCGTTCTTCAAAAATGCGTATAAACGTCCCCACGTTTTTATCTTGATCGTTAAAAATTAATAATCGCGCGAGGATAAAAGTCGAAGGGAATCGACAAATACCTTCGAAGGCGTGAAAAATTCATTTCTCTTGTTATTAATCGCATACCATTCTTACGTGTTTTGCGTTTTTTATTCGATCGATTTATACTCGTCTCCTGTTTGTTTTTTTTTTTTTTTTTTTTATTAGTTCAAACGGAAAATTCTACCAAAACGAGTTTGAAACGGTAAGTCGTTGAATGAATTTCAAGTTAAGGAGATGCAAAAGAAAAGTTTGAAATTAGGTAGTTTCAAAAGTTCCTTGCGTTCGATAAGGAAATAACAGACGCGCAACATTTTTCGTTTTATATTTATTTGACCGAATCACGTATGATCTATTTCGTTCTATTACTACAAAATGCATCATGCATAATTCAATAGAATAGTATAAATCTTTCAGCGTTGGAATAGAAGAATATTTTTCTGCGCTGTTAATCCTTCGCTTCTTGCCATAACTGAGGTCAAATGCTCTGTTAAATGTAAACTAAAACAGGGAATACGTATACCTTGGTCATTCAAAAATTTTATGTACATTTTTAACGAATAATTTGCATTTCATAAGATTTATGTAAACTTCTGGAATGTAGCTAGAAGCTTATACTTTGATCGCTGTAAGATTCGAGCGTTAAACGGACGTATTAAAAGTCTGTCAAATCACACGTCCCTGTAGACTAATCTTCGTTCACCTGCAATTATTATCAATCTCGTTTATATCGATCAACGCTATACCAACTTCATCGATACGTAGTTTCCTAAGATAAAGTCAAACGCTAGATTAGATTAAATACTTCCATTTAGACTGCAATACGTTTTCTATATTTTCAATAATAATCAGCGTGTGTCCGGATACCTAACGTACAGTAGCGTAGCTTCGAAGCACATCAAACGCTCCGACAAATATTTCAACTTCTGCTGCGAGTTCCCAACCAAGGCTCGATAGAACAAAATATTACAGCTACGTGACAACGTTGGGGTTCGCGAAAGAACGAAACAGATGGGAAGAGAAGAGAAGAAAAGAGAAGAGAAGAGAAGAGAAGAGAACACGCTGATTCTAGCACGTGTGCACGCGCGTCGCAGTGGCACGTTTGTCAGTTCGGAATTACCCAATGTATTTTCCACGCTGGCTCGGCTGTCGCCTCTCGGTTTCGGGCATTGTGCGCGTTTGACCTAGCCATCGAGCCACGTGCTCCGCCTCTTCCTTCTCCTCTGCCTCCCTCGATTCTCCTTCCCCGCCTTTAACCCGTCCGCCTCACGCCCCCGCGATTCTCTTATCTTTTTCCCGAGATTAGCTCGCTGCGCAGTTTGCACGTCGATGCATCGTGTTGTGCTGGCGCGAGCAACCGGGAACAAAGGACACAACGTGGAAAACGCCTTCTTCTTCGTATCCTTCCTCGTCTTGTTCTTTGTCTCGCCTCTCTTCCATCGACCCTCGCGAAGAATTCCGACGGGGGGTTGTGTTTTTCGACGATGTTCCACGACGAATTTAATTAATATTTCTACGTGTTGCTTTTTCCTTCTTGGAAACGCTCGACGTTCGTCAAATTGTGTTTGAGTTGGTGGGTGGAGCGTGTTTGTTAAGGTCTGTTTGCTTTAGTCTTGTTGTCTAGCGGATTAAGGGCCCACTAAATTGACGAGTTTGTAACTATGTGACGATCTAGATACTTATTTGGAATATCCGTTTGGTGAGTTGGTTTACAAGGTCTCCGGATGATCGATTATCGTCGCTATACAGCGTCGCGTTGACTAGTGTAAGGTTTACCATAGCAGTACGGAGAAGAAGAAGCGTTTCTGTCGTCTACGAACTTAGTTTCGACACCGATGGAACGAGCGTCGCATCTGTATGCGGAGTTTAAGCGTAAGACAGATCGCTGTTTGGCATCGATAGCGGTGCAACTTAAAAAATGTACATTTTCGAGAAGGAGAGGTTTCTTAAAATTGACAAAGAGACGTTGACGACTCGTTTCAACAATTTAGAGCGTAAGGCTGACTTAACGCAGGATACGACACACTGTTCGCGAAAGCGGTACAATGTTCCGCTTGTAGCGTGACAAAACAACGGAAGATGAGCCAGTGTTGCGAAACTAACGCGAAATTGATAGCGGCGTAAATACGTAATCAGTTTGCCGTCTGACGCGAAACTCATGGAATTATAAATATACCGTTTCACGCGATAAAAATAGGAACATAACGTAGGCCTTCTGCTCGATAAAAGCAAATTTCAAATGTTTTAGACTACGCGATGCCAGTATCGCTGCCAAGCGTACAGTCGCATTCTCTCGTCCAAGCTTCCATTGTATTACGAGAAGTTGTAAAATCTAATAAAATTACTTTCCGATCAGCGTTTTGAAATAAACGAATTTTCTCCACCGATACGAAGATGCGACCGTGTCTTCTTCGTCGGTACACAGCTCAGGCTTTCTTTTTCTTCCTCTTGGACGAGGCGACGTGCGCGAAACGGTATACGTGGAAAGCAGCCAGACACGAAGGTAGAACGTGACTTGGGTATAATATCGTTCCCTTTCTCGACTTTGTTCGATACCCCGAGTGCTCGACCACTTGGTTTCCTCCGGGTCTGACGGACGTCTGATGTTCAAGGCCGAAGAAAACGTGCCGCATGGCGATCCGGAATCGAACGGCGAATTCTAGTAGACCGTTCTCTGAATGGCGATACGCGATCAAGGTTGCACGATGGCTCCTGCCGGTCTCCGAGAAACGATCCAGATATCTAACGGCTTTCCATAGCGTGACGTGGTCGCGATCAAGGTTCAAGAACCGATTATCTCGCCGCTTGATATTCCACGTATCGCGATTCAGCAGGTTTTTAATAATAATTAATAATAATTCTTACATATATATTTATATATGGGTGAGTCGATAAGCTAAGCACCGCTCAAGGTAACTATCGTGGCAATTTTAATTTCTATCTTGTATTTTCTGAGGTATCAAGGTGACTTGGGGTTTTCTAAATGGCACAGTATATTTTTGGTAACACAGAGTATATTTTAGTCGATCAGCTGGACATTCTGCGAAAGAAATGTTAATCTATTTATACAGAAATATCATTAATTTAGAGTTATTAGAATAATTTAATTTAATAATTCGACGAATTTAATTTACGAAAGCTAAGGAGAGACGCGAAACGGTATTCTTGTGTTTGCCTTGTCTTTGTCCTCCATACGTTCAATTTGACAGGCTAAGATTAAAATCATTCGCTAAATTAATGGCTTCTCGGTATAAATAGGTTAATACTTTTTTTTGTAGAGAATGTCCAGTAGCATCGACTGATTTTATGAAAGATACACCGTGCCATTTAGTATACACAATGTCACCTTGGTACGTCAGAAAAGTAAGATATTAGAAGTTAAAATTGCGTTCGTCCGATAAGCCCCAGCGAAATGCAACGTAATTCATTTAACACGTTTTTTTTTAATAAATTCAATAGATAACCAGCTATCTTAGATAGTACGTATTATTGACTCACCTTGTATACATTATGTCGAATCAGCCGAAATGTTTTGTCACGTTTTTCTTATCCTATTTTATTCTCGTTCTCGAGGAAGAAATTAATCGAAGATTAAAGAGGAAGAAGACGAGAAATCGCGTGTTTCATTTTTACAGAATCTTCACCTTTGATGTTTCGTGGACAAATAGATTTTCGTACTCTTCGTAACAAAGCTGTATCGTTCACGTACACGTGTCTATTTTTTTTTTCTTTTTTTTTTTATACTCTACCAGATCTTTAAAAATTTTGAAAAAGATTCCAAGACGCTTATCGAAGTCTTTAGCACGTTATATACAATCGGTTAATTGAAATTGCACAGAACCAAGTTTAAAAGATCTTAAAACAGTGCTTCTAGAACGGTCTCTATGTTTTGTAATTTTTCACCTTGAGGTTGCACGCTTTCAACACGAATCTTTATTTTCACGTTCGTACAATGTTCAAACAAACGGTCCAAGCCGTGTCTCCTAACCTTGTCCTCCTTTCTTAAATCCTCGCTCTCCAAAAAATCTCGTCCTTCTCTAAACAAACTCTTGCAAAACCCCGAGCCCATCATCCTCCGCTTCCTCCAGCTCGCAGCAAAAAGCAGATCCACCGGTTGTCACTTACGTAACTCCGATTCAGCTCCGCACGATACGTCACTCCGCAACAGCCCTCTCGTTTATCGAAATCATTACGTTTCATCGTTTTTCCTGCTTTTCACAGCTTCTCAGCGAGAATTTATTTCAAGATAATTGGTTAAAGAATACAACCAGGAACTTTGTATTCGATATAGTACTGTTCTTCAAGAGATTTCCTACATATCGAAACAATTACGTATGACGTTTCGTGTTTTTTCTTCTCAGTTTTTCAACGACAATTTATTTACGTACACATATTTTTTTCCTGTTAAAGTTTCTTGCGATCGATCCCGCAATTACAGATAAGTTTGACGACCTTGTTCAACGACTTCAATGCAATTTATCATTTACATATTTCTCGATTAAAAACGATTGAGGATTTTACGCGAACCAGGAAGCCTATAGTCAACGTAACGCTACTGTTTCACAGATTTCCTAGTTATCGTAATAACAACGATGTTTCGTGCTTTTCCCGTCTCGGTTTTTCAGTGGGAATTTCTATATTCTTTTGATTAAGATCACGCGGACCAAGAATTTTACGTTCGATGTATTTTCTTCGAGAGATTCTCTAATTGTAGAAATAATTACGATATTTCACGTTTTTTCTCTCCTCGGTTCTTCGACGAGGATTTACATATTCTTCGATTAAGATCACGCGGATCAGGAACTCTGTATTCAATTTATTCTTCCAGAGATTTCCTAGTTATCGAATTAATTACAGTGTTTCGTGTTTTTCCTTTGCTCAGTTTTTCAATGAGAATTTATGTATTCCCTGATTAAGATTACGTGAACTAGCAATTCTGTTTTACAGCCAGGGACAAAAATAAACGGACAGATAGTGAAAGTAATATCAGTGAAGTTTAATTGATCTAATACCAGTTTTATGTACTCAAGTTTTATCTATTATGCGAAATACGTGGCATTCGTTTCTGTTGCTGATTGCACGGAATGATATCTAATGAAATGACACACAAAACTAATGAAAAGATTTGTTCTATCCGACTTCGATTATCAGATATAACGAATTTTCTATCTTAATTTCCTGTCATTTATTAGGTTGTTTCTTCCGTTTTATAAAGAAATAATAGACGCACAATGTTTTTCGTTTTATATTATCGAATTATGCACGAACGTAATAATAGAAATATAACGAAATGGATCATACCTGATTCAATAAAATAATATAAAACAGAAATTGTTGTTCGTCTATTATCATCTTATCGAACGAAAGAAACTTTTCGGACAACCTAATACTAATGGCATTTCGCAATGTTTCGTATAACGCACATAATTTATTCGTAAAAAGCTCCTGCAAGTGTTCGAATATTTTCACCTAAGTCTGTATAAACAGCAAGCATATTTATCTTCCTATTTGAAGAATCTAATAGGACATTCACAGATTAGCTACAGAATCTCTAAGACACAATAAGCAACAATATTTCAAACCAGTCTAATCACAATAATATCGCTTTTGATCTTTGATTTTACCTTAATTTATACACTTTACCAGCATTCGTATGCTGTTGCTATACATCTTGTAGTTTCTACGTATTTTCAAATTTGTCTCCAATTTTGCCAATGTAATGATAATCGAGTCTCATTAAAGTATCAACGACATTTCGCAATGTTTCGTATAACGTACACAATTTATTTGTAAAAAGCTCCTGCAAGTGTTCGAATATTTTCACCTAAGTCTGTATAAACAGCAAGCATATTTATCTTCCTATTTGAAGAATCTAATAGGACATTCACAGATTAGCTACAGAGTCTCTAAGACACAATAAGCAATAATATTTCAAATCAGTCTAATCACAATAATATCGCTTTTGATCTTTGATTTTACCTTAATTTATACACTTTATCAGCATTCGTATGCTGTTGCTATACATCTTGTAGTTTCTACGTATTTTCAAATTTGTCTCCAATTTTGCCAATGTAATGATAATCGAGTCTCATTAAAGTATCAACGACATTTCGCAATGTTTCGTATAACGCACATAATTTATTTGTAAAAAGCTCCTGCAAGTGTTCGAATATTTTCACCTAAGTCTGTATAAACAGCAAGCATATTTATCTTCCTATTTGAAGAATCTAATAGGACATTCACAGATTAGCTACAGAGTCTCTAAGACACAATAAGCAACAATATTTCAAATCAGTCTAATCACAATAATATCGCTTTTGATCTTTGATTTTTTCTTAATTTATACACTTCACTAGCATTCGTATGCTGTTGCTATACATCTTGTATTTTCTACGTATTTTCAAATTTGTTTTCAACTTCGCCAATGTCGACTCTCATTAAAGTATTTGGTTGTTGGAAAAGTTTCTTTCGTTTTATAAGGAAATAATAGACGCGCAATGTTTTTTGTTTTATATTAGTTTATCGAATTATCCTCGAACGTAATAATAGAAATAGAACGAAATGGATCATAATTCAATAAAATAATATAAAACAGAAATTGTTGTTCATCTATTACCTTATCGAACGAAAGAAACTTTTCGGACAATCTAATAATTACCTTTTAGAAAATGTTCGAAACGATCTGGAATTTCAAGGCGAGTCTGCCTTAGTTTCCGGTGTTTGCCGAATTTGTTGAAAAACTCGTTCTATTCCGAACCTTGGTATTTCAACGTTTTCAATATCGCGTTTACAACGTTCATGTAATATTTCATAAACAAAGACTTGCACCAACTTCTTTCGTTGTATTTTCGTAATATTTTACCGATTACTAAAATATTCATTAATATTATTGCAAGTCGTATTTCCATCATCTATCATCCCATTTATTTTCGTAATACAAATACGCAGTACTAATTAATTCAATTAAAAGAACGTGGATGGGTAAAGTTTCCGGGTTAATTCCACGAAAGGTTTCTCGAGGCGTCGCAAGAACTCCTCGCGTACCAGATCCACGTGGAGGCTGAACCGGAAAGTATTCGGTATTCTTTCGTCCCTTCGTTCTTGCGCGAATAGTTAGCCTCGCGGAAGGATCCAGAATACGTTGTGCGCTTGTGTGAGGCATTATATGTATATGTAACGGACGACTTCTCGGGGTCAAATAGCTGGCTCGTCGAGCTTCGACAACCTCCTCTAGACCGCCTCCGACTTCTTCTTTCCTCGATTCTGGGTGTGTCGCTAATCAGACCGAAACCTCTCGTCCCCGAAGAGGATGTTGAGAACGTTCGCAGTCGTTGAATGATGTTTGGCGTCGAGGTTCTATCGACGGCGATTAGACGATTAGACGCCACGTATTTCGATAACTTGAGATTAAACGAGAGAATTTCACAATTTTATTTACCGAGACTTTTCTATTTCCGAGAGCTTCCGTGTATCGTTTAGAGGTTTACTCTTCCTTTTTTATTTTATGAATTTATCAGTTGGAAACTGATTTCTTATTATTAGTTAGAGAGTTTTGCTCTTTTTTCGTCGAGTTGGATACGTTTCTAGGTTTAAATAAAACAATGCACACGTCGTAAGGCGAATATAAAATGGCAAGCGAAAGACCGAGTCGAGCCAATGTCTGCACAGGGTCCAGGATCGTAAAGTTTGCAAGGATATCGCGGGTGCCGCTTTATTTTCGTCGCCCCGAAAGCCAGCGTCGTTTTCGTGGAAGGAGAACCGGTCGTTTCGAAATCTGCTCGCGGTGTAACCGCCGGCCGGATAAAGAAACTGGTCCAGCGGACGTAGAGAGGAGCCGGTGGTGTTTGGCCATGGGCCAAGTTTCGCGAGGCCCACGGATTCGTCGCGTTCAAACTCTAACTTCGTAGCTCGTTACTTTCCTCCGTTCTGTAACTCGTCGATTAATCGTTTCACGATAGTCTCGTGACACAGTGCTAATGAACTTTCAAAATCTTTCGTATATAATGCGCGCGATACATTGTTACAAATTATTGTAATTCCTCCACGTGACGTATATATACGCTCTTTCCACGATGTACGACGTAACGACAGATACTTGTAAGACGTAATTCTTTTCTATAAAGTCGCGTGAGAGCGTGAATCAGACGCAGAGAGGAATTAATGAACTATACATACTACCACTTCTATCGCTATTATTGTAAATTAATATGTATCGTATTTTATTGGTAGTTGTATTAGTATGAAAAAGTACGGATATTCGTAAAACGTGTCTACAAGTGTTGGGATAGTTTGGTAAACTGATGTAAGTAGTTCTGGAAACGATAATTCAAGCGACACGCTACATGAATCTATTTTTTCCTGGTGTTTGCGAATCGGTTGCGTCGAGTCGTCGTAAAAAATTTACGAGTATCGAAGCTGGTGCGTGCCCCTTCGAGAAGAGAACGTCTTTCTCGCCGGTTCTCCCTCGTTTTCCACGGACTGTTCGTCGACCAGTCGTTAATCTTAACAACCGTAGATCCGAAGAGGCGGTGCCGGCCGTCGTCGGATCTCGATCATCCGAATATCGCTTGCTCGAATTGCCCAATTACTCGGATAAAATATGTTTGCGTAATTGTCGGCGCGGTAATTTTAAGGGTTGTAAAATTCGGATCCGTTTCGCTTTGATGAAAAGGCCACGGACGATTTAGATATTTCGAATCGTTTGAGAATAAAAGCGCGTGAAATAAAAACGCGTGTAATAAGTCGCAAATGAGAGAGTTAAATCTAGAAGGACGCTTTATTTTTATTTCTTTCTTTGTACAAATATTCGATATCGTGTAGCGAGGCTACAAACATCTCGTACGTTCTTACTTTCACGGTGACCTAATTGAACTCGCCAAGTTTTAACGATCGTCCGATGTCGTACAAACGTATTTACGTAAAAGATTGTCAATGGAGAAAATGTAAATTTCGAGCACCGACAATAAGACGATTTCAATATCGCTATCAAGGCTCGTTATTTATTTGGGTTGCGGAAGAATAAACGGTGAAAGCTGTTCCGTGAAAACGTATCGACGCGTGGGTGGCGTCAATAAAACACTCGTTCGCATAATTTCGTGTAACGCGATAAGCGTTACGAGAATTGCAAATGGTTCGCGAACGATGAAAAATTATTCGCGTAAATGGATCCACGGTGAGTAGCGAACGAGGGAAATGAAAATAAAAAGGAAAAAAAAAATGGAAACAAAATAGAGAATCGTAAAAACGAAATGAGAATAACCGACGTAATATGACGCAACAACGGCCGCTAAAGAACATCTGGCCGTGTTTTTGTAGAAACTTTTTATACGTAATCGTAGATAGTTGGGAAAAAACTGATTACTTTAGCTTAACTCGTATCCGGCAATTAGTCCAAATAATCGAGGTTTCTCGCTCGAGTCGTTGGATAAAAAAACAAAGAAGATTCATTTCGCTCGCGAAACTCAATTATTAAGAGTAATTGCGCCGACGTATTTCTATGGAAGAAAATTATCATGTCGGTAAACGCGATTGCGCAACCGGAAGCCTTTTTTTAGAATACTCCTCGCGGCTGTCGCTGTCACGGCGCTCATACGAAACACCTTTGATAATTTATAATTTATATCCAACTTTTGAATTGCCACTCTTACTCGTTAAGTTTTAAATTAAAATCGATAATATTCGCGATATTGATTATTAATCGATGAAATCAACAATTGTTATTAATGATGTTTCACACACGTGTCAATTCTACTTCATTCGCTGATATCAAGCAACTTAAATTAAAATTCTGCTGGCTCATTGGCAGACTACTTAAGAGTAAAACTTGAAAGAGTAAAATAATATTATATAAAGCCACATTAAAACCTGTCTGGACCTATGTGATTCTATGGGGAACAGCGAGTAATTCCAACGTAGTAATTTTTCAACGATTCCGATCAAAAACTCTAAGATTCTTAATAGATGCACCTTGCTATGTTACCAACGAAACGATACATCGCGACCTTGAGATACCTACAGTTAAAGAAGAAATATGCAAATTCCGTAATAGATATAACATAATTAACAACCACCAAAACTCACTAGTTACTTAATTACTTGACACGACGGATTAGATCCGCAGGCTAAAAAGACAGTACCCTCTAGATTTAAACATTAGATTCAGCTAGAATCAAACATACCATAATCATTTATTATTCACGTTATAGCACCATGTTAGAATAATTTACTTCTTATTCTCAATGAGAATTGATTGTAAAATTCTTCCAGATAAAAAAAAAAAAGAAAAATATAAAGCCACCATTAAAATCTGTTTGGACCTATGGGATTCAACGATGGGGAGCAGCGAATAATTCCAACGTAGAAATTTTTCAACAATTCCAATCAAAAACTAAGGTTCTTAATAGATGCACCTTGCTATGTTATCAACGCGACATGCTATGCTATGTTACAACGATACATCGCGACCTTGAGATACCTACAGTTAAAGAAGAAATATGCAAATTCTGTAATAGATATAACATAATTAACAACCACCAAAACTCACTAGTTACTTAATTACTTGACACGACGGATCAGATTCGCAGGCTAAAAAGACATTACCCTCTAGATTTAAACGTTAGATTCAGCTAGAATTTTATTATTCACGTTATAGTATCACGCCAGAATAATTTACTTATAATTCTCAATGAGAATTGATTGCAAACTACTTCAAAATAAAAAAAAATTCATCGATATCGCTTATAATTTGTATTCTACGCGTAACATAACTTAAAAACTACGCGTAACATAAGCATAGTGAAATCTAACAACGCTTTATCCTGCGGTGGGTGACATTTTCAAATAATTCGGGTTCTCCAAGGCAGCAAGTTTCGTAATCACGCGACAAACAGTGCCCTTGGTCGCGAAATTCGTCTGCGAAGATTTTCGCCAGTCGT
The DNA here is from genome assembly GCF_041682495.2 of Bombus fervidus. Classification (NCBI taxonomy): domain Eukaryota; kingdom Metazoa; phylum Arthropoda; class Insecta; order Hymenoptera; family Apidae; genus Bombus; species Bombus fervidus. The sequence continues at coordinate 15,337,036 of NC_091521.1, forward strand.
CTTCGTGTCGCTCAACGAACGATCCTCCACCGAGAGAGAAAAAGAGAAGCGAGAAAGCAACTGCGAATGAATTACGACTATTGCGCAATCGTCGATGTTATCGAGGGACTTTACGCGTGAAAATTTATTCGTCGCGGCGGCCAATTAAACTTAACGACCGAAATTCCTGCCCAGAATCGGACGAAACCTTTCCTTTCCACTGCGATCTCGCGACGTAGGATCTTCCACGAGCCGCGCGTTTTCTGCGCTTCAACTTTGATCGATTTTCATTAATTTTTTAAATTCAACGAAACGAACGACGATAGTAAAGTTAGGGACAAAGCGACGAGGAAATTGATTAAATTGGTATAAGCAAAGATTGGGTTAAATAGATTGGAAGCTAGCTTGATGCATAAATTGTTGTAAATGCGAAAGTATGAAGGCAAAAGGCGAGTGCAAAGAATTGTATGTCAGATCTACTTCTACCTATGGGATCCAACCATGGGAAACAGCGAGTGATTCCAACATAGAAGTTCTTTTATCTGCAGGATAAAAAGACATTGCACCTTACACCTAAGCACTAGATTCAAATAGAATCAAACATACTATAAACACTTATTAATCATGTCATAGTACCACGTCAGATAAATTTACTTAAAATTCTCTAACGAGAATTGATTGTAAAATAAACGCAAATAAAAAAAAAAAGAAAAAAAGAACGGTGGATCAAATCCGTAGGCTAAAAAGACATTACCCTCTAGATTTAAACATTTGTAGCGATACTCGACAGCAAACTTTCCAACGGTTTCTGTCCCGTGACTTGCTACACAAAGACCCTATTCTGGACCGAACGATGGCAGAGCAGTGGTTAGCGCCGTTGGTTTACGAACGTTTCAAACCAGGTTCAAATCCCGGTACTCGTAGTCCGATTTTTTTCTCCAAGATTCCTAAATGAGAAGAAGCCAATCCGGATGAAGATATAAGAATCTCATATACAGTAGCAGCAACAGCACTATCACCGACCTATTCCACCTCACATTAGATTCAACTAGAATCTAACATACGATAATCATTTATTATTCACGTTATAGTATCACACCAGAATAATTTTCTTATAATTCTCAATGAGAATTGACTGTAAACTACTTCCAAATAAAAAAAAAAAATCTGCTTCTATTCCGAAGAGACCGTAATGAATAAATAAATAATTATTCTTATTGATAATATTAATAGAAACGAAAGAAAATTAAGGTGATATGATAAAATACAATGTGCTTCGCTACATTTACCTCGAATTGCTTATAAAAAATTCTAATAGGATTACTGTGTCAGGACAATTGGTTGGCCCAGGAAATGATGAAAGATTTTTCCCTTCTTCCTGCTCAAGTTGACCTATTTTCTCTCGACAATATCACGCACGATTGAAACGTTGTAACCACCTGCGATCGGTTTTCCACTCACACTATATACATACGTCTCGCGATTTGATCTCGCAATTCGCGAGTTAGCGTGGTTGCAAATACAACAAATATCCACAGTTATCCATCTTTTTCGTTTCGCACTCGCAAACGATCACGTTTCCATATATATAAAAACATCTGCTTTCTTGCCAAATTGTATTTTGCATCTCGTTGTGTCAAATACGTAAGATGATAAAAGATATATTATATTACATAGTCAAGGTAGAATTCCGCCAAAAATAAAATGGTGCATTTTCGACCGGTTAATCAGGTCGGAAAATATTATACGCCAAGAGATCAAGGGGGTGTCCTGAATTAGAATGTTCTAAAACAGCGTTTTTTTGTGATTTTTTTTTAGAAGGGAAAGAAAGAAACGAAGATATTGAATTTTCAGGCATGGTTTTATATATATTTAACGAATACAAAAAAATGTTTTTTAAAGTAAAAAAGAAATTATAGCAGATTTCTAAGTCTATTTCATGGGCGTCTTGTCGCTGCAGTCTTCGATCGACGGGAAACATCCACCTCGTAATTTTTGACTGAAACAAAAAACCAAAGAAAGATTAAATTATTATATATTTTTCTTCTGGGTGAACTAAAAAAGGTAGAAAAAATGTGAAATTAAAAATTTTGAAGGGTTTAAAAAAAATGTGTCTTTTTAAAAAAAAACTTTAAGGTGCTATGACAATTATTTAAATAAACTTTTTGACGAACTTTTTCAGTTTACCCAGAAGAAAAATATATAATAATTTAATCCTTCTTTGGTTTTTTCAAAAATTACGAGGTGGATCTTTCCCGCCGATCGAAGACTGCAGCGACAAGACGCCCATGAAATAGACTTAGAAATCTGTTACAATTTTCCTTTTTTCCTTAAAAAAAAATTTTTTGTATTCGTTAAATATATATAAAATCAGACCTCAAAATTCTCTGCCTTCTAAAAAAAAATCACAAAAAAGCGCTGTTTTAGAACATTTTAATTCAGAACACCCCTTTAACGTTTTTCAAGGGATGGAAGAACGAACAACGGCCTAAACGCATCATTGCGGAACGACAAGAGGAAATCCCTGGTACGTCAGCGCGACGTACCGTCGGTCGCTTCCTGTTGATCCAAGCGGCCAGAGCACGGTGCCAAGTAGCCCCGCGTGAAATCGTTGACCGCCTTTTCTCGTCCGCGATATCGCTCTGCCAAACGCGTGACTAATCGCCGACGAAAGTCTCGTCGTCTGTTCCTCGGACGCGTTTCTCGATTCCCTTCGCCGCTAACTTTGACATTTTACTGTGCGATCGAGGCAACCGAGTCACCGGCGATTGTATGAATTATTAATGCGGCAAGAAGAACGCGATGCGCGAAAGTGCGCTATGATTTACGAGGAGCCGCGTGGGATTTTGCGAGTATTCGTACGAGACAGGGGGATGATGGAGGAGAGACGTTGGAAAATGAAACGAGGCGATCGAGGTTCGCCGAGAAAGAATCGGATTAAGTTGATTTTAAACGCGGCTCGTAGGACGATGGACGGGTAGAAGGAGGATTTTTAGTTATTTTCGAAGCAACGCTTGAGAAAAATCGAGGAAAAACGAATATACCGGGAGTTTATCGCAGGAAAAATTGAATAGACGGGATACGCGATTGGATTGGGTTTCGGATAATGGAATGGAATACGTGAAATATACGAAAAATATTGTTTTTGAAAAAATAGCGAGAGAACGTTCGAGCGTAATATGTCTGATGGAGCATAAAATTGGTAAAATTGGTAAACTCGTTTATTCGTTCAGCTAAAATTCCCTGATCTAATCAATTCACGCTATTTACCACGTTCAAGCGTAAACAAACCGATCTACACTGCGTACGGTCGTGCAATCAGCGAGTAATTAACCCATCAACGTCCACGGTAAATCAATGCAAAGTAAGCAAACAGACTGACGATGGAATCAAAGGCGAGCTGCCAATGGAGTACAAAAGAGCCAAGAACAATTCCAAAAAATCAGCGCCGATTCCCTGACAAGCTACCAACGTTACACTCGCGTCGAACGAAGACATACACAGAGAGAAGCCGCACAAAATCCAACGCGAGGATAAAAGAGAAAGGGAATGGTGAAAAAGAGCGGCGATCGATTTTCGGGTAAAGGCAAGACTAATGAAAGTAGGAAAAGCATGGAACGCGCGAAAATCGACTTCGAGGCACAGGTAAAACGAGTAAAAAAAAAAAAAAAAAAGGCAAAAACAAACGAAGAGACGAGCGAAAGTCGACTTTGAAGCAAACGCAAAATCGATAAAAGGAAAGGGAAAACAACGAAAAAAGAAGCGAAGAGAAGAACGCACCCCGTGTTTGAAGCAAAGGCGAAATCGATAAAAGAAAGAAGCGCGAGGTAACGTCGAGCGAGAAACAAAGCGAATAAAAAAGGAAACGCGAGAAAAGAGGAAAAAGAATTTGGAAGCAAAGGCAAAGTCGAGGGGAAGGTTACTCGAAGATCTAAACGCGGAGATCTCTCTTTCTATTCGCGGTCTCTATCCGCAACGTCTCCGGTTGGCACAGACCGTGGTCTGTTTTCTTTGGAACCCGAGCAAGCGATCCGGTTCGGTTGGAAACGCGATTCGCGCTTTTCGCGACTAAGATCTTCGGGCCGCAGGTGGTCAGGCTGCTTGCGGCAAGGCGGTGCACGTGGTCGCTGCATGTGCACACTGTGCACAACCGTTGCGCTGGGTGGAATTAGACTCGTAAGCGTAAGCTCGATTTCTCTGCGGACCTAGAACCACATCGCGATAAGGATGGTCCACAGGGAGATATCGCACTTTGAAACAGTAGCAAGGTAATCTGTTTGAGTTAGCATTTAAACGTATATCGGCTGCAGGTTTGCATAAGGTTCGAATTGTGAAATTCTTGGAATTGGTTATGAATATGATATTTTACGTGATCGATGGAGCGAAACAGCGTCGTTGAAAATTTTCGTTTCGTAGTATATCGCGGGATTATTAAATTTCAAAATTCTCGAATGCTCGAATCTCTAAATTCTTTAATTCTCCAGTTTCCAGACTCTTGAACATCGAAATGCTCGATCTCTCGAGTCCGCGATTCTTCAAATTTCCAAATTTTTAATTACCGAACATTCTAAACTCTCGAACAAATCGCTAACACGCTAAGTTCCTCATAGTTTCGTTATATCCGTTTACGTGGCCGCGTTCGAGATCTTTCAAGCGTCGTTAATATATTTATATCTTTATGCCGCTAGACAGCGTATACACGGCGATTCTGTAAAATTATTGCACGCACGCGTACTACATTGTGGACACGACGATCTTTGTTTCGTGTTGCACGCAAATATCCACGGTGCTTGCCAAATTTCGCGTACGCCCCTGCCAGATCGAATAAAACACCGTGTATCAACATACCGCGGCCAGAAGATATAAAAGCTCGTTTTTCACCTCGCTGATCGATAAAATTATAGGTATGCAGCGAACGCTGGTTATTTCAAGGAAATGTTTAAATTACTTTTTAATGTTGCTTTCGTTGCGCTTGAAAATAAAAGACAACGTCTATTGTATTTAAATATCTTCATGGTGATTAAGATTAAGGTACGCTCGAACGCTCTATACCCTGCTATGACGCAAATCGTAAGTCTAATAGATATTCATTATTCTCTTTGATTATTTTCCACCTGTTTCTTTGAATATCCGTACATTCCTGGCAATCGATCAATTAGTCCTTGCGTCAACTTTCCTACCAACAACGTATACGCGCGAGTATAAATTGTATTATTTAATATTATTATATTATCGTATTATTGTATCTTATTTTATATTATTATTATTTATTATTATTTTATATTATGTATTTTATTGTATATTATTGTATTATTAGCGTTTCGCTAATTGAGACACGCCAACGTACACGACTCTGCCATTTTGATCGACAGGCAAACGAAAATACGCATTTTCTTTGAAAAATCGATTTATTCAAATTAAGTCCGAATCGAACGATATTAGGCTTCGCGTTTAAATAAATTCTTAATAAGCAAAAAGTCTTTTTTTCAAAATTGTCGCGGAAACGATAACAATAATATTAACGGTATAAGGTAGTCATATTTGTCGAGTACATTTTTTACAAATATACTGAATTTTTGAATGAAATCGGCTAGTCAATTTAGCGGGTTTCGTAGAGATAAGTATACTACATACAGATTTCAAAAATTAGGTAGCCTAGGAAAAGAAAAAAAGATTGTGCGTATAAATTCTTTAGATGAAATGATTAATTTACGATGCAAAATTGTTAAAATTAATGCTATGGTTTTTGGGATATTTCATTTCGAACTTTGAAACTTAGCGTTAACATCGAAGCTTCTCTGTTCGTTTCTCTGAAAAATTACAAACCATAAGTCTCCTGTTTTATCCCAAATCCTAATTTCTCAATTTCTCAAATTTCCATCTCTACGTCGTCTAGTCATTGTCCAACTCGCTGAAACAAAGTTGATCCTTGAAGGGAACAATGCGCCATTCTTCCATGCAAAACAGACTTTACCTTCCTCAATTTCTCCTTCGACGATGCCAAAATTATCGAACAATGGAATTACATAAATCGGCCATAAATCTTCATGACACGTGCGTTCGTTGGCGTGGTTTGATCGTTATGTAAAGTGGTAGACGCTTCGACTACGAAGAGGAGCTCGAGTCAAAAAAGTGCACGCTCGGGCGAGATCGTTGATCATCGAGGATTCGTCAAGGATTCACGATAGGCTGATTGCGCAAGGCAAAGAAGATCCAAAGAAGGTTGGCTGACCGTGAGGCGCGACAACGTTCCGAAACGCGCGAATTTCAACGTCTCCATCGTGGTTCAGCCGCGTTTCCAACACGTCGCAGGACCTTCGAACGCCCACGCGTTCTCACGCCCACCTACGCCGCTCTTGCCTTTTTATTCCCAGCCCTGGCACTATTAATAGGATCAGCCGTTTCTCCGTTTGAAACTTTGTTTCGTTTCGCTTCACGCTCAAAAGGGAAAAAGAAATTCGCTGAGTTTCCATGCGACGGATAGTCTGTCCTGTCCTGGAGGTCTGTTCTCATCGACCAGGCAGCTGAGATTAATTTCTGAACGAAGAAATATTTCTAGCGAGAAGGATAAAAGCTACGAGCAATGACAAGTTGCATCGAGCGATATAGCGAGAAATATACGAGTCCATTAACGTAATAACGTCGACCTAAATCGAGATGGTAATGTCAAGTGTTTCGCTCTGTATATTTACATACATTCGTACGAGTTTGAACGATTTTTAGCCTGTTCGACGATCGAAAGATTCAAGATTTCAAGTTTTAAAAAAGACTCAATGGAACGGAGCGGCGAATTACGATTGCGGTTGAAAATTAAAAGCGAAATTAAAGAGAACAAGGAGATAGTTTGATCGTAAAGCTACTCTTCTCGCGAACGCAACGTTGAATCTCGTGTATCGATGGGAAGCAGGTAAAAAGCGACGAATCTTGATCGTCTAGGTTTTATAACATTCTTTTAATTATGCGAGAACTTTGAGAATTTCAACAAATTCAAATGAAATCTACGCATACGAATTTATTCCTGGAAAGAGTAGAAGGTTTCTGGGAAAAACAATCATCGAGAGGAACACTGTATACGTCGCTTACCTACTTTTCGAACAGTTCAACGTTTTTATACGCTGATATTTATGAAATTACTTGCCAAAAAGAAACAATTAAAAAGGAAGAGAACACGTAAGAAACTTTAGTCGGATATTTTCCTTTTAATTATGCGAGTACTTTGAGAATTTCAACAAATTCAAATGAAATCTACGTAAACGAATTTATTCCTGGAAAGAGTAGAAGGTTTCTGGGAAAAACAATCATCGAGAGGAACACTGTATACGTCGCTTACCTACTTTTCGAACAGTTCAACGTTTTTATACGCTGATGTTTATGAAATTACTTGCCAAAAAGAAACAATTAAAAAGGAAGAGAACACGTAAGAAACTTTAGTCGGATATTTTCCTTTTAATTATGCGAGTACTTTGAGAATTTCAACAAATTCAAATGAAATCTACGTAAACGAATTTATTCCTGGAAAGAGTAGAAGGTTTCTGGGAAAAACAATCATCGAGAGGAACACTGTATACGTCGCTTACCTACTTTTCGAACAGTTCAACGTTTTTATACGCTGATGTTTATGAAATTACTTGCCAAAAAGAAACAATTAAAAAGGAAGAGAACACGTAAGAAACTTTAGTCGGATATTTTCCTTTTAATTATGCGAGTACTTTGAGAATTTCAACAAATTCAAATGAAATCTACGTAAACGAATTTATTCCTGGAAAGAGTAGAAGGTTTCTGGGAAAAACAATCATCGAGAGGAACACTGTATACGTCGCTTACCTACTTTTCGAACAGTTCAACGTTTTTATACGCTGATATTTATGAAATTACTTGCCAAAAAGAAACAATTAAAAAGAAAGAGAACACGTAAGAAACGTTGATCGGATATTTTCCTTTTAATTATGCGAGTACTTTGAGAATTTCAACAAATTCAAATGAAATCTACGTATACGAATTTATTCCTGGAAAGAGTAGAAGGTTTCTGGGAAAAACAATCATCGAGAGGAACGCTGTATACGTCGCTTACCTACTTTTCGAACAGTTCAACGTTTTTATACGCTGGTATTTATGAAATTGCTTGCCAAAGAGAAAATAATTAGAGACGTTAGTCGGAGATTTTTCAGCAACTTTCCAAACTTTCAACTGAATTATCATCGTACACGGGATGAAACCGACGTGATATTTAGTAACAATTTGAATTATATCCGTTTAATTTACACGGTGTAACATACGTATTCCGCGTGGCCGGTACGAGCATGAAATGTACACATGGATGAAATTGCTTTCACGTAGGATACGTCAGGGCTTATCCCATTTGGACAGTTGCCAATGAACCAATAGGCCAACTTGTAGAATGCGCCGAAAATAACGGAGCCTAGCTACAAAAAATTTCAATGTACAAGACCTGTCAATTAAATGACAGCCGACTAGGGTTCTCTGGTTGGACCAACCGCACTCTCCAATCCTTTGCTTTTCGATACAAAGTTTCGTTTTTCATTGCCAGAAATCTTCTAAATAACGCGAATATTTATAAAATCGTAGGAGATTTAAAAACGAAAAGATACGTATAACACGCACACGATCCGTTTGATACGAGAATATTTTTCCTCTTTCTTTGATATTTCTTCTATACTTTCTTCGTCGAATCGCCTCTTCTAAGAATTCCATCCATAAAATTCAGCTTCTCTTATTTTCTCTTCTACGAGAAGAGAGCGTAATATAAAAGCGAAGCATCGGCTTCGTACTTTTCTAAATTGACTTGGTTTTTTTCAAACTTCCGATATACGCGAAGACGATGAAGTTGGTGTTCTGGGGTTTCGGCAAATGGGACGTCAGGCTGTTTTCCTCGGCGGTAGATGTAAATGTTTATCGGTCGATCGCCAATAAAAACAACGGCACCGTGGCGAGCTTTCAGCAACTTCCTGCTGCCCACCATCCCAGTTGTACATCGAAAGACAAACTGGTTCTAACGTTATCGGGGATTAGAGGCTCGCTCATCTACTATCCGTTTCCTCTTTATCTTCTTAATCCTCTTTAATTTGCAACACGAGTCGTTTCTATTTCGAACCAACGTAATCCATCGCTTTTCCGCTTCAAAAGTTTACGTACGCGTTACCTGCGTTACGCGTGTACGATAAACGACAGATCGCGTAAGAATCAGTTTCTAACGCAAATAGCCAGCGTTTCTCGTTTCCGCGACCGATTTATCAGCCTCCTTTCGTCCGGATGAAAGAGACATCGGCCGATAACGATTCGCGAGGCCTAGATACCGAGAGGAATTCGAACGAAGCGGCAGGAAAAGGACGGATAAAAGGAAGGGAAGTGACGAAAATGAGATAAGAATGGAACGTTCGGCGGCGCCAAGTGAATCACGGCTCGCGAAATAAATCTAAAAGCGTGCAAGTTTGCCGGATCACGGCGACAACGAAAATATTGCCGGATCAATTCGTTCTCTCTTCGCAGACGTGTTTTCGAAACACGCGTGATTTATGCGACAGTTTTATTTACGCCATCTCTTCCTGGATACGTGATTTAGACTGTTTCTCCGTGATTAGATCGAAAGTTTTTCAAATCGACAGAATATGGTCGCATGGTATAAACAGTTTGAACAAGAAGTTTCTTTCTCACCAATGACACAGTTATTTCGGTAGAATTGAAGTTTTGCTAACATTGTTAAGACTTTGCTCCGCTTCGCTTTCTTTCTTTTCTACGCCTATACTTCTGCTTTTATCCGTTTCGCAGAATTTCCTCGCATCTCTGCTACCGTTTCACTCGACTTGCGTATATTATTATCCTCGAAGATGGAAATTGAAAATAGCAAGCCGATTCTTCCAGGAATACCAACATCAAATTTACAAAAAGTACAAAAGTAGAAACGCATCTGTCGGTAATTTGAAGCTTACGTGTATCGTCGCCAATATTCGTAAGATCGTCGAAACTTTCGCTTTGTAAATTTCTAAAATTTTCCTTACCCTCTAAAAAGAAGAAGGAAATATTTTGTACCCCATTTTATCGAACTACATAGCCAAATGGGAAGAAGGGAAGACACACCCGTTGCGACTTACCAGCGTAATTTCCATTCGATTTCCATTTACAACCGGTGTTCCAGCGAGGGTGACACGCTCGTACAAGCAGAGCGAGCTTAAATCGAGCTTACCGGCGCAACGTCGTCCGCTTCGCGCCTTTTACCACGCTCGTGTACGTGCTCGTGTTTCGGAGGGGGTGAAAGTCCAGACGGCGCCTGCAAGACTAGCCTCCCTTCGTTCGCAGTCTGACAACCACCTTTCGGTTAATCCGTTGACATACGAGACCTGTTTTTTTATCCCTTTCGGGTTTCTCCACGCTTCGAAGAGTTTGTCGAGCCGGGACAAGATAAGAGAGAAACAAAAAAAAAAAAAAAAAGAGCGGAAGTATCGCACGGGAGGAAATTAAGTCGACGCTGGAAGGTCTTCGTTTTCTATGAAAATCGAGCAATTTTAATTTTCCAGATGTTTGATCAGGAAGATTTATTCGTCGATATCTTGGGGTCACGTAAAGATATTTCTTTTTAGTATTAGGTTGTCGGAAAAGTTTCTTTCGTTTTACGAGGAAATAATAGACGCACAGGGTTTTTTGTTTTATATTATTTTGTCGAATTACGTACGGTCGATTTTCTTCCGTTGAGATAAACACCGCGACATTTCAGAGTTGATTACACGTTTGTACGAACGTGCACTGTTGTGAAAAACACGTTGGCGAAAGGACACATTCCGGACAATCTAATATTTCGTTGCTTTCGTTATTCGTTTCTTTATCGCATTCTTTATCGTTTATGATTGTTTATTCGACGACGAAGACAGCAGAAACGTTTTAGATGCGAAGATTATCGACGATAATTATTTAATAATAGAGACAGCAATCTGATATATATCAAATATAGAGCTGTCGCAATTAAATCGAAGTTTTACTCGAAGCAAAGTTACGTCTACTCTTATCTACATTGTGAATTTTTGAATTTTCAAACGAAAAATGGTCAAACGAATGTAAAATTTACAAAGTCGCGGAACCTCTCTTATAGATAAAAGAATTTTTCTCATTTTCCATAGACAATTGAAAGTCGTTGAATAGAAAACGTAAGAGAACCGAAATCGCCCACTTCGATCGACAACCATCTCGACACCCTTTTGCAAACTCATTCCCTCCCACAAAAACCTACAAAAACGATCTCCACCACTTTCTACCCCTGAAACTCCTGTTTCCAAACACACAGGCCCTTTCTTCCGTCCCTATCGGACTCGCTAATTTATCGTCGACACACTTGGAATAAAAGTGATATCGTCGCGTGCGATGGCGAGGGTTGAAATTTTCATCGTCGTCCACGCTGTCGAGCCGATTCTTTCGTTGACCCCCTGCAGACACCATAGGGCGAACTAAAGGGAGGCCATGGAATAAATGTCCCCCTGTATCTGCCGAAATAAAGCCGGGTATCCATCGACGTTTCCTAACGTCCGTTAAGGTTCGCCAATGTGAATTTACTTCGATGGAAATGCATATACCTGCATATGTGCATCTGTGTGTACATACGATACATATGTATGTGTATTAGGTTGTCCGAAAAGTATCTTTCGTTTGATAAGGTGATAATAGATGAACAACAATTTCTGTTTTATATTATTTTATTGAATTATGATCCATTTCGTTATATTTCTATTATTACGTTCGTGCATAATTCGATAAACTAATATAATACAAAAAACATTGTTCGTCTATTATTTCTTTATAAAACGAAAGAAACTTTTCCGACAACCTAATACTTTAATGAGAGTCGACATTGGCGAAGTTTGAGACAAATTTGAAAATACGTAGAAACTACAAGATGTTTAGCAACAGCATACGAATGCTGGTAAAGTGTATAAATTAAGGAAAAATCAAAGATCAAAAGCGATATTATTGTGATTAGACTGGTTTGAAATATTATTGCTTACTGTGTCTTAGAGACTCTGTAGCTAATCTATGAATGTCCTATTAGATTTTTCATATAGGAAGATAAATATGCTTGCTGTTTATACAGACTTAGGTGAAAATATTCGAACACTTGCAAGAGCTTTTTACGAATAAATTATGTGCGTTATACGAAACATTGCGAAATGTCGTTGATACTTTAATGAGACTCGATTATCATTACATTGGCAAAATTGGAGACAAATTTGAAAATACGTAGAAAATACAAGATGTATAGCAGCAGCATACGAATGCTGGTAAAGTGTATAAATTAAGAAAAAATCAAAGATCAAAAGCGATATTATTGTGATTAGACTGATTTGAAATATTATTGCTTACTGTGTCTTAGAGACTCTGTAGCTGATCTGTGAATGTCCTATTAGATTCTTCAAATAGGAAGATAAATATGCTTGCTGTTTATACAGACTTAGGTGAAAATATTCGAACACTTGCAAGAGCTTTTTACGAATAAATTATGTGCGTTATACGAAACATTGCGAAATGTCGTTGATACTTTAATGAGACTCGATTATCATTACATTGGCAAAATTGGAGACAAATTTGAAAATACGTAGAAAATACAAGATGTATAGCAACAGCATACGAATGCTGGTAAAGTGTATAAATTAAGAAAAAATCAAAGATCAAAAGCGATATTATTGTGATTAGACTGATTTGAAATATTGTTGCTTATTGTGTCTTAGAGACTCTGTAGCTAATCTATGAATGTCCTATTAGATTCTTCAAATAGGAAGATAAATATGCTTGCTGTTTATACAGACTTAGGTGAAAATATTCGAACACTTGCAAGAGCTTTTTACAAATAAATTATGTGCGTTATACGAAACATTGCGAAATGTCATTAGTATTAGGTTGTCTGAAAAGTTTCTTTCGTTCGATAAGGCGATAATAGACGAACAAAAATTTCTGTTTTATATTATTTTATTGAATTATGATCCATTTCGTTATATTTCTATTATTATGTTCGTGCATAATTCGATAAACTAATATAATACAAAAAAACATTGTTCGTCTATTATATCCTTATAAAACGAAAGAAACTTTTCGGACAACCTGATACGTACACGAATAGTAAACAATCGTAAACGATCGAGAGTATTTGAAAAAGTTTGGAGTTATGTTGGTATACAAAATAAAAAAGAAAAAAAAAAAATTGGCTGTTTCTTTCTATTCCTCGTAAATGTTTGGTGAAAATCATGCATACAGTGCACGCGGTTTATCTCGAACCACTCGAATATTTCGAAACACACGAACGATACGAAAAAGTCGAAAGAATTTTAAAGTTGATATCTCGATAGCGCGGATACTGCGCAGGAGATTGTAGTGTTTCGAAAACGTCCGAGTGTCAGCCGCAGGAATATGAAATAGTAAGTTGATGGTATTCGTTCGAAAGTTTTAACGCGTCTCTCGCAGGAAGTTGCAAGGCGATCGGAAATTCAAACAGTAGTCAACGTCCCATGGTATGTCAGAAACGAGGATATACGCAGAGACTTAAAAATACTAACGTCAAAGGTCAAAGAAGAAATCGGCAGGTACGCAGGAAAATACAAGGAAAGAACGGCAACATATCCAAACTAGCTGGCTGTAGAAGCGAGCAAAACTCTCATAGAAAGAAGACTAAAAAGAAAACACTTCACTGACCTCGCTAAAGAAATAAATTAGTCAAACTCGAAGATGGTATTCCGCTGGGAGTAGCCATCCACGTGTTATTTAGCAATTAAGTTAGAAAAATTTACCAAATGTCCAGCTGGACAAATTGTAAAGTACAAATTAAATAATAAAAAAAAAAAAAAAAACAGAAAACTAAAGAAATAAAATAGTCAAACCTGACGATGGTATCCCGCTGGGAGTAGCCATCCATATGTTATTTAGCAATTAAGTTAGAAAAATTTACCAAATGTCCAGCTGGACAAATTGTAAAGTACAAATTAAATAATAAAAAAAAAAAAAAACAGAAAACTAAAGAAATAAAATAGTCAAACCTGACGATGGTATCCCGCTGGGGGTAACCATTTACATGTTATTTAACAATTAAGTTAGAAAATAAAATAAAAAGAAAACTTTTCGGACAACATTATGCCATGGTTTTGGCTCCTATGGAGGTGGCGTGGCTGGAGGTGTCGCCGGGGCCCAGTTCAGAGATGGCCATGCTGTTACTGTTTTCTGACACTGGAACACTCTCTACGTTGTTGCTTCGATGGCCTGCGGTATGTTCGTTAGAGCCTCTTGGTTTTTCTATCGCTAATTTATGGCTCTGTGACAATTACGACGCGTGATTGCGACAACTGCGTATACGCAATGTCATGTTTCATAAAAGAATCACAAAATTAAACACGTGTTTAAGTAGATATAATTCGATAAAAACAGATAGATTAATGGAATAAGAGATTTTTGAAATATTTACGAAAAATGCAGCTTCGTTTGATGCCAAATTGTATCGATAATGGAAGGAATATCTATAAATTCAGTTTCTCTGTATCAAAATGTAACGTTCGATAATTTTTCGTGATTTTACGCCACTAATTTCTAAAGCGTTATCGAAGTTGTTGGTATTGTCAAAGATTTAAAAATAATCGATATTTATTGAAATGTATCAGGACGAAAATTGACAAAAATTCTCCGTTGGCATTTCGTAAGAGTTCGAACTTCTTTACAAATATCTTCTTTCGCGGTTTGGGAAATATTAAATGGAAAAGGAGCGTTTCTCGAGGAACGTTTAATATTCTCGCAAATCTAAGTGAATTATTGCGGTACAACGTTAACAATTTACACCAACGTATAATAAAGTCTTTAGATTAGCAGAACGCGATAATCGGAAGAAGGGGAATATCTCGTGAAACGCCCGTGATCCGACGAGCTGCTCAATTGCATCGAATCGCGATATCATCGAGTTGCAATGAATTGTATCGAATTGCAATATTGCTAAGTTGCACCGGATTGCACCTAATTGCGCTCAATTGCAACTAATCGCACCAAATCGCACCGAGTCGCGCCAAATTGCACCCAATTGCACTGAATCGTCCTGAATCGCGATATGTAGTTCACGCATCGTTATCTACGAAAATTAAAAAAGAATGGTATGACATCACAACATAATTGCACAATGCCATTGTACCAAACGTAATCGAACATCTCGGGAAACACGAATGATACGAAAAAATGTTTCGCAGGAAAATTTCCACGATGTACTCTTCTCTGTTAAAACACTCTGAACCGTCACTCCGTTCGATTCGTACAATAAATTTTACTACCAAATATATCTAAAGTTCAATTCTTTACCTTATTTGTGAAACGTTCGAACTGCGACGCAAGGCTCTCACCGGTGATCTGCCAATTTCGTGATTTCTTGTGTCTCCGACGTGACATAATCTTTGTAAACCCATTAGTTATCCAATTACTCGACACGACGGATCAGATCCGCAGACTAAAAAGGCGATACCCCTTAGATCGAAGCATTAGATTCAACTAGAATCAAACACACTATAAACTTTTACAATCAAAGTTACAGTACCATGCCAAAAAAATTTACTTAAAATTCTGTATGAGAATTGATCGTAAATAATCTACTAAATTAAAAACAAAAAAAAAAAAAAATAATCTTTGTAACTGATGAAGTAGTCACCACTTCTAAGAAAACTATACATCTGGTCTTTTAGTTTTCTCAAGCACTGAAGCTAATGATAGCGTATAGACAGAAGACTGGGTCGAAGGCAAACCATAAACAGTACACAAGCAACGTTGGCTTCAGGGTTTTCGGTCATAGGGCAACCTTAAGATCGCTAATAGATGCCCCTTGGTATGTCACCAACGAAACAATACAAAAACAAAAGAGTTAACAACCACCAAAATCCTCTAATTACTCAACTACTCGACACGTGGGAACAGATCCGCAGGCTAAAAAGATATTACACCTTAGACCTAAGCACTAGATTCAAATAGAATCAAACATACTATGAACACTTATTAACCATGTCATAGTACCACGCCAGATAAATTTACTTAAAATTCTCCAACGAGAATTGATTGTAAAATAAACGCAAATAAAAAAGAAAAAAAAGACATAGGGTAACGCTGCTAGCGTGCGGATCTGGATCAGCTCAATTATATTCCGATTTGTATTTACACATCAGTATTTAAAATGTATTTTCTACCCTACAATTTATCCACGCGTTCCTTTGTATTCGCATACATCTAATAACGTCAACAGTAACGTAACGAGGAAACGCGATATTTGGAAACAGGGCGTGCAAAATCATTCTTCTAAAGCCTTGCCATTTCTCGTTGCATATAAAGCAATCGTCTTTCTCCATGTTATTTTATTCTACGTAAAAAATGCAATTTTCATAAATATCGCGATTCGATAAACGAAAGAAAATTTCAATTTTGAATATCTCGAAACAGAATTTTGCCACGTACGCGGTATTCCAAACTCGTCGATTTTACCATTCGGTACATTTGATTCAATTCGTTCATATCGGCGTTCGACGCAATTCGTTTCTATCGCTATGCGTTTCGATTCGGTGCTATCGGCTACTGCGATTTAACGCGATCTCACTGCGCGATTGAAAAATTGCTTTGAAAAAAATTCAAAAATATAACGTGGTATCGAGAAATAACCGAATCGAGGAGATAACAGAAGAAAGAATTTTCGAACCGCTCGTCGAATACCTCGCAAGCGCTCGCCGATATTAGCACGCGTTTGTCGGAAACGCGCGTTTGTTGAATACTCGGCTTAAGGATTCGTAATGCTGAGTTCGAAGTCGCAAGGAGAACGCGGCGGAACCCTCGAAACTTTATCGATCTTTCAATCACTGCGCGACGAAGGCGGAGAGAGTACGGAAATCGAGCGACCCCAACGCATCGCGGTGAACCCCCTTGGTTGCTCGCCCCTTTTGTTTTCAAACGAGCCTCTTCAACGAGAATTTTTGCGGAGACAGTGACGATTCCTCGGCTTTACTTTAGGTATCTTTGTGTACTTGGACAAAGTTATTACTTTCCTCTTTAGGGGAACCTGGGGAGATGTTTTGGTGGTTGAAAGTGGAGGAGCGAGGATTTCCAATTGAATCGTCGTTCGATCGAGAAACAAGGGAATTCTACGTTTGATCGAGTAAAATTGAATCGATAACGAGCACGTGATAAAGATAAATAATTTAATAATAATAATATTAGGTTGTCCGAAAAGTTTCTTTCGTTCCGTAAGGTAATAATAGGTAATGAACAACAATTTCTGTTTTATATTATTTTATTAAATCAGCTATGATCCATTTCGTTCTATTCCTATTATTATGTTCGTGCGTAATTTAATAAACTAACATTGTGCGTCTATTGTTTCCTTTTAAAACGAAAGAAACTTTTCGGACAACCTAATAATTTTAACTACGGCCTATCTGTGGAATATATAGAACAGCCTCTTCGATTCAAACGTCGTATCTACAGTTTCGAAACTGAAGCAATTTACCCTCTTCGTTTCTCTTCGTCCGATTAAAAAGGAACAGTCGGTTATTTCGTACCATTGTAATTTACAATTGCACTTGAAAGAATCGAAGCACGGGGGACTTGAAATATTTCGACTCGCGATCTTGAAAAACCAGGAAGATAGACGCTAGATAGGACGTTTTAATCGAGAAGATGAGAATACGCCGAGAGCGAAGTTCAAAGACCCGAGAAAGCTGCGAGAATAATCCCGCGAGAAGTTAGCCGACTATCAGCAGAGTGCGATCGAAGAGGCGTTGACGAAAAGATAAAATAAAAACGAAAGAACTGCGAAATTATATCGCTGACGATCCCTGAACGCCGATAAGGCGAGAGAAACGGGGGAGGCAGCGACGCGATCCGCTCCTGAATTTACGAGGCTCCGCGGGTGCCGAGGGTGCAGGGGCGTACAGACGTGGCGCCGGGCGTCCCGACGCCTAGACTGGCAGGGGCCGCACGCACGTTGACCGTGAAACGCGCGCGACATCGTGTTAAACTCTGCTCCTCCACAGCTTTGCTTATCGATGTTTCCTTCTTTCTATTCCACTAGTTCTTTGCACTTTCTTTTTAGTTAGTAGCTTACAAGTTGCGATTTACAAGAGGCGTTACGAAAAATAATATTCTACTGGATTTATTTGTTTATTGTAAAAGTCGCTGGTAATAGAAAATATAGGAACGATGCGCGAGAAAGTGAGTAATTAAGATAATTACGATAATTATCAGGGATTTAATAAGTAAGACTAGTTCTGGTTGATACATAATTGACGAAGAGCAACTAATTATTTAAACAGAAAGTTAAATGGCAAGAATTACCAAGTAATAAGATAAGAAGAACGAGAGGAGCAAGATCAGAGATCGCTGGAGTTTAAGTAAGCGAGCTATAGAAGAAAGACGAGTGGAAGTACGTGCACTATTGGCGTGTAGTATCATACGGTTGAAGCAGCTAAAATAATCATACAATGTACGATGATGCTCGACTCGCGGTAGTTCCGGATGACGTAAGTTTCTGGATGCAACATTCTAATTTGTCAGTAACATGGCCAATACAGTTTGATAACGACGTTGTTTTTTTTTTGTTTTTAATATCGTTTAGCGATCCGTTTCAATCTTTGTCAAGTTGCTATTAATTATTGTCCATTTCGTTGCTACTGACGTATACACTGCGTCAATTCAATTATCTAAATAATACTGTTGACGTAACATTCGCAACTTATGCACCTGGAAAACAGGAATTCAGGAGAAAAATGAGCCGCTCGTTTGCTAACTGGGTTAACTCGATAAGACAAAAAGTAGAGGAAATTAGTAGAATTATATAAACATCGATCGAGTGTTTTGACACTAGAATTTCGAAAAAGTGTGGAAAAATCGAGTTTAGCTTGTGAACGGTTCAAGTAAGACAGCGATTAGTTACGGATCGAGATGAAAATCTTTGTTTTTTTTTTTTGGAAGTATTTTACAATCAATTCTCATTGGGAATTATAAATAAATTATTCTGGCGTGGTACTATAACGTGAATAATAAGTAATTATCGTATATTCGATTCTAGCTGAATCTAATGTTTGTCCGATTCGAGGAAGAAAAGGAACGGCCAGGCGTGTTTTTAGTTCTAGGAAATTACACCTTCGCCTGTTTTCATCGATGCAGGTGATAAAACTGTTCTTTACAATTCTTTCTTATTTCCAGATTAGATAGATCGGTTAGATTCGTGAGAGAAAAATGCACGTTACACGGTATACTCGAAGGACATTGGAAAGATGAAATATGCGAATCGCTGTGGTCGTTTCGCGACAGGATGGACGTGTCCTCTCGTTGGAAAGCCAGGACCTTCGAGCGCGCAACGCACGTATCACTCAC
This sequence comes from Bombus fervidus, assembly GCF_041682495.2. Lineage (NCBI taxonomy): Eukaryota > Metazoa > Arthropoda > Insecta > Hymenoptera > Apidae > Bombus > Bombus fervidus. Next base: position 15,356,386 of record NC_091521.1, read on the forward strand.
ACAGCCGTGTGTCAGTGAAAATCGCGTCTCGCAATTTAACTCGAGATCACGAAGTCTTCGCGTGTACGCCTGTAAAAATATTTCACACTTTCTTTAGAAACGATTAGCGCGAATTAAATTCAAAATTGAGAACACGAATAAACTCGTCCATTTAAACCGACCAATCCCTTGAATACAATAATATCCTTGCTCGGACGTTTCTTATATTTCGTGTTCCTTCGTTTTTCTCAGACGTGAGTTACATTGCTACACTGTGTTCATGTAAATATTCAGGTATTCATTGTACATGTAGATATTCCGGAATATGCAGACATTAAGATGACGTATTTGAGGTTCTTTGGATTTTGATCGTGTCTTTAACATTAGAAATATTACATCAGACAAATCGACTGGTTTTACAATTTTATTTTAAAATTCCTACTTTGTGTTATACTTTTTTGCAGCAACGATATAACGACTTTCGCAACGATAACTAAAAGAATAATATAATGAATTTTATTTTGTTTTTTATGTATTCAAACTTAGAATAATTTTGTATCAAGGTTACTTATACCAATACCAATGAAAATGACTCGCACTTGTCAAAGTGTAAAAGGGTCCTGCGATCTGTTTATCGAACCCCGATTAACCAATTTCCTCGTTTTCTACAACTTCACCGCGTATCATTCGATATCAGATATCAGGAAAATTCCGGATTTCGCTAAATCGCTAGATGTTAACACTAGAAATATCACATCAATCAAAATGACTAGTTCTACAATTTTATTTTAAAATTCCTACTTCATTGTTATATTTTTTCCCCTGATAATGTAATGACTTTTGCAACAGTAACTAAAAGAATAATATAATAAATTCTATTTCGTTTTCTATGTATTCAAACTCAAAATAATTTTGTATCAAGGTTACTTATACCAATACCAATGAAAATGACTGGCATTTGTCAAAGTGTAAAAGGGTTTTGCGATCTGTTTATCGAACCCCGATTAACCAGTTTCCTCGTTTTCTACAACTTCCCACACGTTTTTCAAATTTTCACCGCGTATCATTCGATATCAGTTATCAGGAAAAGGATTAATAATACCCACGGCCGGCGGGACCATTTGCGGGGTTGGGTTCAAAAATTTTGCGGATCCTGAATACACATTGGAATCCTACGTTTAAATTTTACAGCGAAGAATTATTTATTTGCAAACGCTGTTACATATTATATATTTTTTATAAGCAGTTTTTAAAACATCCAAATAATATTTTCTCGCATGCATAATTCGCTTTAAAGGGGATAAAAAATTCAATGAAAGTAGAAAATCTGTAATCATGTATGACTTGCAAAAAACTATTGATGTAGTTTAATTTCTCTAAAAAGTACATTTCTCTGAAAGCGCCCGGATTTTCTTTATCTAAAGTAGTTTCCAGGATATGACGACTTTATGGAGTTACACTGAATTATCGCTACTAAGTAAATGTCTTGCATCTGTTAATGGTCATTCTGTAATCATCATTCTGTAAAAAGTTAATCAAAATCGGTGTTTTTTAATTGGGTAATTTTCGTAGACCATGGGGCCTCTCAAAACGCGCTCAACTTGCCTTGCGCCGGCCCTGACAATACCAAAAATCTACTACATAACATGGAATTGCTTCTGTAAGAAAGTAATAAATCAATAAATATAAAAATATTCTATTATTACGTATTTTCTAAAGACCAGTCATTTTCACTAGTTTTCGTAGAAATAGTTGCGTGTTAACTATCGTTATTTCTAGTGTTAATAGCGTTTTGTTCCGACGAATTCCATGAACTGCAAGCTCTACGAAACGTTTAACGAATATCGAAATTAGTAATAAATATCGAGTTGAAAAAAATCGAATATAATGGTTTGTTTTTTAGCCACCCGGTAGATTACACGGCCGGTTTAACGCAGGAAAGCTACTTATTCCCCGTCGGGCCGGAGCCTCGTCGGCAATCATACGGCATTAACACTTTAACCTACTCGCTCTCAAAGCTCTTACCATTTCAGTCGTGGCACTCTCTTTTGAACGGTCAATATGGTAGGCATATTTGAATATTCCTGTGTATACAAGAGTCTTCAAAATAATTATCGATCATGGCCGATAAAAAACGAAACAGAATAATAAAGAGTATATATTAGTATTGTAACAAGAATAACGGAACGGTTTTGTCTTCATTTTTACAATTTGCATTCAGCTAGAACCAAATATACGATAATCATTTATTATTCACGTTATAGTACCACGTCAGAATAATTTACTTATAATTCTCAATGAGAATCGATTGTAAACTATTTCCAAATAAAAAAAAAAATTTTTTTTCTAGAATAGCATTTAGTAGGAAAACATCGATTGGAAAAGCGGTATGTATATACGTAGAGGTAAAAAACGATCAAGGGTACGAAGAACGAAGGGTGCTATGTAAATTTGCGTATAGTTATTGATATTAGATTGTCCGAAAAGTGTCTTTCTTTTACAGACCCGTCTTTTACAACGATCCATCTTTACACAATATCGTGCGTAATTTAATAAAATAATATAAAACGGAAAATGTTGTGCGTTCATTATTTCCTTATAAAACGAAAGAAACTTTTCCCACGACCTAATTTCGAATTTCTTCCTCTGCAGATATTTCTACGACGTTAATGATAGCTAACGCGAAGATTAAAGAAAGAGAGAATGATCAAAATTGCGTTTCTATTTGGTGTTAAATATTAATAAACGCGTGTTTTCTCATTCGCTCAAAGATTTACAAAGTATCGTCCACCCTGATACGAAGATATTGAGAATATTGAAATATTGCCTGGCTTGATAATTATGCCATCAAGTTCATGGGAAAAAAAAATCAAGATTAAATTTTGTTTTTATGACACCGTATATAACTGCGATTGCCGTGACGGCGAACCGCAAGAGAGCAACGCAGCTACCGTGGAAACTGAAAACCCGGCTTAATGGACCTTCCTGAAGGGTACTTAACCCTCATCAGCGTTGGTCACCTGGTTAAAAGTTACGCAGATGTGGCCTTAATCCGGCTGAATGCAAGAAAGCGTTGCATTAACCACTAAAGCGATCGGTCGTTTAGCGTTCCCCTTAATGGATCCTTCCAGGGAACCGTTTAGCGCCGATTAGCTCAGATCGTTCGCGTTCTTATCATTGTTTTCGGTCGTCACTAGTGTGAACGAACCTTCGAGGGCCTGCCTTCCGCTTCTTAAACCTCGTGCATTTTTATGTTTACCGACAAAATGTAACAGTCGAGGAAGACCGAGTGACGCGAAGAAAAGAACGAATAGGAATTTTTTTTTTTATTATTTAATTTGTACTTTGCAATTTGTCCAACTGGACATTTGGTAAATTGCAAATACGAATGACGATTATTTAATCCTTTGCACTGCTATGTCGAGTGTAACTCGACGTTAGTTTTTGTCGCAGGAACTCCTTTGTCGACACTCTTTCAGTTCTATCTTTTTTTTTTGTAAAAAAATAACGTAAGAATTATCAACCAGCAAAAGTTACTAGTTACTCAGTTACTTGACACGATGGATCAGATCCGCAGGCTAAAAAAACATTACCGTCTAGATTTGAACGTTAGATTCAGCTAGAATCTTGTTTTTCACGTTATAGTATCACGCCAGAATAATTTACTTATAATTCTCAATGAGAATTGATTGTAAACTACTTGCAAATAAAAAAAAAAACCCTTCTTTTGTGAAACGTGCGAAAGAAAAGCAGGATTGCATCCTGGAAATTGTTTCAAGATATATCATACACCTAAAAATTAGAAAATACAACAATAGCGCGGATAAAACTGGTATTTAAATGAATTTCTTTCTTCCTTTATTTATTTAAATCGTCTTGCTTTTTAGTTAAAGTAAATTGCAAATAAAACGCTTAAAAGTGTTGACAGCTAACGAAATTGAAATAAAATTCGGAGTGCAAAGGGTTAAGCGTTCGGAGAAAGGAAAGAAGTTGGAAAGGAGAGTCAGTTAATTAACAGAAATCACGAAATCGACGATTGCGTTCGACAATTTTGCAATCGCCGAGTTTTGGAGAATTAATTGGCAATAATAAGCGAAATTTCGTAGATGAAACGAAAATATTAAATGTTAAATATTAAAAGCTGAACATTAAGTATTAAATATTAAATATTATTACCACAAACGTTCGATCGATAAAAATCGACGGCGTCTGTATCGCGAAGCAAGATATTTATATTAAATTTCGAAATTTGCGAAATCTTTTCGTGGAAATAAGTAAAAATGCAAAGTTTGTTCGATCGATGAATGGATAACGATTACGTGAAAATTACGATCGTATAGCAAAATTCGTAGCCTCTTGTGAAGTCTACCTAATCGTTATATCGTCGTTACGCTGTAGCCGTAGCATCTCGTTTAGAAGGATTTATGGGCGAAGAGGTAAATGATACTTATTTCCTAACTAATGACGAAACGAATCTTTCGAAGCTGTTGAGTAAAGATACAGGCGGACGGTAGAATTATGGAGCACGTTAATTCCAGGTATTTATCATTTTCATACCTACTATTGTATTTATTATTAATTATCACACTATACACTCTGTTTATAGCAAATATTAATAATTTCCCGGTCAGCGTATAAAATTGATCAATTCCAATCTACTTAGAAAGATTTTCTAACTACAAAAAAGCGGACACATAACTCTCAAACATTTTCACCAAACTACCGTGTAATTTTCTCTTAACGTATCTAATAATATCCAAGATATGATAAAAGATACTTTAAAAAATCAATATTTTTTTTAACGTAAATATCTTTCGAAAGACTGCCATAATGTTTAACAAGAAGACAGTTCTGGTAATATGCGATTCGTTGATAACGTTTTGCATTTAGAAATTGCTGCTAAACGAAAAACGACGAAATGTGACTTATCGCGTCTCTCCGCTGTGTTCTTCGATAGATTTCATCGTACAATTTCATCGTCGATCGAGCACAGCGCGAATTGCGAATCGTGCGCTGCACTCTAAAAAACGTTCGTCAGAAATGGCACGTCAACGAAGTGGCGCTCTTAATTAACGAAAGGATCGTGCATCCACGTGCACTCAAGCTCGCTAATACAAATTCAAAGGCGTTGTACGTACGTACGTGTGTGTGCCGGTGCAATTAACATAGTGCGGGGGCAGACTCCCCTGACAAAGGATAATCGCTTTCACCCTATTCTCCCGTGGCGGCCTTACAACTTCTGAATGTTATTAAACGTAATTTAATATCTGGCCGTGCCCAACGTGGATCCCTCGTTGGAATTTACAACCGAGGACAGGACGATGTCCTATTAAATTGTGAGGCCTGTGGCCGTTAGCCGTGTGCCGTTTCGACAGCAGGCGATTCCTATGGCCTCGTCGCGCCACGTGGGCGGCATCCGTTTCACTTTCTTCGAAGCAGGAAGAGCTTACACGCGTTGCGTAACTTCAATCAACTTTTGTATACGGTGTATCCGTGATTTTACGCTTTTATATTTTTTTTTTCCTTTTCCCTGTTACTTGGTTTTATTGCGTAAGCATTATTCATAGGATGATTACGAGTGCTGACAGATACTATCGGGCCAAGTTACGCGGAAACCTATCAACCCTGGACATGTGAAAGGATTAGTCAGCGCATATACGGATTCTATAATTTTGTGATCTTCGTTTGGCGAGAAATGGAACAATCCGTGGAACGATCTTTACGTTATGCGTTTGTCGAAACTACCAAAGCATAGTTTCAATTTAGGCTTGTAATTATTTTGCAGGAAATTTCCGAACCACGTATTAATTACGCTACTCACTGTGGCGTAAAGATAATGTATATATCGCAGTCCATGGAACCAAAAGTCCAGTTTCTAGGCTAATAGGCTGAAACGGGTAAACCGTTGCTACTACTGCTCGTTATTAAATAAGCCGTTAAAAAGAACATCGTAAAACAACAGCTTTGTTAGTTTCTTTTAAAAATTCGTTCGTTCAAAATTCGCGAGATCGTTTTGCCAACGTACACAAAAAGAAGAATTTCTTTGAAATGAGTTGAAACGAGCGTAAAAGGAGGTTGAATGGTTAGCACACGCGTCAACTTTCACGTGGTGTAACCTGGACATTCATTAATCGATATACAATTACTAATTACATCCAATTAATACCAATTAATTCATCAAACTGTTACTAACGTTCTCGTTGATCTCTCAAATTATAAATTAAGATTTTTCGCTGGCGCGTGACAAAGTAATACTATTCTCCAACCGAATAATTCGATTCTTCAAAGTAATTTCCATTACGTTAGACGATCTTCTTCTGTGATAATTCTGTACTTGAAAAATATAAAAAATAAAAGAATCATTGATGGAGTCACGTATCGTTATGTCAAGTATTCGGGTTCCTTATACCATAAAATTTCAGACGACGTAGCAATTCGTAGAGGTTCTTACAATTTTCTAACGATTATAGGGGTCTACCTGATCTTCCGTATATTTACACGAGCCTAATACCTTGCATCTTCTCTAACGAGAAAAACCACAATCTCGATATATCTTGCGCAGAAGGGCGGCGCCTGCTCTTCTTAGGCTCGCGATAAATATCGTTGACCGGTTAGGGTAAATAATTGATCAGGATAAGGACGAGCAATTAACGAGACTATCGGTCGATTCGTGGAAAGAAATGGAGGACAATCACGCAACGGGCAACCGTGAGATTTCTTAGTCACGATAAATCTCCCGTTTTCTCCCCTCTATACCATTCTTCTCCTCTCTTCTGGCATCAGTTTCTCTTTCACGAGTACAGTTAGGGGCATGTAAGTGCGGCTAAGTTTATTAGAGCAATTTCCAACACCAACGACAACAATCGTCTCAACGAAGAACGATAAGGGGAGAGAAATGCATCGAGAAAGTTGCCTACTATCCAAGAGGGTTTCCATGACGACCCATTATCCGAGAGACCATAATTGCCGCGGTCCCTCGTTGCGGCTCTGGTAATTATTGCCTTTCGTTTTCACTTTGTAATCGCGGCGTTCTTCTTTAAAACTTTGGAATTCTTCCCGGTTCTTTTATATCGCCGCGAAAGTTTGATTGGATGGGTTATTAACCTTGGTATTCCCCTTGAGCAATTTTTAATACCGTCCTGTTGGTCCAACGTTTTCCTAGAACTTTGTTTTAGAGCGCACCGACTTTACGACACTGTTTTATAACGTTTCCTATACGCGCGTATTTTATAATATTTTACAGCACAACTTTCAGTTTCGTAACGATCTGGCGAACCCTGAAATTAGTATTTGTGGAATTTACTGGTTAAAAATTATCGTAAAAATAGCACGGCTCGAACAAGTTTCTCGCGAAGAGCGAGACAATGTTTGCGAGCTTATAAACAAATCACGTAGACGCGTAACGTTGACGAGAGGAATAGAATCTACGAAACAATGGTTGCTACCTGTCCCTTACTTTTCTCTTATCTTTACCGTTTCGACTAAAAGTAGGTAACAGCGCGACAACTTTTGTTACTGACAATGGAAACGAGAAGAAATCCGGAGAAAAATTGGAGGAACAAGAACCAACGACTTTCTATCGAGTCAAGAGCTTATCGTCTCTCCTGTTTCGTACCATTCGTACGCGCGAGAAACTCTATTTACTCGGACGTATTCCTTTATCACGATTTTTTAGTAATTTTAACAAAGAATTCAACGAACCAAAATGTTTTTTTCTTCCGTCAGGATCGAGGACTCGATATAATTAAGTTTCAACGTTCTGACGCTATTCTCACGCTTGCTCGAGCAACGTGCAACATCAACGGAACTCGTAGTTGCTTCTCAGCGGGCAGCTAATTTAAAGCTTAACCCGAAGAAAAAGTGCGTAAACTGGCGCGATAAATCCTGGAAACAATTGAACAACCTCGAAAACGCGCTCTTCAACGTTCAAACAGCCCGAACGTTGCCTAGTTCCCTGGAAGCACAACGAGCAACGTTTCAACAAAGAGTACATAGGCGTAAGCCTGGCACCTCGTAATTGGCGCTCAGTCGTACGATCTACGATCGCGATGTTCGCACGCGATAACGATAAATCTCGAGGAAATAAGGTGGAATTGGAGGCAGGGTTAACCGAGAGAGAGAGAAAGAGAAAGAGAGAGAGAAAAAGAATGTCACGGCACGCATAAGTCTTATGAATTCTTTCACGAAACGAACAGGCCTGTCGCGCGCAGCCCGCAGGAGCGTAACAACGGTCTGCTCTTTCGTAAATTATTTTCTGTAGCTCTGTGGATGTAGCGAAAAGAGAGAAAGAGACGGAGGTGGAGGACAGTTAAAAAGAAGGCGAAAATCGGAGTACAAACAGAATCGGATGAGAGGTGGACTAAGGGAATCGAGGGGCAAGGGTTTCCACGAGTGTTTAGCCTTGACATTCGCCTCCCACATCCTGTCAGCCGTACAGTGGCTCTCATATCAAGTCGACACACGCGCCCAATTCCTTCATCTGCGAGCAGATTTTGTTGACGTTGAAATTTCCTAGCGAATTGCGAGATTATCGTCTCGCGCTATTGTTATATCGTTCTTCGAAATGTCTCTGTCGTGTTCGATGGCTTGGGATGGCTTCCCTTTTCCATTTCGAGTGTCCTTTTATGGCATAGAACAAAGAGGACGTTGTTTTTTATGGAATTGATTGTTGGAGGTATGTATTTTGATAGAAGTGATGCTTCCCTGGGTGGAGAGAACGTAGATACGAAATAATTCAACCCTGAAACTCTGTCGTCGCATTGTAAATTGTTATATTTTATTTGTTTTAAACGTTAAAGTTTACGTAAATGAGGACTGATGATAATAAAATAGAATAAAAAGCGATCTTTCTGCTTGGAGCTAGTCGGCTCATCTTCCTCGACAATTTCTTCATTTGCATATTTTTTCTTCTGCGTTTCAGCGTTTCACCTTGACTTCCACCGGACGTTTTCCTTCTTAAAACGCCTGCAAACATTTATTCTCGGACGGCAGTTCTTTTCTTTCCAAAAATGTTAATAGAAGGAAGAAGAATTTGCATTACAACGATAACATTTTAAGAGAACGTCCTGTTTGTGAAATAGTAAACCGCGGAGGCAAGAAAAGATCTTGGCTGGAACAAAGTTCAGTCTCGGACTTAGTATCGAGTCTAAAAACATTCGCGCGCAAACTATCGGATAACCTGAAACATTTAATTTTGAAATATCAACCCTGTCGATTGGGGTATCGTCGATAGTCAACGTTATTTGCACTTTATTTCAAATTATTATTTACATGTAATATTATTATTCGAAAATATAATACACGATATGTAACACGGATCAAAAGTAACAAATCTTAGCTAGAAATAACATTTCCAAAACGAGTCATTCGATTCTGCGGCTCGTTTTCTCCACCCTTTTCGATCCTCTCGATTTCTATTTCGAAAATACTGAAAATTTTATTGCCTTTGCAGGATAAATTCCACGTTTCTGAAACACTGAAAACTCGCTCTTTCTCCTTACGTAAGCCGTTAAAACGTTAAAACCAAACCTTTCTCCTTACATAAACCGTTAAACGTAAAAATAAAAAATCCTAACACGATGAAAACAATCTTACGAATGTACGAATGAGGCGAACAACCGGCAAATAGCAAGCAAAACAAAAATAAAAAAAAAAAGAAGCTGGTTCAATAATTACGAGGATAGAACCGAGCAAAATCCTCTTGAGAAACGACAAATAAAAAATCTCGATTTAGAAAACATCCGGCAACGAGAGCGAATTAAGAACGAATCGCGCAACGAAACACGATCGCGATTTCGTGGAAGAACGGTACTTTTCAGCCTGAACGTGGCCGGTCCTTAAAAGAAAACGTGCCAAGGACAGCAGCGATCAACGACGATTCTCTCTCTCTCTCTCTCTCCTTCTCTTCTCGTCTCTCGGTGGTCGAGATCGGTCGTTTATTAATTTACATGCGGACTCGGCCGAAGGCGCCAGCCGGATGGAGAACCGGAGGAGGATCGACGACGATGACGCGTTTAGTCGTTGCACTACCACGCTTCTGCTCTTCCGAGTTGCTCGCCTATAAACGTATGTATAATTAATATAGCTGGTAGCCACGGTTGGATCGGCGATTCGTTTTCACGGTCTTTGCACGTTTCAGCACGCGCATTATGCATTCGATATTGCGCAATACTTTGTCGTCGTTTGTTTTCTGCTTAACCCACAATTAGCGTCGAGATACGTTGTTGTTTATCTGCTGAAACTTTGTTCTTCCCTTTTTACCATATACGGTTTCTTTCCGTCGTAGCGAACTGCTCGCTTGTACTTTTTGCTGAATTATGCGGTTTAGTAACTTTTCCCGACTTTTAACCATTCCAGGCCAGTCTCTTTCTCTTTTAAAAGTCACGCCTTATCGCCAAAACGAGAGCTCTTAAGAACCCGGGCCGTTAAAAGGTATCTTTTATCTTTTTTTTTTTTTCTGACGGAGCTACAAACTTAGAAACTTTTTATGGAAAATGGATTATTTTTCGATATTGCGAAGAATGATTTTGCTTGTTTCTTAACACACGAAAACGAGAACGATAAATTAAACTTGAGAGGAGTTATTTTTCAGATTGGAATTGATAGGAGGAGCTGATTTTGTAGATGGATAACGCGTCTGTTGGTTTTCTTAGGAATTACAAAATACTTTGCTTCTCCGGTTTGTTTTCGCCACTGCTATTTCACGCTATTTTTTACGTGTTAACTATCCTATTACATATTCACTTCCTATTGTTGGTTGAATATAAAACAGGCATCTTCTATTAACTATATTACGACACATCGCCTATGCTATCTAACGAATACATAATTACACTGTGTGTGCCTAAATCTATTAACTTGATCTATCAACTGATAATTAGATCCTATAATAAATTACTGCAACTTGCTTTACCATTTTTCTTCGCTTCTCAGAAATTAATTGAAATTAATCGAACGAATTAAATATGGGAAAAATAGTCTCTATTATCTTCTATCTTCGCACGATTAATATCGTATTTTATGAGTCAGTTATACGATCTATGTCTTCTAGATCCAACAACGATCGTTATCTAGCGTTTTTCTTTTTGGAATAAGGGAAGAAGAAAGGATATCTATGATTCAGTAAGAAAGAATGTTCGCAAATGATCGGTACGCGAAAGAGAATGCAATTGTGTCAGGTAATTTGCATGAGGTGCGTGCAGGTACCGCTCAGAAATTGAAGCTGACGAGATTTCTAATCGTGGATTCGTACCGCCACTTGTCACAGCCATTAATCCTTTCTCAGCTGGGTTGATTCCAAACGACTATAATTTTGTTTGGAACTTGTGTTCCTAATTTCTGTATACTTCGTATTTGACGTTAATATCAATTTTATGACTAACGTTGCGGAAAATAATTCCAAGAAGAGCTACAGATCACTTTATACATAACGCACCGCATTTAACTAATACAAGTAACTTTTCCTTCGTGCAAAGTACGCGATTAGATTGTTTAAAATATCCTTTATGAGGAATATTAACTTCGCTCTGATCTTCCAATATTTATATCTCAATCTTGCTCTCGTTCTTGGACGAATAAAACACGCTATTTGAATCTTTGACGAAATGTTGAAGTAAAATCGACAGAGGAAATCACGTGTACGTATGAGTAGGAAATCGTCTATCAACAATAATTTTCTCATACTTGCTCGAGCTCGAGGTATTTTTTAATATTACGAGGAATGTATAATCGGGTGGAAAATGAGACTGTTGGACAGGATTATAGTAACGCAAAGACGAAATATACCAGATCAACGAATCAAATAAAATTCTTCAAACATAGGTATACACATAGTTCACGTCTCTCATAGAAAGAAAACTAAAAAGAAAACACCCCACTGACCTCATTAAAGAAATAAAATAATCAAATTCGAAAATGGTATTTCATTGGGGGTAGCCATCCACATGTTATTTAGCAATTAAGTTAGGAAAATTTACCAAATGTCCAGCTGGACAAATTGTAAAGTACAAATTAAATAATAATAAAAAAAAATAAAGAAATAAAATAGTCAAACTCGAAGATGGTATCCCGCTGGGGGTAGCCATCCACGTGTTATTTAGCAATTAAGCTAGAAAAATTTACCAAATGCCTAGCTGGACAAATTGTAATGTACAAATTAAATAATAAAAAAAAGACAAAAAAACTAAAGTAATAAAATAGTCAAACTCGAAGATGATATTTCACTGGGAGTAGCCATCTACATGTTATTCAGCAATTAAGTTAGAAAAATTTATTAGATGTCCAGCTGGACAAATTGTAAAGTACAAATTAAATAATAATAAAAAAAATAAAGAAATAAAATAGTCAAACTCGAAGATGGTATTCCGCTGGGGGTAGCCATCCACGTGTTATTTAGCAATTAAGTTAGAAAAATTGACCAAATGTCCAGCTGGACAAATTGTAAAGTACAAATTAAATAATAATAAAAAAAGTAAAGAAATAAAATAGTCAAACTCGAAGATGATATTTCACTGGGAGTAGCCATCCACATGTTATTCAGCAATTAAGTTAGAAAAATTTACCAAATGTCCAGTTGGACAAATTGTAAAGTACAAATTAAATAAAAAAAAAAATTGTTCTTATGTTCAATTTTCTAGGTCAGAAATAAAATAGTCAAACTCGAAGATGGTATCTCGCTGGGGTAGCCATCCACGTGTTATTTAGCAATTAAGTTAGAAAAATTTACCAAATGTCCAGCTGGACAAATTGTAAAGTACAAATTAAATAATAAAAAAAAAACCCTAATTTGTGTGACTTCCAAGTCTCGTGATATCGCAAAGGGTTAATCTCACTGCATCAACCTCGTCACATTTTCAAACCTTTACTCCAATTCCGTCATTCGTAAATTCTCCTCATCCATCATTCGTCACCGTATTTTCAGGGAATTATACCACAAGATTCCTATTTTAATTTCAGTTACAAGGTTTTGCTAGTATTCCTCTATTTTTCACGCGTTTGTGTAAGTCACTGGGTGCACCTTGCGCGATTATTCATTCTTCGTTAGATCATGCCGATATCGATGGTAAGTGATACAAAATCTTCGAAGTTCGTGGCGGGATCTGGGCGGATCCGATGCAAATCGCTCGACGGTCGACCAAAGCGTTCACTTGCCAGTCGATCTTAAGCATTCCAGTCGATTGACTCATCGACGATCGTTTCAAGATAAAGATCGACATCTCCAGGATCAAGATCGAAGAGGTGATCGATGTCGCGTGTACGCGTCGATCGACGTTTGACACCGTTTCATCGCTGCCATATCTTTTGTTTTAATGTTGTTATTTATTTGTACGATGGACGTCTTGTAGCTTAGAACGACTTGCGATTTACATTCTCCTTGGACACATTGTAGATAAATCTAAGCAACTTAAATTAAAACTAACAAAATTCTACTGACTCATTGGCAGACGTTCCAACTTAAGCGCGCAGAGTAAGATAATGCTATATAAAATCATATTAAAACCTGTCCGGACCTATGGGATCCAACTATGGGGAACAACGAGTAATTCCAACATGGAAGTTCTTCAACGATTCCAATCAAAAACTCTAAGATCCTTAAAAGATGCACCTTGGTATGTTACCAACGAAACGATACATCGCGACCTTAGGATACCTACAGTTAAAGAAAAAATATCTAAATTCAGTAATAGATATAACATAAGAATTAACAATCACCAAAACCCACTAGTTACACAATTAGTTGACACGACGGATCAGATCCGCAGGCTAAAAAGACATTACCCTCTAGATTTAAACGTTAGATGCAGCTAGAACCAAACATACGATAATCATTTATTATTTACGTTATAGCACCACGTCAGAATAATTTACATATAATTCTCAATGAAAATTGATTGTAAAATTCCTCCAAAAAAAAAAAAAAAGAACATTCTCCTTGCTTACGATATGCATTTAGAACATACTTACGCTATAGTTGCAAGGTAATTACGTTACTTACCATTATCTTCCTTATTAAGCTATTAACCCGTTGCCAAACTACCTTCCATTCTAATAAACGTTTTCACTCGAGGAAGTAAATTTATTTTGCTATTTGGTAGCTGTCTGTTTTCTTTCTTAGCTACATTTATTTTAGGATTTAAAGTCTGCAACGAAGACTTTATCGTCAAGTGCAGGTTTCTCCTAACTTTCACACGCGAGAATTCTAATTCTGTTCGATTTAAATTCGATTAGATCTATTATGGAATTATATGGGATATATTATGGAATATATAAAATTAGTGGAATATAAAAAGAATAAAGAAAAAATAACAACAGCTATGAGAAATAAAATCGTCGGTGTTTGAGAAATAAATTTTCTACAGTCTCAAATATCGTATTTCAACTAATATTAAATTTCTCTAGAATTTTTAATTCTCCAGTTTTCAGACTTTTAGATCTTTAAACTTTCATACCCTGAAATTTGCAAATATCGAAAATTCCTAAATATTAAATCACGGACGCATAGATCTTGAAATTTTCGAATATCAAAATTTTCCAAATATTCAAATCTCCAAACTTTTTAATTGCTAATTGTATTCGGACTTTTAAATTCTCGAGTTTCCACATTTGCAAGTCGTTTTCGTTCTTCGACCTTCGGTCGGTTAAATTAATTAAATATATCGACTATAATTAGAACGATAGAATTCCCACGAACGATTCTTTGCTTAAAATTGGAAGAGAATTCCAAGGTTGAATCAATTCGACGACTTTCTGACGTAAATTCGCGCGATAAATCGTGCTAATTGAAAACTGATCATTGAAACGCAGAATTTTTTACGTGCTCGATACCATAAACTATTCGTCTGTGACTTATCTTATTCAGCCGCTAAATCACGTTTTAGAATCTTGTTTTTCTCAGCTGTGATAGGCGTTTGTTGCCAATTACGAGAATCGTGTTTACCGAGCGATATACATGAATGCAACTTGTAGTTTCCATCTCATCTGGGTTACGCAAGCGGGTTAACATCGCGGTGAATTGGTTCGGTTATTACGCTTTGTTACATTCATACACTGAACGATATTACACATTGCTATACATTGTGTTTGATTCCTCAAATAGAAAGATAAACACGCTTACTGTTTATACAGACGTAAGTGAAAATATTCGAACACTTGCAGGAGATTTTTACAAATAAATTATTTGTGTTATACGAAACATTGCGAAATGTCGTTGATACTTTAATGAGACTCGATTATCATTACATTGGCACAGTTGGAGACAAATTTGAAAATACGTAGAAACTACAAGATGTATAGCAACAGCATACGAATGCTAGTAAAGTGTATAAATCAAGGAAAAATCAAAGATCAAAAGCGATATTATTGTGATTAGACTGGTTTGAAATATTGTTGCTTATTGTGTCTTAGAGACTCTGTGGCTAATCTATGAATGTTCTATTAGATTCTTCAAATAGGAAGATAAATATGCTTGCTGTTTATACAGACTTAGGTGAAAATATTCGAACACTTGCAGAAGCTTTTTACAAATAAATTATTTGTGTTATACGAAACATTGCGAAATGTCATTGATACTTTAATGAGGCTCGATTATCATTACATTGGCACAGTTGGAGACAAATTTGAAAATACGTAGAAATTACAAGATGTATAGCAACAGCATACGAATGCCAGTAAATAAATTAAGGAAATATCAAAGATCAAAAGCGATATTATTGTGACTAGACTGGTTTGAAATATTATTGCCCATTTGACTTGCGTTTTAGAGACTCTGTAGGTAGTCTATGAATGAGTAATTTTCGTGATAAATAGTCCCATAACTTTGGCTAAAAAGTGTGTAAAATCAGGATACCTTTTCAGAAATTTCGTCGAAAAATTGCGCCATAATCTGTTTCGCTCTCGCAAATGTCGATATATTTCGCGTGGAATTTTCACTCTGGCTTGGAAAAATGATCGCAGTAACGAAAACATCTTCTAAACGCGCGGTTGTACTCGATATCAGCGATCGATCGAAAGAAAGCCGCGAGTGGTGAACGTTTAGTTCGCAATGATGTCAGCGGACCTCGCCTAAGTACCTACAATCGTGAAAATAGACATGAAATAACGCCGATTAAACCGTGAATGATCGCAACCACGATGATCGTCGTTTTGCTCGGGGTAATTGATGCGTTGTCGTTTCGCGGTGATTCTCTTTCTCTCGTCCCGCCGAGATTGCGCAACGCGATCATTGCGTACGTTTGCGTAACGAGCCTCGATTTTTCGTAACTTATCCGGTTGGCCACATGGAACACGGAACACATTGTTCATCTTGAATAGTCGCGGAATAATTGTGGATAATAGTAGAAGCGGCATAACGATATTCGTCTGTAATTATTATCGCATCTACGAATAAACGAATCGACTAATGACACGTGAATCCTCTCACGCTTACGTTACAATACTATCGTTACTTATGCTATTACAGTGAAAAAAGTTATCAACTAATTAGACAAATACTATAGGTCGAGATAAGAAAAAGAAAAGGTCAGATAAACGTGTGTCAGTGGAAGCATTATTAGAATTATAACAAATAAAAATAAGAAAAAAAAAAAAAGAAAAACGATATATAGAAAGAGCGGTACTACGATGCAAAATGTCAATAGATTAGGAATATTTAAATTCAATAGCAGTCAGACGATATCGTAATAATTTTACGACTTCGACTTCGCCAATAATAAATAAGAACTTCAGAGAGTAATAAATTCAATTTCATGCCGTTGGAAATCTTGCATTGACAGAATATTTTGAAATGAAGTCGTAGTTAGAGTCGTAGAAGCATTACTTTAACTTCTGTCTGCGTTTCATACGATCTTTTTTCTTTCTGTACATTTCTTGCTTTTACAATGCTTCCAGCGACGTACGTCTGTATGACATTTTTTCCTTATCTTAACTTATCGAGTATAGCGACAGCGTTTGGTCGATAGAAACTGGAACAATTCTCGCGTGTATTTGTTTTCGGCGAAATTAATCTTAAGTTTCAACGCATTATGTTTTGCTTGCAGAAACATCTTACTTTGGAAGAAACTATCGAACGAACGCAAAAGTTGTAAGCCCTCTTTTACAATTTTCTTCTATTCGTACGCAATATGTGCATCGCGAATTAACAAATTAATTAATTCTAAATATTTCCCCCGTTTCGTATTCGAATTTCTGTCAAGTCTCGCGCCGCGAAAGAATCACATTCGCACATTTTCGTATCTCAGCGACATTCCGAAACTGCTGTCCGACTAAAACGTGCTGCATCGACCTGAATGAGCGATGATCTGTCGGTGTGAAATCTGGAGAGTACGCCGCGTGCGCACGAACTTCCCGCTCCAAGTTAACGTTAATAATTCGTGCTCGCTATTGTTTCGTGATGTCTGGCTATGATCTATCGTCACCGATGCATCATAAAGCTGGCGTTTCAGATAGAACAGTATCAACCAAGCGGTTGCAGGAAAACCTGCGAAATTATGTCGACTGAAAGTAATTATATATATGAAAGCTTAAAAAAAAGAATAAAACTATTGCACGCATCTTTAGGGCTAGTAATTGATACAAACAAGATTCATTTCTGAGAAGCTTAACAACCAACAAAGGACGTTTGTCGAACAGAAGGGACTAATTGAACCTGTAACAACCGTCCTTTCTCTTAAGTCGGGTGATGATGACAAAGTATTCATCACCTAACTCCTTCGGGTAAACAACACCCATAATATTTACCACTATTTTCCTTCTTCTTCCTCTCGTCTTCCTTATCCTAGAAGTCTTATTTTGTAAAGAAAGTCTAGGTGTTGAGAATTTGTATTATCCGGGTTGGGGATTATTTTCTTCCAACCATCCAGGACCGTTCCTTCTTCACATCTAGGAATCGTGAAAAACTTGACTATGAGTGCCGGGATTCGAACCTGGCTCTGGAACGTTAGCACCCAACTACGCTAATCACAGCGCTACCGTCGTCCTATAGGGACCAATTGTTTAAGAAAGAAAGA
This sequence comes from Bombus fervidus, assembly GCF_041682495.2. Classification (NCBI taxonomy): domain Eukaryota; kingdom Metazoa; phylum Arthropoda; class Insecta; order Hymenoptera; family Apidae; genus Bombus; species Bombus fervidus. Next base: position 15,374,367 of record NC_091521.1, read on the forward strand.
AACTGTTCCCTTCGACAATGGAAATGTGCAGAAGCAAGTTGACGACTTATACGGTAAACGATAGAAAAGGAATTGCACGGTAAACGAAAAAAAAAGAGGAATTTTTGGTTCGCAGGAACCGAGCTGAAATATCCAAATTCAGTAATAGATACAACACAAGAATTAACAAAACCCACTAGTTACTCAATTACTTGACACGACGGATCAGATCCGCAGGCTAAAAAGACAGTACCCTTTAGACTTAAACATTAAATTCAGCTAGAATCAAACATACGATAATCATTTATTATTCACGTTATAGCACCATGTCAGAATAATTTACTTCTTATTCTCAATGAGAATTGATTATAAAATTCTTCCAAATAAAAAAAAAAAAAAAGAAATATAAAGCCACATTAAAACCTGTTTGGACCTATGGGATTCAACTATGGGAAGCAGCGAGTAATTCCAACGTAGAAATTTTTCAACGACTCCAATCAAAAACTCTAAGATAGAGAAGAATCTAAAGAAGAAATATCTAAATTCAGTAATAAATATAACATAATTAACAACCACCAAAACTCACTAGTTACTTAATCACTTGAAACGACGGATCAGATCCGCAGGCTAAAAAGACGTTATAGTATCACGCCAGAATAATTTACTCATAATTCTCAATGAGAATTGATTGTAAACTACTTCCAAATAAAAAAAAAAAAAAAAAGAACCGAGCAGTCCCCCTTGACCGGCTAAAGCAGGCGAACAGTAGTTTACGAAAAGTGCACGTGAGGATGGCGAAGGAAACGAAACGGAGTCACGAACACGTGCGGCGATGTTAATTTTCTCCTGGTGGTGACCGTGACACCAGGCAGCGATTTTGCCTCGAATCTCCTCTACTGTGCATATTTCTGCCCATCCGCAGCTTGCCACTGACTCACTTCCTCCATTCTGCATAGACATTTCGCGTGTTTTGTCATCGATCAAAGTGCGAAGTCGCTGTTTTATTCGAAGCAAGCGATAACCAAGAGTAGAAGCAAAGAAAGAACGGAAGTAATCCCTATCGATGATGACACGATAATTATTTTGCCTTCGAGTTCTACCGTACGATCCGTTGATATACAATCGAGAAATTGTTTTATCGTCTGAGATAGTACCGTTAGACAAACTTCGATGTTCGTTGCGAGGAATAAGGAAATTTATACGATTCAGTGATCGTTCAATTTTTGTTATTAGAATATTGGAACATTTGGATCTTGTTGCTACGTGTCTTTTCTTTTTTTTTTTTTATTTGGTAGACTATTTACAATCAATTCTCATAGAGAATTTTAAGCAAATTATTTTGACGTGGTACTGTAACTTGGATTATAACAGTTTATAGTATGTTTGATTCTAGTTGAATCTAATGCTTCGATCTAAAGGGACGTGTCTTTCTACAAAGAAATTATTTCCACGCTAAGAGCTTCTTGGAAATCTCAGCGCCTCTCAAACAGATCTTAATCCACTTTGACGTTCTCGAAATATTTATAAAAACGACTATATTAATTTCCAATGGAATTCTCCGCTATTTTAAGAATAAAATCGGTTACAAATTGCGAGTAAAACAAGTTTCCAAAAGCATCGTTGCAGTCGTTCGTTCGCAGAAGGCAGGAGAGAAGGTTACTGCACGCACCCACCGCAAACCCAGGTGTTCGAGATTAATAGAAACAGTTCGATCAGCTGCTGCCGGTAAAGATAAAATCGGTCATTCTTTCACCTCTGTCTTTGTTGTCCGTTGGTTAATTCGAGGAGAATGCTCTACACGTACTGGAGCACGAACGTTTACATTTCAATGATTCCCTTTTCCAGCAATATACGGATGTCCTTTCTCGGATAGATAGTCTATCTGTCTGGTAATTGTAGCGTTCGATGCAACGTATATCTTTACACGCTGAATTCAACGCCGTATTATCGCTCGGTATTTGAACACTCACTACAGAAAGCATTTATGTATATATAGTGTGTTTATATAGGTAAATTGAAATTTCATTATCATCGTAACAAAACAAGACTGTCACGACCATATTGCTAGCATGCAAACAATTTGGAAATTTTTTTTTTCTGTTATTTAATTTGTAGTCTACAATTTATCCAGCTAGGCATTTGGTAAATAATTTGGAAACAATTTGGAATTATTTTTCTATTATTTAATTTGTAGTCTACAATTTATCCAGCTAGGCATTTGGTAAATAATTTGGAAACAATTTGGAAATTGTTTTTTCTATTATTTAATTTGTAGTTTACAATTTATCCAGCTAGACACGTGGTAAATAATTTGGAAACAATTTGGAAATTTTTTTTTCTATTATTTAATTTGTAGTCTACAATTTATCCAGCTAGACATTTGGTAAATAATTTGGAAACAATTTGGAAATTTTTTTTCTATTATTTAATTTGTAGTTTACAATTTGTCTAGTTGAACATTTGGTAAATAATTTGGGAACAATTTGGAAATTTTTTTATTATTTAATTTGTAGTTTACAATTTGTCTAGCTGGACATTTGGTAAATAATTTGGAAATATATGGGATTGTTTCGAGATATTTCCTGCAAATATATATTGGGTAAAAAGTTAGTTTACAGGGTGAACAATCTTCTTAAATATATATAACAAATATCGAAGATAGTGAAATATCGAGGCATATGAATACAATGGATAATCGACTTTTTAAATACCTTTTTTTATCTCTGTATTTTTACTTCTCTAAAAATCAATAGCAGGGCCGTGATTGGCGTTTAGCTTTTCCGCTAATCGTTCTAAAAATATTTGTATCTAATCCGACCTCTTAGCCGTCACATCGGCCGCGCCAAATGGAAACGTCAAATTCCAAATTCTTAATATCGCTTATCGCGGAAACAGGATCTATTTGCTACGAATACGATCGAATAGAATCTCTTGAAATAGCCGTGTGACGAACAGATGTTCCGATCTCGTTCGTCGATCCGTCGTCGAAATCGGTTTATTTGCCGAGGGAATCGTGGAAATAAAACATTGCTGCCTGGACAGCCTAAATATTTACGCGACCCGCCTATCTTCTCTCTCTTTCTTTCTTTATCCTTCTTCACCGAAAGATACTCTCGAAGCAACGAGACCAGGGTAAAAACGTTTAAGTTTAAGGGCCGTGCATGCCGTAATCGAAGACACTTCGTCGTCGTCGTCGTCGTCGTCGTCGTCGTTGTCGAATGTTCAGACTGTTGCCTCTCTGTTTCGTGGCTTTTACACTCTTCTTTCTCTCTCTTTCTTCCTTCCTCTCATGAAAGTTTCGTTTTAAAACAATATATTAGGTTGTCCGGAAAGTGTCTATCTTTTACAGACACGTCTTTTACAACGATGCATCTTTACACAAACATGAAACTTAATCTGTCGAACGTTGTGATCTTTATCTTGATAGAACAAAATCGATTATACGTAATTCGATAAAATAATATTTTTTTTTATTTAAAAGTAGTTTACAATCAATTCTCATTGAGAATCATAAGTGAATTATTCCGGTGTGGTACTATAAGCTGAATAATAAATGATTATCGTACGTTTGGTTCTAGCTGAACGTAATAATAAAATAATATAAAACAAAAAATATTCTGCATCCATTATTTCCTTATAAAACGAAAGAAACTTTTCGGACGACCTAATAGAAGGATTGTTCGTGTCTTAACGCGCACGATCTCGTTGTTTCTTAACGTGTACAGTTCTCGATCTTTTCGAACACGGTACAATATTAATATTAATTGCATTTTTAATTGCTGCGAATAATTACATAGTCGCAGAGTGCGGTGTTCGAGCGAGGATTCGGGACAAGGATAAAAAAAATGTACATAACGCGCAGTTTCCCTGAAACTCGATACGAGAAGATCCGACGCGAGTAGAAGTTATCAAATCTTTAGTAGCTTATCAAATCTTTGTTAGCATTTTCCTTAGTTTTTGCCTCGGTTAAAATATTTCGAATATTTTCAATGTAATCGTACACGGCGATGCTTGAGTAAACGATCTTCTAATTTCTCGTGTCACGCTGAAATCATTCGTCAAACCCTCGGATACCGTACGTTTAAGCAAAGAACGCAGCTTTCGCGTAATATTTAAAATTCCCTCAGAACGAGTGCGGTCAGAAATCCACTTGAATCGAGTCGCGATTACGAGTGGATAAAAAATATCGTAACATCCGGCGTAGCGGTTTGTAGAAGAAGAAGAAGATTATACAACGACGTAGTGTGATACCTTCTTGACACGGAACAATCAAAGTTATACGATGGTTTAATTCGTTTCTTTTTTTTTTTTTTTTTTTTAATTCAATTAAAACAAAGAAAAACATTTAGATCGGAAACTAAAATTATACGTATCTTTGCTCGAATTCCTCGTACTCTTAAGGAGTAAAAAACGCTATTTGGCAAAAATTGACGAACAAGAATTCCTATTACAACGAACGAGCGAGCTAATTTTCAAGCGATTCCATTTCGATGTACAAAGGTCTTTCGACGATCCTCTATCGATTTTTTGTACGCTATTAGATTGTCCGAAAAGTTTCTTTCGTTTTATAAGGAAATAATGAACGCACAACATTTTCCATTTTATATTATTTTATCGAATTACGTATGATCCATTTTGCTCTATCAAACTAAAAATCACAACGTTAGACAGATTAGGTTTCAGGTTTGTATGAGGATGCGTTGTTGTAAAAGACGTGTCTGTAACAGAAAGACACTTTCCGGACTAACTTTCTAGAACTACCACACCATTCAAATCGACTGGTTTTACAATTTTACTTTAAAATCCACGTTATATTTTTTTCCCGCGATGATGTAATGGCTTTCGCAACGATAACTAAAAGAATAATGTAATGAACTTTATTTTGCTTTTTACGTATTCAAACTCAAAATAATTTTGTATCAAGGCTACTTATACCAATACCTGTGAAAATGACTGGCACTTGTCAAAGAGTAAAAGGGTTCTGCAATCTGTTTATCGAACCCCGATTAACCAGTTCCCTTGTTCTGTACAACTTGCCACACGTTTTTTAAATTTTTACCGCGTATCATTCGATATCAGTTATCAGGAAAAGGATTAATAATACCCACGGCCGGCGGGACCATTTGCGGGGTCGGGTTCAAAAATTTTGCGGATCCTGAATACACATTGAAATCCTACGTTTAAATTTTACAGCGAAGAATTATTTATTTGCAAACGCTGTTACTTATTATATATTTTTTATAAGCAGTTTTTAAAACATCCAAATAATATTTTCTCGCATGCATAATTCGCTTTAAAGGGGATAAAAAATTCAATGAAAGTAGAAAATCTGTAATCATGTGTGACTTGCAAAAAACTATTGATGTAGTTTAATTTCTCTAAAAAGTACATTTCTCTGAAAGCGCCCGGATTTTCTTTATCTAAAGTAGTTTCCAGGATATGACGACTTTATGGAGTTACACTGAATTATCGCTACTAAGTAAATGTCTTGTATCTGTTAATGGTCATTCTGTAATCATCATTCTGTAAAAAGTTAATCAAAATCGGTGTTTTTTAATTGGGTAATTTTCGTAGACCATGGGGCCTCTCAAAACGCGCTCAACTTGCCTTGCGCCGGCCCTGACAATACCAAAAATCTACTACATAACATGGTATTGCTTCTGTAAGAAAGTAATAAATCAATAAATATAAGAATATTCTATTATTACGTATTTTCTAAAGACTAGTCATTTTGTCTAGTTTTGGTAGAAATAGCTTCGTGTTAATTATCGATAGTTCTAGTGTTAATTACAGACAAAATCGAACAAGAATTGTTTCGTCCTTCTGTCCACTGCACGTGCGTCGGTATAAGACAGCGGACTTCAAAACGAACCAACTTCCTCTCACGTAACTGCGATACGATTTCGGTCGTGGAAAATAGCCAGCCATTGAGAAACTGTTTTTTAAAAGCATTGTCTATCCGACGACGCGACGAGTTCGTGGAATCGAGCGTTTTCTATGGAAAATCTCAACTCGCGGTGTCTCCAGCGCAACACATGCTCCGAGTCGTTTATTTCCTGGCAGCTTCTGAAATTTATTCATTCACCTAACGAACGTCTTGGTACGAGCTATGAATAGGTAAGGGCCGGTGCTTAAGAGGCCAGAAACAAATCGTCCCTCCCACCTCTTGCCTCCTCCTCCTCGCCTTCTCGAGTCCTTCCACGGAAGATGGAGAGAAAAAAAAAAAGAGGAAGCCGAAGAAGAAAAGAAAAAAACACAAGATAGAAGTGGCCACGATTCATATTGTAATTTCGAAAGCAGGATCCATTTATCTTGCAGGGGCGAGGGAATTTTTACAGGAGATTCGTTATCCTCCGCCGTCCGGGAATAGCAGCGGCGCGGAGGAAGAGGCAGGAGAGAAGAAATAAAATGGAAAAAAGAAGAGGAGAGAGAACGAGGAGACGAGGAGGGAGGAGATCGGCGATGAAGAAAGAAAGAAACGGCGGTGCTGCTCATCGACTCGTGACCACAATGAACCGTTTCCGTGATAATAAAACTAAACGTTGTTTAATTTGTATGGAGAGGCCTTCCAGCTCTTTTGTCCCGGTTGTTCCGTGGCTTTTGTGAAACGCTCGAATACCTCGCGCTACGGTATAAAAATAGTGGATAAATCAAAAGGACAGGCAGAAATAGATACGAGATTGTTAAAGCCATGTACAAAACCTATAAAACGTAAATTGTACAATGGTACGCTGTTTTTTTTTTTTCAATTTCATTGTACCGTTCTGTGTCCTCCCTTTCCTTTCGTACGTCAAATTCTGCAAAATTAAATTCAACGCGCTCTTTAAATCGAAGCAAACGTGAAAGTATCTTACTGTTCCTTTCCAAGGAACGAAAAATCTATCGATCGATGTATTAAAAGACATAGAGTTTCACACAAAAAGGAGAAATATTGGCGAGTTTGAACTTGAACGCTGGAAAATACGAGAGTCCTACGAATCACGATATTCGTTGTCGTCGATCCACTTTATCTTGACACAATTTCGTCCAAACGTAACTGAGACATTCACGAGTCCAAGATGTATTTCCGTCATTGACAGCACCGAATTCGACGTAATTCCTGATAATACCGAGACGCTGTGTGCAACAGGACGAAGGTGAGATCCAAAATCGAAGAGAAAAAGAATGAAAAAGGAAGGGGAAGAAAGGAAACTAACCGAACAGTCCTTCGTCAAACACCTTCGACACGCGTGTATCCTCCGCTTCGTCCGGTTACTCTTCAAAGGTCAACCAGATTGCGTAACCTCTTGATGGCCAGTGGATCGCGAGAAAGATCTCGGCAACGATCGCCTCGATGCACGATCGAGTGATTCGTAAACAAGCGAGTAGGTACATGGATGGCAAAATGCGGACCGAGGTCTGGCTGGCGATCAGCAAAGAGAAAGAAGGACACGAGGTAGCAAGGTGAACAAGAGAAAAAGAGAAGGTGGTTGTTGTTGACACTCGGGGTGGCGATTCTCGAACCAGGTGGCGGCCGATTGGCGGTGCTAAAATTGAGCGGAGGCGCGATTGGCCGAGCTTGCCTCGACCTCTTAGTCATCGTTCCGCATTTGGAAAATTGGCCAGTTGCCGAATTTCCTATGCCCTGCCGAAGGGTTTTCTTCTACTGTTCCTTAAGGAGATGCATCGGTCTACAGAATCGAAAGAAATCACTTGCTTTTTCTAGCAAAATCGTTGAAAATAGGACAATCTTGGCCAGACAATTCGTCCGTTTATTTTCATTAGCCATTTATTTCATTTAGTATCGTCGAATTATTAGAGCGTACTAACGTTATTATCATTTACACGATTAAAATTCGATTAACATTAGAACTACCACATCAGTCAAATTAATTGGTTTTACAATTTTATTTTAAAATTTCTACTTCATGTTATATTTTTCCCCAATGATGTAATGATATTTGCAACGATAACTGAAAGAATAATATAATGAATTTTATTTCGTTTTTTATGTATTCAAACTTAAAATAATTTTGTATCAAGGCTACTTATACCAATACCAGTGAAAATGACTGGTACTTTGTCAAAGTGTAAAAGGGTCCTGCGATCTGTTTATCGAACCTTAATTAATCAGTTTCTTCGTTTTCTACAACCTCCCACATGTTTTTAAAATTTTCACCGCGTATCATTCGATATCAGTTATCAGGAAAATTCTGGATTTCGCTAGATCGCTAAATGTTAACACTAAAAATACCACATCAATCAAAACGATTGGTTCTCCAATTTTATAAATGTGTGAACCCTCTTTTATGGATGATGATCCCTGATGAATTAATAATACCAAAAATGTACTACATAACATGAAATTCCTTCTATAAGAAAATAATGAAATCAATAAATATAAAAATATTCTATTATTTTAAAGACCAATCATTTTGGCTGGTTTTGGTAGAAATAGCTTCGTGTCAACTATCGGTAGTTCTAGTGTTAAAATCGTTTTTTAAAATGTGTGTTAGTGACGCGAGTTGAAACTCTCCCACAGGAAGAAGGCTACGTTATGGGTTACATCTCGCACCTTTCAGTCTCCACTTCTTTCTCTTTTATTTTACCTCCACTTCTTCGTTTCGCGAACGAAATTAGTTATTCCTTTCGTTCTAAGAGTCGTTGTAGGACAATTTTTTAGGACGTGTCGGTTTATTTAGCATTTGCGGAACATCGAGTACAGAATTTTCCATTAAAAGAGAATTTAACAAAGCAAGGATTAAGCTTGATTAGTAGCTGAAAGGTTTGTGGCTGTATCGTTATTAGAAAGTGGTCAACGATTAAGATTACCGAGCTAATTGATACGTGTAGGTATATTATTTAGGTGAAATTTAAACAGTGGGTCTTATCGAGAATTATCTAAATCACTTTTGAAATTAGTCGCCTAAATTGGTTACTTAAGATTTCCGTAGATCGTATATCAGTACGATCTTTTTTCTTTTATATCTCTTAACGATAAGACGAGGCTCGTTGTCGAACATTACACGATACAGTTAATTCATCTTCGATACTAAGAAATCTCGGCCAAAATTACCCAACGATTATTATTTTACACCTAACCTAAGCTACATTCTACTCCCTTTCGTTCACTCCACGTTCGTCTTACATTCTCCTAAATCAAAATTTCTGTTACACCCGATGAATGAAAACCCTCTACTGTGTATGTTTTGATCTTACAAAAGAATATTACAATGGGCCACTGCTCCGTTCGTTTTCGTCTTGTATACTCGCGGTGACTCACGAAAGTACAGGTTGTCTTTATTTTCAACTTCCAATTTCCAACCATATTAAAATACTATTGCTCAGTCGCACATTGACATTAAAACGAGAAAAGAGAATAAGTAAAATGTACTTATCCTGCCTTCTGTTCTGTGCTCTTCGATCGATTCGACTTACGCGAGTAATCGCCTCTCTATTTATAGAGAAGGTTGCTGCTTATTTCTGTTAAAAAATCACCCGACGTTCACAGCTTACTCCCAAAGGCGGAGAGTAAAAGAAAAACGCGTAGAAACGACACCGCGTTAGACCCAGAAAAAGAGGAAAGAAGAAATAAGAAGACGAGGAAAAGTAAGAACGGTGAAATGTCAACGTGCAGGGAGGAAACGAATGCTCGATGATTATCGTCGAGTTTTATTGCACGCCAGCCACGTTCCTCGGATCGTTTAATTTCTCGGAAAATCGCATTCACCCCATTCCTTCGCGGCTTGAAACCGCGTCGCGTTGGCCTTCGGATTATGCGGTAGGCAGAAAGCCGCGTTTACGCGACAGAACACTCGTCGGAGATGGATTCGAAACGGTGACCCTGGCTCACTGACCCTTTTTAACCAGGGAACCTTCGCTCTGTCTCGTAAACAGTGCGGACAGAGAGGCTCGAATGTCGCAATCGTTATGGCGATCCGCGGCCGACTGGCTGCAGCATCCTTCGAGTTTCAGCTTTTCTTTTTCTCATCAACGAGATCCGACCAAGAGCAAAAGAAAAGGAATTAACGCGTTTCCCACCGACAAACGCCGCCTTACCGTGCCTCGTATTCGGTTTCTCCTCTTGAATGGCTCGTTCTTTCGAGAATTTTCATTTACAAGAAGATACATTGTTGCGAAATGTTTGGCCACGTCGATGGTTACTGTTTTACGACCTAATTTTCTCGTTAAAATGAATAATCTCGCCAAATATAAACTCTGCTCGAATCTACGAATTATGAGCCGTAGCAACGATTGTCTTCTCTTAGTACTTTTGGATATTGACGCAATCCATCGACCGAATATTGCTTTCCAATTATAAACAGTTTAACTTATTCTGGACAAGCATACGATACTGCAAAAGACTTAAGAAGATTTATTCGTAATCTTACGTTCAAAATATACCTTTCATACGATAATCACTTATTATTTACGTTATACTACCACGCCAGAATAATTTACTTATAATTCTCAGTGAGAATTGACTGTAAAATACTTCCAAAAAAAAAAAAAAAAAAAAAGAAAAAATATACCTTTGAGGTTGAGGCCGTTGATACCTTGAGGTCGGGGATAAAGAAGCGTGTCTGGGCACGTTTTAACTAGCTAGCTGTTGCCACCTCTTGTACTTAAAGTGTTTTTTTTTTTTTTGTTATTATTATTATTTAATTTGTACTTTACAATTTGTCCAGCTGGACATTCGGTAAATACTCAAAATGTGTGGCAGAAAGTAAGCGATATACTCGTGGAACACAGAGTATATATGGCTGTTGTATAATATGGAATTCAGTTGTAACGAAATGACTGTTTTATTTCCTAATTTAATTAGCGACAGGGCTCGTCGTAATATAAAATATTGCCGTTTCTTCGCAACGAGTATACTCGTCAAAGACAGTTAACTGATTAAGCGGCAGCGTTGTAAGCATTCGCGTTTAAACAAGTAGATGCTATCGATGAGATTTTATTTAATCGAGTATTAACTGGAATTTCGTGACGGTAAATGGAATTTCCATAAATGGAATTCTATCGTACTGTACATTCTTTAGAACGAGGTTTTCATTTGCTCACGGTGAACGAACAGTGCAGGAAGTCGTAAATTCCACGCTTATCAGCTGGTTATTATCATTCGTAACGCGACAGGATCTACAAACGGCTTTATCATCGGCAAAGTTATGGATCTGTCAACGTTCTACATTCTCGACACAGTATTTCCATTACGAACAATCTTCTCGGAGATCGTCGTCTCGAGGAAAAGATCGACAAGATGGCCGTGGCAACAGCGTTTCTCGCTATTTCAAATTCTCCTAAAGCTCTTTACTCCCACTCTTCCTTCGTTTTTGCTGAAATTTTGTTACACGAGTTGGAGGAATTGTAAGCTGCCACGATAATTTCGAATCTCTTTTTTCATCCAATTCCTTCGGATAAGATTTTTTTTTTATTATTATTTAATTTGTACACTCTTCCTTCGTATTTGCTAAAATTTTGTTACACGAGTTGGAGGAATTGTAAGCTACCACGATAATCTCGAATCTCTTTTTTCATCCAATTTCCTCGGATACAAATTTTATTTCTATTTTATTTTTTTAGGTTTTTATTTCTTTATTTCTCTAGCTTTTTTGTTTTTTTTTTTTATTATTCAATTTGTACTTTACAATTTATCCAGCTGGAAATTTGGAAATTTTTCTTTCTAACTTAAAGATACAAATGTTGGATTTAATCATTGTGATATTTAAAAAGTAGGGTGTTCGAAGCTTTTACAGACTATAATATATATAGCAATCGTCGCTTCTTTCCATATTACAAAATACCTGATTTCTAAGAAATCCTTCTTCTAGTACGTTAAAATACTCTTCTACGTCGTTCATTTTTTATTTTCTGCAACGATGATTGGTTTTTCTTCGTCGGCTGATCAATTTAATTTTAACCAGAGTGTAATTAAAATTCCATCAGGATAACGATATTCCTTCGTGGATGACAATTCAGCGACTCGAAAATAGGAAGCCTTTCAGCGTTTATCGGAAATCTATCGAGGCACGGTCTGTTGGACCAAGAATAAATGCGCAGTTGTATGCAAATGTTTTTAACGCCATTGATTCAAACGACGATCATGACGTCTGATCAGAGGAGAGTCGACGCGAGTCAGTCATTCTTAATTCCGTATATGTGCGATAATTGCCACGCTCGAGGGAACCGTCGACTAACGCAAGAATTTTAAATAGATCTTATCCCTTCGTAGCTGGCTGACGCCACTTTGTTCGACAAAAACAGCTTCCTTTTCCCGCTTCTTCGCAGATCCTCGGATCAAAAATCCGCAGTCTAATCACGATCATTTGTTATTTACCTTTTCCCAAGTACGTTGCCTAAAGCTAATTTCTTAGAAAGTGCGTACTTTGCCGAAGGAAGTGTACAACCCTGTCGACCCTACAGCCAGATCCGTTAATTACACCAGGAAACATAATCCATGAAAAACCATAATGCAAAGCCTTCTTCCTCGTGCTTGCTCGTTAATCATTCGTCGCCAACAATTTCAGAAACACTTTATCATTGCACTTGGTTGCGAAGTTCCAACGAAACTTACCGTTTTATTACTTACTTTCTTACGTTTCTGCTACTTAGATAGTATGATTCAAATTATCGACTGGAATTTCCCTGGCGATATCACTTTGATTTTGATACTTGGAAGCTAGATTAGAAGCAAATAACGACGGAAAAGACTGGAAGGCGTGGCCGATTCTTCCGAATCCAATGTCACTATAAACGCTTCTCTGTTTGAGTTTGTCGTCCCATTCCTAGTTTCTCGTTGCACAATCGCATTAAACGATCGCGCAATATCGCTACTCGTAGAAAGAAGACTAAAAAGAAAACACCCTGCTGACCTCACTAAAGAAATAAAATAGTCAAACTCGAAGATGGTATCCCGCTGGTGTAACCATCCACGTGTTATTTAGCAATTAAGTAAGAAAAATTTACCAAATGTCCAGCTGGACAAATTGTAAAGTACAAATTACATAAAAAAAAAATTGTTCTTATGTTCAATTTTCTAAGACAGAAATAGAATAGTCAAACTCGAAGACAGTATTCCGCTGGAGTAGCCATCCACGTGTTATTTAGCAATTAAGTTAGAAAAATTTACCAAATGTCCAGCTGGATAAATTGTAAAGTACAAATTAAATAATAATAAAAAAAAATTGTTCTTATGTTCAATTTTCTAAGACAGAAATAGAATAGTCAAACTCGAAGACGGTATCCCGCTGGTGTAGCCATCCACGTGTTATTTAGCAATTAAGTTAGAAAAATTTACCAAATGTCCAGCTGGACAAATTGTAATGTACAAATTAAATAATAAAAAAAAACAAAAAAACTAAAGAAATAAAATAGTCAAACTCGAAGATGGTATCCTACAGGGAGTAGGCATCCACGTGTTATTTAGCAATTAAGTTAGAAAAATTTACCAAATGTCCAGCTGGACAAATTGTAAAGTACAAATTCTTCAAATATAGGTATACACACAGTTTACGTTTCTCATAGAAAGAAAACTAAAAAGAAAACACCCTGCTGACCTCACTAAAGAAATAAAATAGTCAAACTCGAAGATGGTATCTCGCTGGTGTAGCCATCCACGTGTTATTTAGCAATTGAGTTAGAAAAATTTACCAAATGTCCAGCTGGACAAATTGTAAAGTACAAATTACATAAAAAAAAATTGTTCTTATGTTCAATTTTCTAGGTCAGAAATAGAATAGTCAAACTCGAAGATGGTATCCCGCTGGAGTAGCCATCCACGTGTTATTTAGCAATTAAGTTAGAAAAATTTACCAAATGTCCAGCTGGACAAATTGTAATGTACAAATTAAATAATAAAAAAAAACAAAAAAACTAAAGAAATAAAATAGTCAAACTCGAAGATGGTATCCTACAGGGAGTAGGCATCCACGTGTTATTTAGCAATTAAGTTAGAAAAATTTACCAAATGTCCAGCTGGACAAATTGTAAAGTACAAATTCTTCAAATATAGGTATACACACAGTTTACGTTTCTCATAGAAAGAAAACTAAAAAGAAAACACCCCACTGACCTCGTTAAAGAAATAAAATAGTCAAGCTCGAAGATGGTATTCCACTGGGGGTAGCCATCCACGTGTTATTTAGCAATTAAGTTAGAAAAATTTACCAAATGTCCAGCTGGACAAATTGTAAAGTACAAATTAAATAAAAAAAAAAATATCGCTATCATTGTACCAAGTATTTTAATTCTCTCCGGATATATTTTTACCTGAAATGGAATAGCCGGGGCAATGGCTCGTAATCACGAAATTTGATGCTTCGCGTTATTTTCGTTGTTCGAAATTCGCGAAATCTAGATAAGCGATAGTTGGTTCAATTTACGAGAATACAGCTGCATAAATTTTGATATCACTGTAAATTTACTTTTATTCATGTATGCAATTTTCAATGATCCAATTTTGTATCTATGCTTCGAAATTCGTTTGAATCGTCACCGTTCGATCATCGATTACGTTGACTGACGCAGGTCCCTGAAAATCCTGACATTTCCAAGAAATACAAAGAAAATGTATTTTTGCATGATATTAAGAAATATTTCAACAATGGGAAAATACGATTCAGCCGAAAATGACTCAAAGAATGCGATAGGGTTAAAATTGACTTCGTGCGAATCGATCGGCTTTTTGGATCGATTCGTTGAAGGTTCGCCTTGCAGTTATCTTATCGTTGATACGACGACTTATACTAATAACATTGGTTCCTCGAACCATAATATCGACCTATTTACCCTGAATTATCGATACATCGATACACGATTTCAGGAAATGGACGAAAATTAAACGACATCGTCAATTTGCTTTCCGATAAAAACACGACGATAATTATTTTCGGGGTTTAAATGTACAAAGCATTTACTACCAATTGTAAACAGTATCTAAAGATTTGTCCACTTTACGACACGTTCTTTAATTCGTCAAACTCGAATCGACCCTTGGAACCACTCATAACAAAATTTACTACGAATAATTCCGAATATTAATTATATCTTTCTTGCATCTTCAAACCTTTTACTCCAACAGCCATCAAACTCGAGATAGAAGATTCAAAACGGGCAAAGAATTTTCTAATTTGAATATCCAAGTACCTCGCTTTGGCATCAACCGTCGAATAGTTCAAACGTTCGTTCTCAATATGAATCGTGTCTGTCTTGTATTCTTTCTTCTTTTCTAAGAAACGTTTCGAGCAACTCGGAAACTCGAGTCGAGCTTCGTAAACGTTTCAAAGAAACTAGAAATCACTCAACGCGAAGCAGCAACAAAATATTTCCATCGTAGTTGCTGAGTAGACCGAGTAGACTAAAACTGTCAAACAACCTAAACTACAACCGTGAAGAATCATTTATACTTTCTTCGAGCCTTTGCCCTTCTTCCACGACCACCTCAAACCACCAAGCTCGCAGTAAACCCTGTCGAGCATCCAACCTGTGACAATCTACGAAAATAAATTTCTCGAAAGTCTCTACCTGCCAAGTCTTTGAATTATTCCTAAAAACACGGTAATTATTGAATCACGTTCTGGCAGAGGGACGCGCGTAGAGCCAATCGCTTTATCACGTCGCGGTTGACCTCTTTAGAGGCGTTGCAACGCGAAACTGGTTGCATAACGTTGTGTCATTAGACTTTCCTCGAAAAGCAACGCGTCCATAAATCCCTTGTAGCTGTTGACACCGCGTAACCGTACAGCGAGTCTTATTCACCGGTTTATTTTTAAGCGTATTCCCCTCTGTGTCGGTCCGAATTACGTAAGGAGCACGTTTGAAGGGTGAAACGTCGCCGAGAGTTCGGGGTGTGTTCCTCGCGACGAGATGGAACCAGGCCAGTTGTCTTTGAAACAGATTGTATTTCAACCCTGAGACGAAATTTATTCGACGTCCCTTTCCTTTCGACCAATTAATTTTCTTCTCCCACTCTTTATATTCTCGTTTCTTGTCGCGAACCAGTCGACGATTATTTATCGCTGGTTCTTTGCTTTCGCGATCAATCCTCGTTCAAGTTTAATCGTCGCGGGCAAGTTATACGACAGCCGAAACTTGAAACAAGTTATTCGACAGCTGTCTTAATCTTTTTACGAGGCTTGCGATTTTTCATCTACTTAATTTTTTACTTTAAGCTTCTTCTCTGCGAATGCCTCGCGTAAACGTGACCAGGAATATTTAATAAACTAATAGGATTTATTTTTCTCGGTGGAAACGACGCACAATTTGATTTTATTCAGAATTCGCGAGTGAAACGCTGAAGGTCATGGTACAAGAGACAAATCTATTAATTAATAAATTTTCTATTAGTCGATAACCATCGATAATAGTTAGCGGTAGCCGCAAGAGAAAAGTTGATCATTCATAACGGTTAATCATCACATTTTTACAGAAATTTCTTAATAATCAACTTCCACTCGAATAAACATAAATTTTTACCGAATAACTTTATTCCAAAAAATGTTATTTTCAATCTCTGATTTTACTTATTCGTTCACTGCTCTTCACACTGTTTTTACTTTAAGCTTCTTCGAGAACGCCATGCGTAAACGTGACCAGGAATATTTAATAAACTAGTAGAATTAGTTTTTCTCGGTGGAAACGACGGACAATTTGATTTTATTCAGAAGTCGCGAATGAAACGCTGAAGGTCATGGTACAAGAGACAAATCTATTAATTAACAAATTTTCTATTAGTCGATAACCATCGATAATAGTTAGTGCTAGCCGCAAGAGGAACGTTGATCGTTCATGACGATTATTCGTATAATCGGAGCAATTAAAGATGAATATTTTCTAATCGTTTTATGTTCTCAGAAATTTCTTAATAATCGACTTCCACTCGAATAAACATTAATTCTTACCGAACGACTTTGTTCCAAAAAATGTTACTTTGAATCTCTGATTTTACTTATTCGTCCACTGCTCTTCACACTGTTTTTACTTTAAGCTTCTTTGCGAATGCCATGCGTAAACGTGACCAGGAATATTTAATAAATTAATTGAATTAGTTTTTCTCGGTATAGATGACACACAGTTTGATTTTTAATTAACAAATTTTCTATTAATCGATGACAATCGATAATAGTTAGTGGTAGCCGCAAGAGAAACGTTGATCGTTCATAACGATTATTCGCATAATCGGAGCAATTAAAGATGAATATTTTCTAATCGTTTTATGTTCTCAGAAATTTCTTAATATCCGACTTCCACTCGAATAAACATTAATTCTTACCGAACGACTTTGTTCCAAAAAATGTTACTTTGAATCTCTGATTTTACTTATTCGTCCACTGCTCTTCACACTGTTTTTACTTTAAGCTTCTTTGCGAATGCCATGCGTAAACGTGACCAGGAATATTTAATAAATTAATTGAATTAGTTTTTCTCGGTATAGATGACACACAGTTTGATTTTTAATTAACAAATTTTCTATTAATCGATGACGATCGATAATAGTTAGTGCTAGCCACAAGAGGAACGTTGATCGTTCATGACGGTTATTCGTACAATCGGAGCAATTAAAAATGAATATTTTCTAATCGTTTTATGTTCTCAGAAATTTCTTAATAATCGACTTCCACTCGAATAAACATTAATTCTTACCGAACGACTTTGTTCCAAAAAATGTTACTTTGAATCTCTGATTTTACTTATTCGTCCACTGCTCTTCACACTGTTTTTACTTTAAGCTTCTTTGCGAATGCCATGCGTAAACGTGACCAGGAATATTTAATAAATTAATTGAATTAGTTTTTCTCGGTATAGATGACACACAGTTTGATTTTTAATTAACAAATTTTCTATTAATCGATGACAATCGATAATAGTTAGTGCTAGCCGCAAGAGGAACGTTGATCGTTCATGACGATTATTCGTATAATCGGAGCAATTAAAGATGAATATTTTCTAATCATTTTATGTTCTCAGAAATTTCTTAATAACCGACTTCCACTCGAATAAACATTAATTCTTACCGAACGACTTTGTTCCAAAAAATGTTACTTTGAATCTCTGATTTTACTTATTCGTCCACTGCTCTTCACACTGTTTTTACTTTAAGCTTCTTTGCGAATGCCATGCGTAAACGTGACCAGGAATATTTAATAAATTAATTGAATTAGTTTTTCTCGGTATAGATGACACACAGTTTGATTTTTAATTAACAAATTTTCTATTAATCGATGACAATCGATAATAGTTAGTGCTAGCCGCAAGAGGAACGTTGATCGTTCATAACGATTATTCGCATAATCGGAGCAATTAAAGATGAATATTTTCTAATCGTTTTATGTTCTCAGAAATTTCTTAATAATCGACTTCCACTCGAATAAACATTAATTCTTACCGAACGACTTTGTTCCAAAAAATGTTACTTTGAATCTCTGATTTTACTTATTCGTCCATTACGCTTCACACTGTATTCTTTGTTCGCTTTTGTTCCAACGAAATGCTCTCTAACTGCGATTAATAATAATAATAACGACAATTATCACGAACCGCGGATTTGCGTAGATTCTCGAGAGCGGTTCTAGTACGAGATTCGTCGGCTAGCGTAGTCACCGGATTCCTCGTTTAACGATGATAAAAGCGCAAGGTCGTGATCGGTAAGGGTCAACCTTGCCACCAAGCTGTGCCAATTATCTCTCCTTGGATCGAGGTTCGCGAGACAGCACGAGCATCGCTGTAAATTCTGCGTGCAAATCCAACAAACCTCCGCTGTGATCCTCTTTCGAATTTATTCCAGTCTAACTTTATTTAAAATTATCTTTACAAGCAACAGAATATGAAAATCGATCTCGATGTAAACGATATTTTAAAACGCTAATAAAGCTTTGAATTTACGCGAGAAAAAAATGTATTTGCAGCCGTTATCTATGAAATTATTCGAAGCTATCTACATTAGTATTTAAATGTATAGTACGAGCCCCATAGGCGAGACAGCTGGTCGCCTGCTGACCCCCATGACGCTATAAACGCTCTTTTCTCTTTTTTCTATCTACAGGGTGTCCAACGTGAATCGTATTCATCCAGCGAATACGGATCTTAGGTTACAGGATTCCGAGCTTTCACGGGGCAAATTAATCTTTCCGACTAAAGAAACGTACAGAAATCCGAAGAATTCCAACGTCGAACGCGTACAGTTAATCGAAGGAGAAATTTTCAATGTAGCTTCCTTAAGGAGGAAAGTAAGAAGGAGGAATGCGCGCTTTCTAAATATAAAAATACGATTTTCAGGCTGTCGAAGTAGAGCTTAAAGAAGAAGAGATGGAATAAAGTCCTCGTCGTTTTCCGTGTAGATCGATAGAGGCGGACTTATGTGGGCGATTGATCGTCAAATTAAGATTGATTATCGGGCAATCGTCGTGGGATGACTAGGAGACGAAGGAAACGCACGATGGAAAGTCAGCCATTGAAATTCTAAAGCGTGTTTCCAGCACGTGGCTGTTTGTCGGGAAGCCCGAAATTGACGTACATTAACGATGCTCGTAGCGTGGGAGTAAATCTTCTATCAGTCAGCTAGAACCTTTTGTGGCTTACAATTTAAACTAGTTTTTTTTTTTTTTTTATGAATCGAGCGACACAGTAAATGCTAAGGTCAACGAACGACGAATATTACGAGGAATCGTGCAACTCGATCTTGTAAATTCATTTATATCGCGCGGCTTGCTTGGCATTGGTAATATACTAAAACTAATTAGAAAACTAAAATGAAATATTTGCCAGTTCCGTAAGGATATTTACGTATTTGCGTCCTTCGAGAGAGAATTCTTCGCTGACATATCGTAAAGTAATTTTCTGCTGAGAAATCTTGTCCTTTGCAAAAATTCGGAAGGAATAATCCTTTACCGAAGGAAAGGGGTGGATGGTTCGCGCGTTACGAGCCTGAAGTGTACTTTGGGGTGCGATCGGTGATCGCGTGTGTCAAGGGGATGGAGGAACGAACAGCCGGCGCGGCGCAACAAAATCGTCGGTTGAAGAGAATTCGAAGCGACGCGGCACGTTCTAGGCGATCCATAGATCGCGATTGATATTCCACGCGTGCGCCACGGTGCCGCATTATTCCGAGGCGTGCACGCCGTCTGAATAAAACGTTCATGCACCTTACAATCGGCTCTCGACGCCGATTTGTCGGCAAATTTGTCGATACCGATTGCTGTACTCGCGCGTCTGGGTCACGGACGATTTGAAAATTTATTCTACATATTCTCCTTGTAATTTTCCTTCGCAAATTGTACGGTACTTTAGGTCGTTCGTGATCAGTTTCGCGGAATCGTTGATATTCTTTCTTCGGTTTTAGAATGTACGCACGTATGTACATTTGTACAGACGCGTATAGAGAAAGAAATATCTTGGAATTTTTTCATTTTCGTAATAGAAGAGTACCCCACGTACTACGATTTTTCGACAAAGTTGAGAAAAAAAAAAAATCGTTGTGTCGGTGGATAGATCGTTTCAGCCGGGGCACTTAAGCCTTGTAATCTCGTAATGCAATTCTTTCGGACGACTAATTCGACGAAGTGAGCAAATGGCCCCTTCCGTTCGGTTTTCTGAGGGGAACCAGACGAAAATCAATACCGGCTATACAAGCAGGCCCCCTATTCGTGCCTGGAAACCGCGAGGTTCCTGGGGTTTCGTGCAGAAACCAGGTTCCCTGTGTTATTTCTCGAATCAATAAATAATCTAGCAATTTTCTCAAATTTTAGTCGTCGGTCGTTAAAGCGAAATATGAAATTTTCTGCAACGTGCAACGAATAGATACGATATATATTTCGTAAAGTAAAAGGACGTTGTTACGTAAAGAAAGCAGCAAGCGTATTGGCAAGTTGTAAGAACGTGAACATTATTACTTGCCTAATCGATTACACGATTTAAATAAATTAAATTCAAATAATCTTCAAACTGTCCCATTTCGTCATTTCTACGATTACTATCTTTTAATTGAACCCAAACATTCAAATAATTCTCAATCTACCATTTCACGTTCTATTCTCTTCAATCCTCTTAATTTCTCCTATTATCGAAATATATTTTACAAACGTATTCGATATTTTTCAAACAAGTTACACCCAAATATTTGGATAATTTTTCAAAGATCTTATCCTTTAAAAATTTATACGATTCTCGATCCAAGATTTAAATACCTTCTCGCTCGATCTTTTTATTCCCTTCTATCCTTTCACTATTACCTTCAAAAATAAGGTTGAAGCAATTTCCAAGACACCGTTTCACTGCCCATTGCTAACAAGAGTGTCTGTAGCCGTTCTTTCAGCTCGCTCGAACAACAATACGATTCTTTCATTGACCGTTCCGTTGCACGAGCGCAATATTCGTGGCGAGAGCCGGTATCAGCCGGCTGACAATCGTTAATTCTTCACGCGGGGCAACAATTGTCAGTGGTTCTCCGGTCTGGCCACGATAAACGCGCGTGTCCCTTGTAATTGCTTCCTGGTCCCCCTTTGTGTTCGCCTTTTCTTCGCTTTCGTTCCCCCGAGGATCCAAGTCGTACTGCACCGCCATTAAACATACATGCTGTCGGCCATTTACGTAACGCACATCCGGTTCGATAGATTTACCGATAGACCAAGCTCGATTTTACCGTTTGTCCTGCGAACGTTTCGTTTTGCTTTTAAAAAGTAACGTTGTCTTGAAAAACCGCGTTTCGCGATAGTTGTCGGGTCGGGTTATTGAAAGAGAAAAATACAAAACGTTCTAGAACAGCCTTTATGCCGCGTAATTAATTTCTTTGAATATCTTTTTACACGTAGGTGGATCTCGTTTGAGAAAAGGAAACGTTTCACGTATTTCGTGTATATGTTCGTGTATTTTTCACCTTACCGATACGGACGCGCGATACAGCGAAATTCAAGAGTGGAATAATAATAATAAGCACCCTTTACGACGACCCAATTGACCCTTCGTCCTATGAAGGCGAGATATCTTGGCACACCGTGTAAGTATGTAGGTCGAGATTTAGCGCCAGCGCCTCTGAGAAAACGACTGGTTCGCCTGCCAAACAGATCGAATTCTACGAACGCTATAAATCGATTCATACGTATCTACTGCGAACGTATAGATGAGAGCGTAGATCTCGTTCTTCTCCGACACGTTCCGCGAACGCGAACTCCGTTTCGGCCGCTCGTCTCATCCGTTATTGCTCAACAATCGTGATTCGACTAACGACGAAAGGTCGCGAACGTTCCGGCTCCAATTTGGACGGAACGTTGTTCGTAGGCTCGAACAATAGCCAAAAATATACCACTCTGTACACGTGCGTATATTTTCTAACAACTCGAGTTTAGGGAGCGAAACAACGTTAAACACGTTCGACACGTTAGAATATAACGCGCGACCCGTTATAAATAGAAAACAATTTTGTTAACAATTATTTTGTTCCCAAGCTACGCTACATACCCTATAGCGTTTTAAAAATGAAACAATCGGCTATTTTGTTCTCCCGTCGCGACAGGTAATTTTAGAGACTCTCGATTATAGCCCGCTTTGATTATTTAACACGTTGTATTTAATTATTCAGAGGTTAGTTAGATAATATTATATAATTGGATTTAGTTTATACAAAATTTCTATACAACTTCGCTACGAGTTTTTCAACGCGATATTTATCTTCGTTTTCGATCGTTTCGTATCGCGGCTCTCCTGTTTAATCGCAAACCGACGTCAAATTCAGAATATCCATAGAAATTTATTCGTCAAATTTATTTTCTCCCGCGATCTTCGCAAGATACGTAAAATTTCCTGTAAAGCTGTCGCTTGTTCGCGTCGCAAAATTATCTACGAAACCTACGTTTTCCCCTATTGACCGGTACAAGCGATGGGAAGGTGGACAGAGAACTTGGACGATGGGTACCAGTTCGCCCACGGCAGCCCAAGACACGACCCAACTGTTCTCTCGTGACCAAATCGAGCACGGTGTCCTCTCTCCTGGCCCGCTATCACTGCGAAAATTTACGCCTCGTCGTTTTTACCGTTCAATTTATTCGATCGTCGCCCCTTTATACATACAGCTACTTCTATCCTGTTCCTCTCTCGAATAGCGTTTGCTTTGGTCCGTTATCGAGTCGTTAAATTCATATTTTAAGACCACTGCGCGATAGAATTTTATTTCCATCGGGAAAACATCGCGCGCGCTTATTCTCGTATGGCTATGAGAACGTAGGAAAGGAAGAAAACAGATGAAATTCGATAGAAGAGAGAAACGAAGCGAGAGGCGAGTGGAGAGGATGAGAAACGGAGATGGTGAAGAAATAAAATGGAAAGCGAGGAGAAAGCAGGAAAAGAAGCAGAGCCAGATGGAAGAAAAGAGATCGCGGAACGAGAAATAAAACTGTGTTTCGCCGAGATTTCGTTCGAACCGAAACGAATCGAAGTGGTTAATTGCACGGATAATGCTCGCTTCGACGATTGCGCAATGAGCTTACGTAACGTTCAACGTTCTCGGTGATATATTTCTTTCTTTTTAATTTCCAGTGTGCTATCAGCAACGGTAGTGCGTATGCTGTTAAAATCAAACATTACATCGCTCTACGAAGTATAATCAGCGAACTGATTAATTTAAAACGCGGATACAATATATAGAAATTAAACGGATCAATTTAAACTATACTAAATATTAATTCAACTCTATAAGGAAGCACAGCAAGGAGGCGAAAGCTCAAAAGTTGCAATAGTTTTAGAGATAGATTATACAATAGATAGAGTGCGATGTAACAGAGTGGATAAGAGGAGAGGTAGATACGTAAGAAAAGAGTTTAGATAGATGTAGATAGACAAGGGAAAGAGTTTAGAGTTTAGTTAGATAGATATAAGGGAGGAGGCAATAAGATGATAACGCCATAAGACTGAGAAAATGTAAAAAGAGGGATAGGTAAACGAGATGTAAAACCGAAAACTCGCGCGAAGCCAAAAGGCACGGACTAAGTAAAAAAAGAACAAAAAGAAAAAAAAAACAAAATTCAACTCTAACTGATAGATTTGGAGCGGATTATTTCCGAGTACACACACAAGCACATACATTTCTTCTTCGCTAGATCCGATGCTGCAAGAAACAAAGTCCTATCATCGATTGCTATCGTAATTGAAGTGACGTACCACCGTACGATAAAAACCGTGGAAATTTTCACGACAAGCTGATATCGATCAATCCCATTACGCCACTCAGTGCAAGTATTACGAAAACCGAATAAAAACTGTTTATCCGCTGGAATTATCAAAGGCGACCCTCTAAACTCTAAACCATGGCAACCTTTTCACGGTCTCGTTCTTGCCGAGCGTGTTGCATGCTCGTTGCAATTACGCCAGGTCTCGGCGCGTATTGCGAGGATCGTGGCTGTGACTCAGCGAACGATGACGTAGTTTGATACGTGCTACGTAGCCGGCGATGTTGGTTAGAGAGAATACAAATACACGTGCGAGAGTAGACATAGAAAAGGAGCAAAACGCGGGAACGAAAGCACGGTTGATGCGGTTGCAGGGTGCACGATGACGCGGTTAGTCTGTTTACCGCGATGACGTAGGTCAGTTATCCACCTCGATAGAACTCCACGTCCCCGTTGCGTAATCGCCACGTGGGGATTTATTCGTGACGTTTGTTTTCGTCGTAGTACGTTGGCCCCTGTCGCCTTTTTCTTTCCCTCTTCTCTTTTTTCCAATGCGAGACAAAGGTATATCGTTTCTTACGTTTGTTTACGATAATTTGGCGATTAATTAAATCGTTCGTCTTTTTTGTTTCAAATATTACAAGATTTTCCTCGAAACGAAGGTATTCGAACGAGTTTCGATCGATCGGTTTATTCGATTCGTTGGAAATTTATAGTCGCGAGAATCTAAATTTGCGTAATCGCAGGCTAAATAGGACGAACCCTGCAATTTCTTGAGCAAATTCTTGCAACTTCGGTATCTTCGCTTTTCCGTTAATTATATGCTGCCCAACGATAACACGATGTTTCACGAGCGTCTCATATAAGCAACAACCGTGACGTAAGGATTTATGGGCTCGGTGTCGTAATTATTACGCGATAGAAACGCGATGGATTTTCAAGTCGAGGCCGGCCTTGTTAGCGCGAAACAAGTACGTCCTAACTTGCTTGCTTCCTTTCTTTCTGCTCGGTGAATGGCGAAAGCGAATCCTATCGATCGATAATTAACCTGCTAATTATTTCGTGTACGCGAAATAAAACGTGATTTTATGGAAGAACGTTTCATTTCTTTCACGCGAGTTATTCAATCGTATCGTATTGCGTTCTATCGTTTGTCGTATCGAGACTTATGTCTATTGAAATCCTCTTGCGCGCTTTGTACGTGCACTTTCGCACGAATTAATTGAACAGGGAAAAATGTAATATCGATAATTGTCCCTTTTTTTTTTTTTTTTTTCTTTTTTGAATATATAGATCGTTGTAATTGAGCGCTGCATTCGTAGCTTATTTGTATTTGATATCGTATTTCTCGAAACGAATCTCCGTTTTAATTTCCAGTACGAACTTGGTTTTATCGGGTTGATATTTGCTGTATCAAAATCGAAAATATGCGAGCGACGTGTTTTGCTTCTAAACGAGTTTACTGCTGAACCATCGTTTTGTGCAAACAAATAACGCAATTCATCAACTTGCAGAAGAATCTATTGGTTTTCTTTCTCAGCTTCTCGCATAAACACATTCGCGATCGAAAGAAGCAGAGAATAAGAGAATAAGAATAAAAGAAGAGAGAATTTTGCTATAACAACAGATCTAAAAAAAGTAGACCTCTTTCTACTCAAACAAATTCCCTTAAATTCCAACGCGTTATATCTTTTTCTGAAATTCTAAATCGGTTTCATCGACTGAAATACTTCGCGATCGTTTCTAATTAATCTGTCGATTCCACGAAATTTAGTTCGATTCGGTTGAATTCGATCCGATTTGATTAAATTCAATTAATTTTACGTCGCAGATAAACCGTCTCTTCGTTTGCTTGGCAAGAGAAAAATGAAAAGTATCGTAGGATGCAACGTTATGAAATGGTTACGAGGCGAAATGAGGTCGTACAATGTTCACGATTACGGCGTTATCTACGAACAGATAACGATAACGTGTAACGATAAAAACAAAGCGTTACACTGGCCACACGAACAGATAAGGTGAATTTTTCTCGTTAAAGGACATCGCTGCATTCTATGCGTTCTAACTCTTTGTTTCTCTTTTATCGTCGCTTATCAGTCGAAACTGTTATCGTAGCGTACGCGTAAAACGACTATTGCGTCGTGTTCCTATCTCGATATCGAAGGATAACGAAAATACGTCACGAGTTTTCCCACCGTTCGTAACATCGTTATCTCTCCTAACAATAAACAATCAAACGAGAGTACTCAAAGACGATTATTCGATAGTGAGATTTGTTTACCTCTTCGTTCGTTTTATCTTTTATTTCGAAATTGTTAATGTTACATTGATTATTTCTCGTATCAAATTGTTGATGCACGAACAAGATAAACGACGGAGATACAAATAAACGATTAATTATCTGGTAAATAAAATTGCTGGTAAATCAAATTTCTGGCATGTACGTACATTTTGATCGTAAATTTACCATCATCGACTATGAAATAATTCATGAAAAATCCAATTGGAATTGTTGATTAAAAGGAGAAAAATATATTTCAGGTAGCAACCAGGACGGTTTATGGAACGACACCAAACTGAGATTTGTTTACCTCTTCGTTCGTTTTATCTTCTATTCTGAAATTATTAATTTTACTTTGATTATTTCTCCTATCAAATTGTTGATACACAAACAAGATAAACGACGAAGATACAAATAGACAATTAATTATTTGACAAATAAAATTTCTGGTATGTACGTGCATGGTTTGATCGTAAATCCACCATCATCGACTATGAAATAATTTTTGAAAGATCCAATCCAATTGCAATTGTTGATTAAAAGAAGAAAAATATATTTCAGGTAGCAACCAGGATGGTTTATGGAACGACACCGAACCGGTGTTCGGTTCGAGATCGGGAACACCGTAACTGGATACCGTTCAAATATTATCGAAAACATGGGATCTCCGTTGGAACGTTGTTTATCCATTCGGCAAGTACGTGAGTCACGTATCTATGCGACAATCCGAATGGCCTGGCATACCAGCAGGTACGAATCACTTACGTGATCGTTAATGAAGCGGCCAGCTGTCTGGAATTGCTGTTACAAACGATCACCGATCCATTAAAAGCAAATCCACAGCCAGAACGCCACGCCCTTCAATTAGACGTTGGTTCGATGTGCTCTGGACAACGATAGAATTTCTAAAATTCCTTTTTCCTTCTATCTTATGACTATGAGTACCTTTACAATTACATACTTACTTTAATAATTAACACTAGAACTACCGATAGTTAACACGAAGCTATTTCTACCAAAACCAATGAAAATGACTGGCCTTTAAAAAATACGTAATAATAGAATATTTTTATATTTATTGATTTATTATTTTCTTACAGAAGGAATGCAATGTTATGTCGTACTTTTTTGGTATTATTGATATACATTACCATTGGTATTGTATATACATCATACAAAATACATTGGTATTTTGGTATACATCAGGAACCATCATCCCTAAACGAGGGTTGACACATTTATAAAATTGTACAACCAATTATTTTCACTGATATGGCATTTCTAGTGTTGGCATCTAGCGATCTAGCGAACGACCTGGAATTTTTCTGATAACTGATATCGTCATATCGAATGATACGCAATAAAAATTTTAAAAACGTGTGGCAAGTTGTACAAAACGAGGAAACTGGTTAATCGGGGTTCGATAAACATATCGCAGGACCCTTTTACACTTTGACAAAGTACCAGTCATTTTCACTGGTATTGGTATAAGTAGCCTTGATACAACATTATTTTAAGTTTGAATACATAAAAAACGAAATAGAATTTATTATATTATTCCTTTAGTTATCTTTGCAAAAGTCATTACATTATCAGGGAAAAAAATATAACACGAAGTAGAAATTTTAAAATAAAATTGTAAAACCAATTAATTTGACTGATGTGGTATTTCTAGTGTTAACATTTAGCGATCTAGCGAAATCCGGAATTTTCCTGATAACTGATATCGAATGATACGCGGTGAAAATTTTAAAAACATGTGGGAGGTTGTAGAAAACGAAGAAACTGATTAATTGAGGTTCGATAAACAGATCGCAGGATCCTTTTACACTTTGACAAAGTACCAATCATTTTCACTGGTATTGGTATAAGTAGCCTTGATACAAAATTATTTTAAGTTTGAATACATAAAAAACGAAATAGAATTTATTACATTATTCTTTTAGTTATCGTTGCAAAAGTTGTTATATCTTTGCTGCAAAAAAATATAACACAAAGTAGGAATTTTAAAATAAAATTGTAAAACCAGTTAATTTGATTGCTGTGGTGATTCTAGTGTTAAAAAAACTGTTATTTTCTCTCGTCGTTGTCCTCGGTCCTGACGCTTATGCCTCGCGATGAAATTTAATCCTAACACAATCGAAACTTACTTTAGCGGGCTACCTATTGGTCAGAAATATATGTAATCTTGAAATTGGAAATTAAACAAAGACCAAAAAAAAAAAAAAAAAAAAAAAAAATAGAAACGCAGCGATTTCGATTTCCGCGGATACAAATATCGTACGATTTAAATTGAGCGAAAGGAAATCGATGAATTTGAATACAGCAGAGCCGAGTAGAAAAATCGTTATGTCAATGAGATTGCGAGTACGAGCGAGACGTGTCAACTCGTGTTTCCTGGTTAACGCGTTCAAGCTAACCACGAGGAAGTATCGACGTCACGAATGACGTGGAATAGTAGAGAAAGGCGGGAATCCGTGGATGCTTTCGATGGCTTCGATTCTCGGAAGAATCGATCCAGTGAATGAGGTCGCTCGAAGGAATTCGAGTGGCCGTGAATCATCGCCAGAAACCGGAACTACGCGCGCCGCTTTGCCGTAAATCCTGCACCGATCGTGAATGAAATTTTCTCGGAACTCGGAACTCGCCGATATTGCGTAGTACTACGGCAACGTTTCTTTCATTCCACGGTAGTTCCACGAAAATTGTGCCGACGTGAATGATTTTCTCAATGAACAGATTTACGAAACACAACCACGTACCGATGTTTCGAGACAATTAATTATCGATTCGAGAGTCGAGATAGTATTTTGAGAATTAATCGATGCACGTGAGTTTCCGGTTGTAATTAGCCGCGTCGTCGTTAACGCGTTTAGCGTAGATTACGTAAAAACACGTCTTTTTTATATTTAACACACGTCGAACGTGTTGCAGGAAACATTCGGTGATTTAAACGTACATTTTCTACGTACGTTCTCAGATTGTTTATTTTATCGCTATTCTATGATTGTAATATTGATTTTGCTGCGTATTAGAAACTAATTTCTGTTCGTTATTTCTGTATTCAGAGGTAGGATCACAATAGCTATTATTTTACTTTTTGGATAAATCTATCACGCCTTTCTGAGCTGAAAAATCTTTATTGCACTTTCTTACATGGACTAGGGATAAAAATAAAAGAATATCGTAAACCTATCGATTAAATCTATCGATTGTATCTAGAACTATCGCATATAGATGACGAGCGCGAACTCACGTTGTCATTTTCAACAATTTCCTAGTTTCGTTCGTATTAAATTATCTAGCAGTGTTGCCCAATTTTATAAATAATTTGGTACGCGGCGTGTCCTGTAACCGATAAGAGGCGATTCTTCCTGAAAATAGAAATATATTAGGTCGTCCGAAAAGTATCTTCCTTTCCCTTTTTACAACAGTGCACCTTCGTACAAACGTGAAAGCAAGTCTGTGAAATGTCGCGGTGTTTATCTCAACAGAACGGATCAAAACGGACCGTACGTAAAATAATACAAAACAAAAAACGTTGTGCGTCTATTATTTCTTTCCATTTCAACTTTTCGAACAATCTAATAGTTAAGAGTATACTTGAACTTGGTTAAGTACCGACTAGATATAAGTAAACGTTAAAAGGCAAGTTAAAAAACATAAGAAAAACGTAGACTCAAAGTTTTCCATGTAAGACCTTGTTTTCGAGAAAATAATGTTTGCACATGTTCGGATAGCAACTGGTGCGATGCACAAGCGCGATACGTTTTCAAATCAGTTTTTCTCGAAGACGATGCATCTAATGAAAAAACGTCGTTCCATGTTTTTGACTAGTTCTTACACGTAGCTCGATCTACCGTCGATTATTTACTCCTCAGTCTGGAATTAACCAAATTCAAGTAGGCTCGTGAAATTTCCATACCCGGATTTCCTTGGAAACAAAGTGTCGCGTAAAAATAATTTATTCTATATTTCCGTCTTATCTTTTCATACCACCTTGTATACATTTACAACGGTCGTCGAAAGTTTCCGAAAAAGCTCTGTAATTCCGCTGCAATTTAAATTCCACGTTAAAGAACTCTACGTTAATCAACAATTTTTTTTTTTTTTTTTATTTGGAAGAATTTTACAATCAATTCTCATTGAGAATTATAAATAAATTATTCTGACGTGGTACTATAGCGTGAACAATAAGTGATTATCGTATGTTTGATTCTAGCTGAATCTAATGATTAATCAACGATGCAACGTAAAAGATACTCGGACATTTACGATTCTCGATCGCTTCACACTTTCCCAACGAAATATCAGCGTTTCGCTGGCAATGAAATTTCCAAAAATTTCCACTATTTATCAAAAGTATTCGTATTTCCAAAGATATTCAAAGAGCGTCGTGAGCCAGCGTGGATTTGTCGCGCAGCAACCACTTTCCGCTTTCCGCTACCCTCGCGTTGAAAACGGCCAATTGAAAATTTACTAATCGCTTTCGTCGCAGCTTAAAGCCGCGCAAGGTGGAACAGGATGGAAAAACATGGTTGGCCACGGTGAGGAAAAGGGGGAGAGGGTGAAACTCGAGCACGAGTAGCACGACCCAGAAAATGAGCGCAACAGGTGGTGGCAGGTATGCGGCTGCCGGGGGATGGCAAGTCGGTGACTCATGGGGTTACATCGGGAATGTTGATCGTTTCTCCCGGATTCCTGCCCTCTTGAACCGCTCTTTCAGCTTTCTGCCCCGCCACGTCCTTACCTGCTGACTCACAATCCGCTCGCACAACTCCTCCTACATTCTTACACCTGAGGAAACACGGGACGATTCTTTGTCCGGGACAGTCTGTTCAATGGACACTGATGATCCCTTTGGGGTTTCGGTTTATCCCTTCGACGTCTGGTAGTCGTATTCTCTCCTTGGAAACATAGCTCCAGGTTATAATTAGATTTGGAAATTAGGACATCACCTGCGAAGCGATATATCCTTGTTATTCTGACAAATTGGTCAAAGGGAATTTAACCGTAAGGCCACGTATTTAGGGGAATTAGTTGTCGAAATGAAGTTTAACGATTCGGTCGAGCATCGAGTTTCGCGAGAAAAGATGTTAATCGTTGTGGAAAAAAATTCTAAAGTTTCAAAGTCTATTGCGTGCATCTCGTAGACTTTAAAGACGGATTTCTAGATAACTGTAATATTTTTTGAAGAATCACAAGAATACTTGGGGACGTCATTCTAAAGGTCGCTGGTTATCGCCAAGAAGAGAAAGAAAAAATAGAATTCTTTTTATCAATCAATAGCAATTGTTCCCGGATCAATGGTATACCGATCGATCATTAGTCTGCTACGAAAAAAGTATCGTCTTCACGTGTACAAACATCGCAATCTTATCTCCAAGTGAACGGTTCAGTGATACTGCAATTACAATAACTGCAATCATCTGTTGGATCTACGGTTCGAATAACACGTTCGATAAAAATAGACGATACGCAGGAATTCTGTTTTTCCCGAACATCTTCGGAAACGGAAATATCGGCGAATTTCGATTTCGGTGAAAATATTGTGCGCAACGCGTACGCAAAAAGGTTTTATCGATAGAGCTCGTATTCGATCGATATTAATAAAAATTTCAGATTCGGCCACCTGTTTTATCGACCGATGCGTTTAATATCTAATAATCGCACTGTGAAATTAAAATTGGAACACGAAACAACGAGGGTTTATGTTGATAATTAAGTAACAGAAGCGTTAAATGCCATTACCACTGGCCTAATCGCGTCGACCGGGAGGAATGTCGGTCCTATCGGTTTCTTATGCTCTTCGTATCAATAACTTGGCCTGTACTGTTACACCATTAAATAATGATAGCCCGTAAGGTTGATAGTCGTATCAGACGCGTCACTGGCGTACGGAGACAGACGAGAATTATCGTTCCCTCTGGATAACATTTCGCGAAACGATCAAACAGGAAATTCTGGATCGAACGTTGCAAGCTAAAGTTTGACTATATTTCGGTCGATAATAGATTCGTTATTAACCATACGATAAATCAAACTCGGATTTCAATAGGATTGTGGATCGCCACGAACTAGGTCTATGCAAAGTTAGGGATACTTGTGTTTACAATGAAAGCAAACTAACCTCCGAATATGTACAGAGTAGCCTGTACCTGGACGAAATCAAGGCTAGACTTAGATTATGCTGGTTGAGGTCAGGGCTAAGCATACTTAAACTAGGTCTTTCGTTGAATCTTTCAGTAACGAAGCGCAACAGAATCGATTGTTTTCTCAAAAAACACTACCATCCGTCTTAATTTAAATCTAACAATTTCGTAATCCATAAATCTTGCGAACGATAAACCATCTATTTTTGAAAATCTAGTTGGGCAACCATAAAGTTACGAAATTGATTTTCCTTTTTTTTTTTTTTTTTTTTTTTTTTTTTTTTTTTTTTATACTATTCAAAACCAGGCACGGTGAATCGAGAGAAACGATCCATTTAATTCGTTTCTCAGAAAAGAAAATAAAAAAAAAAAAGGAAAAAAAGAAAGAAGAAAAAAATAAAACAACAAAAGCAACGGACGAAGCAAAACTATTTATTTTTACTCGTCGCTGAATCCTCCAGTTTCTTGCTGTCGCTCCGCTCCTACCTCTCTCTCGTAAACTTTTTCCTTTTTCCTTCTGCTGTTCCGCTTTTTCGTTTTCTCGCTGTTTGCTCCTTTTGTTCAGGCTCTTTTTCTCCGGCCATATAGCGAAAAGAAACGGATCTGCGGAGCGTGGCGTTTGGTGGGCGGATCGATGACCTTGAATCTGGCTGGAGGCACCATGAGTCACGCTGCGGATTTCGTGTTTCCAGGAAAATTTTCCTGCTAACGCGACAATCGATGCGAAGAGAGAGGAAGAACGAGAGAAGGAGATGAGCTTCCTGTACGCAAGGGAACCACTAGCCGCTCGTAATTTATCTGAGTCAGCCGGTAGTGCACGCGCGTGTAATCGTCGATGGGCTTCGAAGAGTTGGTTAATTTTTTTTTATTCTGCTTAATTCGTTTCATGGACAAGCCGTGGGCGAGTGAAGCGACGATTTTTTATACAGGCGATTGAAACACGCGGATAAGAGGATTTGAACGAACGGATACTTCGGACCTTTTAAGAGATTCGGCAGCTTCGACCATCCACGAACTTTCCAACGTTTGCCAACGTTTCCTTCTTTTCCTCGTCTCACGAATCGTTGCATCGTGAAGCGATAAAACAACAATTTTTCGACAGAGAAGTCGGACGAATCACCATGACGCGTATATAACTGTACAGAATTTCACGAACGTTGCACGATGTTCGTACGGGTTCTCTGGTTACGTCGATAAACTAAAACGAAACATTTCTGTAAAGCAGAGGAGCGCGTTGCCTGAAACGTCTCAACCTGATATTCTTCCGTATCAGCAAGCAACGTACTATATAACCCCTCCTTGTTCCTTATTTTTAATATTTCCATGCTTCTTACTTTCTTTTTTCATTAAATTTTCTAATTATAATTTCTCGATTAAATTAAATAAACGATAGTAGATTTTTAAATAAACCTGATCACCTACTCCAAAGCTGAGTACCATCCGACGTCTCTATTTGCCATTCGATCCTGTAAAAACATTTGCGAGAAACGACGATCGTTCAGCGGAGATAATTCGCCGAATAAACGTTTCCTTCGTCTGAAATTCTACACCGTAGGCGTCCGACGGAGTTTCAAAGGTGAACGAGGTAAACACGGGAAGACGAACGATTCGCGATATAAGCGTGTGCCTGTATTGGCGATCGAACGGACGCCAGTGGCGACCTTTAAGGTCCTAATGACCGGCTAAACTCGGAGGAAACTGCGATCGAAGGTACCGATCGATCATTGGAACGCGAACGGTTTGCCCGAGGCTTTTCACAGTCGCCTTTTAAAGAGGCGAGATAACGTCGATAACTGGACAATCCGAGACCAGCTCAAGACCAGTTTTCCCCTTTCGGTTCTTGCCCGTATATTGCGACCGATTGCGAATTGTAAAAGCGAGCTCACGCACGTACACGTGGTCCTATCTACGTATATATACGGTAGCTCATGAAAGTAAGTAGGTACTCGAGGCTCGAGCAGTTAGCATGGAAAACGTTTACGTACGATACGTTATACGTTACGTACGATATAGTCGATGGAATGTTTGTTTAAACGTGTAATAAGCGTAATTAACGTTTGATTATTTCGTAAACGGTTTTGTTTCGAGCAATAAGCAACCTTCGAGAAGATAGACTTTCTGGCGATTTGAAGGGTCGAAGAAGGGGTTAACGAACTGAGTAAACAGGGGTGACTCGGCTGATTTTCGAATAATCGTAAAACGAGTTCCGACGCGGAACAACGCAGTTTCCGATCTTGCTTATCTGTATCTTCTTTGCCGGAGAGATGTCGCGCTTTCTCATTGTTCGAAAGATCCTCGTTTGCGAAAATAAGGCAAACGGAAGAAAGGGAAACGGTATCGCGTAACACGACATTAATATTATGAAGAAAGTTGTCGTATCGTTTTACGAGTTCGTAAAGGATGTATGCGTATCGATTACGACGTTAATCGATATCGCGTCAATTTGAAAAGAAGAAACATCTATATATAAGTTTCAAATTACTATTCTATATAGTTAACGATGCTTGTCTTGCATTGTGCTACCATCTAACGCAATTTGTCGGAATCTTCTTTGTCACTGACGTATTAATAGTCGATAAAAATTATAAATATACGTGATTACGTTTAAATTAATACGTAAATCGAAACGTCTTGTTTAGTATCTTTGCTGTTTTAATAGATTCAATTTATATCCAGTACGTGTTAGAAATTACATCAAATAGGAAATATCGATATTACCGACGTATAGTAATGCAGCCATGTACGTTCACTCAGTACATTGCAGAGGGCGTAAGAACACCGATTGAACTTTGCTTATTTATCAATTGATAAAATCGTGTATGTATATTTATTTCTCACCAAAATTGATCTCTAGAACACTAATATTTAATTAGTATATAAAATAAAATAATAAAAAAATGATTACTAATTATTTTTAGTAATATCTCCCCGTAGGTTGTTTGCCCAACAGAGATTAAAATTCTTGTCATTCTTTCGGATCCTCGTCGGATTCTCGAATCAGAAAGCGATATCGGATACGCATTTTTCTATCGACCGATGAAGATCAGATCCTGTTTCGTAAATTATTTGGACGATCGGTGTCAGAATTTGCGTCACATTGTCATATTCCTTCAACATCCGGTCCGCAAGAGCAATCCGAGATCGAAGATATCGGTCGAACGTTCGCGAACGATCTACGTATTGTCGACGAAGAATAACATCCGACAGACTTCGAGAAACTCTCTCCAAAAAAGAATAAAGTAATCAAGGCAAAATATCAAAACAGCTATCTCCTCTAAATTTCGAATTCATTCTCTGAAGAATTACGTAACCTCAAACTATAGCCGACAGAATTATCGCGATACTTCCAACCGAGAAGCATTAAGAAATATTTCTGAATAAACGTCGCTGTCCAATTAATCACAAAGAACGTTTCTCAATTTTCAATGTCACGAATCCCATCGACGGAGATAGTATTTACGCGAGAAAAATTCACCTTGATGTCCAACTTGATTGAGACGCGAGTTCGCAGAATAAATATTCTAAGAAGGATTATCGGTAAAAATACGAAAGGGCATTCGCAACTTTATCGATTCGACGAAGAATATTCTACAAAAATTACCATTAAAAAATGATAACAAGCACTATATATATATGCGATTTGATAATTAGATTATCGCGATAAAAATTACCTTGAGAAGATAATATCAATTTTTAAACGCGCTTATCGACGAAGAAATATATACCGACTAAGAATATTTAAAATGTTACGTGTCGCGAATAGCTCGGTCAGAAACTGGTACGAATTATTATGGTCACCGTTGCACAGATTAGCCTAATCGTCTTCGAGTGGTAAGTAGGTAACAGTAGCGTTTCCCATTTTGGACTAAGAATATGACGACACGTGTTCGTTTCTCAATCGCCGGTTAAAGTAAAAGGAAGGTCGGAGGAACAGGCAAATTGCGCGAACAGATTCGTAGATGTTATCGATTAATGGCATCGATCGAATACTCGTGCTCTAATGACGGGAATCTCCAGCTTCCTGGCTCGGATACGGCGCACCGCTTCTCGCTAAGTTCTCAGGGTGACAAAGGGTTACGCAAGAATTTCCCAGCATTGAAATTTTTACGATCTTGGGATACCAGATCCATTTTCTGGTCACAGAAGCTAGTAACATTTGGGGATTTTTTAACGGTTTAGCGATCTTTAGAGCGCGGTGCTGTTTGTTTCCGGTGAATTAGAAATTCCATGAATTTTTGGATGAAAATTGGTATTACGATCTTAGTACCAGAAATTTTATATTCTTACAAACGGCTAAAAGAGATTCTTCTTTAAGAATTAAGGAGATTCCTTATTTACAATTACACGTAGAGAAATTCTTACCTTAGGGGAATTGTCCTTCATTTTTACCAACGACGACGAGACATTTTGCTAAGAATTTTGACGGAACTCTGTACTTTAAGAGAATCCTGTATTTTATTTTCGCGAACGAGGAGGAATTCTCTTTGAAGAATTCGAACGAAAATTGCCATCTTACGGGTTTGACAGTTTGACGTCTTATGACAGTTTTATTCGTATAAGAGATTTTGGGTGGAACGGAAGTTACGTCGAAGATGGTATGGAAAGTTTTGTAATCGCCGAAGAATCTGTCGTGGCGCCATTGTGATCTGGAACATCGGAATGACAAAAACAACTTTCACCTTTCGTCCGGGACCCGCTGATTTTCGTTTTGGCCTCGTTCCAACCTTTCGAGGTCGTCCCGAACTGCACGAGAAACACTAGTCAGCGACCTTTCTCAATAAGAATTCATTAATGGTCGAACAGTGGTTCTCTCCGTATCTCTCTCTTCCTCTCTTCGTCCATTCCGTCGCTAGACGTTTAACAAGTTAACTACCACGTAAATTATGACACCGATCATCGTACGAACACATTAACAAGCGGTGAAAATATTCTTCGAATTTTTCATACGTCTCGCTAATATCATAAAGGCTTTCGTAATGATCGAAGAGATTTCCAGGCGAATTAACACGTTCGTCGCCCAGCGTGATCCGGCTAAGTTTCCTGCGGGGCCCAAATCCGACCGCCGGTAAACGTAAATAGAGCGACAAGCAGGAATTCATTGTTTATCCCCTTCGATTCATTATAAAGAAAAGATTATTTATTTCTGAAATGGAGAAAGCGATAAGCCATCCAGCTAGAGTATTCCGAGGGATCTCATGGCAGATATCTCGGATCTTTCGTTTAGTCGAGAAGCATACTTGTGAGACGTACGTCAGTGATTTTTTCATCGTCAAAATGTTCGGTAAACAGCGTGAAAATATATTTGAAAGTGAGGAGAGTAGCGATAACGGAGCCTAACTATTTTTCGAAGTGTCCAAAATCACCCCAAATGTGTTTGGAATGTTTTAACGACTACCATACGATATAGGATAATGTAATTTATTATTCAGAATATAAATTAATAAAAAGTATGGTATAATGTGTTTTTAATTTTTATGTTGTATATCCTATATATAATATCGTATATTTAATTAATTAACTCGAACAGGAAGAGCGTCACCATCATTTGGTGACGGAGCCCCCACGGTAGTATACTCGTCGCATAGATATGTGCGACGTGGCGACGAACGTGTTAAAGAGGACTTTAGCGATGATCGCAAACTTTTCTGACATAACCTCAAAAATTGAAAAAAAAAAAAAATACCTAGACGTTGTTAAGAAGAAGAAGGGCAACGTAGATCTCGCGACAATCAACACATTGTCTGCGATGGTCTTTAGCGACCCCCTTCCTTCCCCTCAGTGACGTTTTGCCACATCTTTTAAGACGGTTAAAGCGATATAAATTTCACGGACTGAAAGATTTTCGGCCGTACGAACGACTTGGACAACATTGTCGAGAAAAATGTGCCCAAAACGCGGTATATCTTTCAACGATAAAACGTCACAGTATATTTGAATTTATCGTGGCTGGCAGCGCAAAACGTATAAAGTTCGCACAACGATCAACTCGTTAACCAACGTTTCCATGCGTGCGTGTCCACTCTTTGAACCTGGAGCATCGAGTCAGGCGTCAGACATTCTAAATTATCTCATAAATCATCCACGATGTCCAATTCACTGTTACTCTCGCGCGAGCACTCCGTTCCTCCAAATTTATCGTCAGATTCATCCGCGAAACGGATGAGAGGAGCGCGTGCGACTGCCCACGATCCTCCTTCGTCATCCTCCTGGGTTTGGTAAGTTACGCGGATCCGTTGGAACGGATGCGTAGCCGCGATTCTCACGTAACTGGACGCTGCACCGCAGAAACGAGAGGATCCGATGCTGCTCGTCCTTTCGCCTGCGCGTGAATCACGATGGTTCACGACAAAATCCGACGTGCTTGCTTTCACGCAGAAAACGGTACCGTTCCCGTGGCCGAGTACCGCGGAATGTACCGCGAAACGTTCATGACGCTCCTTACGTCACCGATGATGCACCGGTCGGTTCCCTTTTTCTCCTCGAATTCTTCTCTTCTTTCGCGGGAAAGTAAAAGTCTGAGAAGGAGTAGCGACGAGACGTTCTGAATCATGAAGTGGCTTCGAAAAGTTTGAGGATCATGTGGGAAGGTATACCAATGGAATGCGCGGAGTTTACGAAGCTCCGAGGAGTTCCGTTAATCTCGAGAATTTTCCGGAATTATTTCAGCATTCCTGCGACGAAGCGCAACTTTGTCTCCTTGTTCTTCTCGGACGATCCTTTTCTTTCGCGAGCAAATAAAAGTTTCAAAGGATTCGGTGGAGTCTACGTAGTTTGGATCGAACGTTTCGAGAAGTTTGAGAGGTACATGTACACATAGCAAGGTATATGGCGAAGCGTGAGGAGATCGTAAAGTTGTAAGGAATTTTATGAATTTTGGAGAAGTTTATGGCTCGTAAGCGGTAGTTTAATGGTATTTACACTATTTTGAAAGTTTCAGCACCTTGGAAGTTGGCCGGGTTTGCGCATCGCGAGAACTTCCACAGTTTCAGCATCTCGAAAACGTCGATCGTTAAAAATTCCAAAATCGCTTGGAATAACTGGAAAACCTTGGCCACGGACACTATCGCCTTCGTAGCATCCAGAATAAATATACTCATCAAAATTTCCTTCGCTCGTGTATTCCCATCACGCTCGGCCGAAGTCAACGATGCCAAGTATCCTCGCAAACTGCTCTGACTTTTAATTAGGCAGATCGATGAAAACACTTTTAGCCTTGTTAATTAGCGCCTCGCCAACAACTTTGACGAGGTTGGCGGCTAACTGCATTACATAACGCAGTTAACACGTGCTGGAGCACCGGCTTTGCTATTTCCATCGCTGTTTTTTCCTAATGACACGCTCGATCATCGAATCTGCCCGGTAAACCGATAATTCGGTTTGCTAGCCGAGCCACCTCGGTCGATGTTCCACCGACGTTCGTACGCGATCGTCTACGCCTGTGATCCGCTAATTGGATGACTCAAAGGAACATCATGCTGCGTTTAATTTCATTTAAATTGGTTCCGTCGCGGAGGAATACGATACGACAGCGCTTGTTTGACAAGACAAATCGAAAGGCCATTTTCTGCCACGTTAGAGAAGATCGTTCCGAGTTGCTCTTTCTTTCAGCGATAAAACGCTCTTCCACCTACGAAATATGTTATCTTGACGAAACCAGATTGATTCAGAACTGTGATTCGAAACTGTAATTTATTAGGTAGAAAGAGAATGTACCTTGTTGCGTGAGATTGCTTGATTATTAGAACAGACCGGACAAGTTTAGATCGATGGAGTTCGAGAGAGTTGCCGTTTCCTTTAGAAATCAAATTTCTCGTATGCCGGTGTATACCGTTCGACGATAGACGTTGATCTCGTCGACGATGTAGATTTTTATCGATTATGTAAATCGACTTAGTTTCGCATTTATATCAGTTTCGAGCTCGCACCGGTCCATAAACATCGTTACGTTCAAATCGAAACGATCGGAGACTCCTCGACAGGCGAATTTGATATAATTCCGAGACACAGAAACGTTCGGAATTCCTGTGAAAGTTCATCAACGAGTGCTTAATTATCTTTATGGTGTTCTTGTTTCACGAATGGAGGAAGAAAAGGATGTAGACAGGCGGAGGATCGTTGCCGAAGAGCTATTTGTATCATAAAATAGAAAGTACCATTATTTCAGCATTAACCTGATATGGAATAACGCGAAAAGAATGGAAAGTCGAGTAAATCGAATGTTTTAAGAATCGTCTCGTCCGTCTTACGAATCTCGCAGAACTATAGCTGTATCGCGTCTACAAACTCACTACTACGAAATCGCTACGTTTCTATCTCTGAAATTGCACGTATCTATCATCGAAAATGTCCAATATTTTTCTACCCTTATCTTTCTCTTTCTAAGCCATTTTGGTGGAATATACGAAAACGATAGAAACAAAGAAACTTTCGAACGATAATTCCTAACGAATTTAATTCTTTGCAAGATGTGGTTTTGCCAATATCGATTAAGCACTGTTCGTTTCACTCGACAGGTACTCGATCAAGACTCCATGTGTTTCTATTTATATATTTCTACTTGTATTCTCGCGTCGCAGTAATTTCAGTAAGATGTATTACCATCGTTTCTTTCGTTTTCTCGAAGAATAATAAATGTTATCCTTCGCTACTGTGCCTGTTTCATCGGATTGACGTACGATGTCCTGTATGTGACAAGCATCCTTGAGCCTTTTTCCATTTGCAAACGTGCTTTCGTGACTCACTGTTTCGAGTTAAGCTGTTCCTTTCATTTCTAATCGTTGCTTGTATCGTTTTCTTTCTCTCTTCTGTCTTTTTGATCGAAAAATTTCTACGTCAAAACGAACAGACCGATTAAGCTTACTGCTAATAATAAATTCCAAAATGTTTGGACGATTGGAGTATTTATGAATCTCTGTTGGATTAGATTGCACGCAATCTAATAATGCAGCAATAAGGCGATGTTTGCGTTGGATACGTAATATGTAAATCTCTAATCTTCGACAAGGTTAATTCGAGACGAAAATGTCAAGATTAATTTCCTAGTCAAATATAAATCTATAAATATTCGACTAAATAAATAGATAATTTAATTTCTGAGGCGAAGAAAGATTTCCAGGAAATTTCATTCTCAATAGTATCTAATCTCTGCCAAATTTAAACTCTGATAATTTTAATTTCTAGATTATTTAACGCCGGGCAGGAGTTAGCCTTTGATAAAATTACATTTATTTAGAGTTGATCGATCGAATCTCTATGAAAGCGAAGTCTCGGAGAATTTAATTCTTTCATCTATACGCGTATCGATGAGCACATTCGGTAAACTTACCGAAAAGTTTCGCAAATTGAATTGAAACTAAGTGCAAAGTTCGCATAAACACGCTGCCTATCAAACTCATTAAAGCAAACTCGTTTCGAAATATTATTTCTATATTTCTAAGAAATATCATTTATATCCGTGATGCAACCGTATGAACGTCCACTGTATCCAGATCTTTATTAAAACACGCGATAGAGTCATTAAAAATCTTACAAATTTCACCAAGAATTCGTAGCGCAAACTCTAGCAAAACATCGATCTACATCGATGATGCAA
Organism: Bombus fervidus; assembly: GCF_041682495.2. Lineage (NCBI taxonomy): Eukaryota > Metazoa > Arthropoda > Insecta > Hymenoptera > Apidae > Bombus > Bombus fervidus. Next base: position 15,416,502 of record NC_091521.1, read on the forward strand.
TGCCATCTGCAATCCATTTAAATGTCCAATAAAAACCGAAGCGAAGCTACTTAAAATTTTCTAAGTTCGATCAAGAGTTTCTACTTAGCTTCGACGAAATCACTCGAAAGTTTCGGTTCCAGACTTCCAGAGAGTAACGTCCGTATTCATGACGTAATCGCACGAAAGGCGATCGCGCTTGCATCTTCGTTAGAAAGCACAGTAAAGCTACGCGAAGTTTTGCAAATTTCATCGAGAATTTCTACGAAACTGCGGCAAATCTATCGGGAAATGTCAGCTGCGAATCGCCAAAAAAATATCCGTACCAATGATGCAACTGCATGGAACACGGATTCACCTAATTGAGATGCTGATCGATGACCGCAGCGTTGGTCAATGGAATCGCAATCGATCCCCTGGAGAAGCCAGAGATCGGTCGGTGCTCGTACTCGGAAAGGAATTTCGCGATGAAACTGGCCGATGGATAACGGTGGGGCGGAGAAGATGGAGGCAGCGGAGCCAGAGAGGCCGAAAGGGACGAGGAAAGGCAGAAAACGGGATTACGTAAGAGGAAAGTAGCTTTCCGATGCGGGACAGGAGAAACGAAGAGCGTGGCGCGTTGAAAAGTCACGTCGTCCCGAAGAATAGAGAATTAGACGGTGCAATTGACAATCGTGATGTTTGTAAATTAGGTTTAGATTTTATCTGCACTTTATCTGACAAGGCTGTGCGAACATTGAGATGCATTAAGGTCTTTCCAGACTTTATCTGGATCGAATCTGAAGTCCGTCTAAGTTCTGTACGTAGAAGGGAAACGATAAATAGCAAAGCGGAGAAGACAGAGAGGAGATCGAATTTCATCTAAAAAGGCGAAAGAAAATGTTTGTACGTGCCAGGAGAATGATAAATAGCAAAGTAGAAAGCAAGGAAGGCAGGAGTAAAATGTGTGTACGAAGAAAATGACGGACGGTTGAATCGTTTCGAATAAATATTTATGCAAGATAATTATCTGAATAAATTTATAATGCTCGAATATTTTTATCCGTGACAAACTATTTTTTCTGTTTAGTCATATAATGATTGCAGAACTACTCGAACGATAATATGAATAATTGTTTGTTTTTACTTAATTTTGTACAAGGATAGCAGTATAACGCTTGTTATTAATTTACCAAGGAACGATAAACTTTCTAATCTGACATTTGGAAGATGTTAATTATAAAAATCAATATTACAACCGCATAATGAAGCTTGAGAATATATCTCACGTTTAGTGGCACGTCCATCTTCGGTGCAATATAAATAGTTGTATGTATTGCATAATTTTATTTCGATATGTTCCTATCTGAATATACATTTTTCGATTAAATCTCCATTCAAATGAATTCTGAATAATTTCTTATTTGAATAAATCCTCATTCAGATAAATACTTATTCCATTGGATATTTATTCAATTTTGATGAATATAACTTTATTGCATATTTTTTTACGTCAGCTGTTATTCGAAATAAACTTTGACCAACACTGGAAGAAAGAGAAAAGATCGAAATTCATCTAAAAACTGAAATGACACAAAATGGAAAGGGAATTATCTTTATCTGTGATTCATGAAATACTTCACGTTTTCCATATTAGCATTTATTCGTAAATTATTGAGATATTTAGAATAATACGCGCATCATTATTTATAATTTGTAAATGAGCAAAGCTCGAAATAAAGGGTATTTCACGCTTCGCAATAAAATATTAAAGGTGCGTATAACAGATACCGAGGATCTTTATGCATTTTTATGCCCCCCCCCAAAAAAAATGAATGTAATAAAAGTAAAACAGTAAATATTGGCGAATGATAAACGCTGCTAAAACGAAACGAATCTCAAGTAAAACCTTTGTAAAAAAAGATAAAAATAGAAGTAAGATAAAAATAGAAGAGAACTTGAAGAAGCAAAATCTACGGACTATAGAAAGAGAAACCAGAGTGCACGTGCATCTTGCGAAAAACCAGATGTACAGAAGCGAGTGTAAGTTGCATGAGAAAGAAAAAAAAAAAAGATAGAAGAAAGAAGGAAGAAGATGAGATGTTGGATGGAAGATGAAGAGGAGGGTGGAGTGATATAAACAGAGCAAGAAGAAAGGAAGAAAGTCGAGGAAGAGAGAAAGGTGGAGGCGAGGCGTGTGTGCAGAACGGAGGCAATGTCACCGAACTTACATAATGTGTCCTGTTTCTTCAATTACACGCGCCGAGATATCGATGCAGCGTACATTTAGGTCGCTTGTATATATATTCAAGAGACCTTTGCTCCTGCCATAACTGTGGAGGATGGAAATGGCAGTGGCGGAACAAAAAGAATGTGGAACGTTGTTCTTTCGAACGCAGATACGCCCGATGTATTTATTCTTTGTATTATTGTCTCGTTTGTCTTGTACAAAGTGAGAGGAAACCTGATTCTTTTACGTCAAATCCTCCTCCGTTTCTCTAAACCAGCGAGTTAAACGAATCTCTAGCCATCTTCTTTTCCAATCTGTTTCTAACTAAAACCATCGTAACCATTAACCGGGAAACTTAAAACTTCCTTCAAGCGATACAGGCAAGCCAAATCCAGCATCCTGTGTTCCTTGTATCAACAAATCGGAAAAATCTCTAGCCACGTATCTTCCTACGCTCTTAATTTAATTCTCAATCCTCTCGCAATAATCATCGCTGTATCTGTTAACTCAGAGACCTAAAATTTCCTTCAGGAACAGTCAAAATCCTCCTTCTCAACCCCATCTTCACCTTACACCTTCCTAGACCGACAAACGTCCAAGATCTTCGAAAATAATCGCAGAAAATGTTCGTTATACTATGTTTTAGATTCACCAATTGATCGAACCTTGTATGCCAACGTAACGCAAAGGAACGGAGACACAGAGTAACCTACGATAAATGTCAGATCGGTGGCAAAGATCGTGGGACGAGGCATCGAACCGTGTTACGCCCGTTTCGGCGCGTAGTTCTTTCCTCAGTGGTCGGAACATCGGTAAAATCCAGCTATCGAAAGCAGATCGATCCACGCAACGTCGTCAGCTCCCTCGAGGTGTTCCTCGGCTGGCTAACTTTATCGGGCCCGCTCTACTTTCCATTTTAATTGCGAGCACCTGGGATTCCTCGATGAAATCCAACGACTGGAAACGAATGGCAGATGCGACGTGTCCGCGCGAATGGTGGGATCCTACGTCTGTAAACGTCGCCGGCGACACTTTCCACTCGAATGGATCGTCGACGCGACTGGCAGACGTTTTCTAGGTGAATGGAACGGGGATTCTGGATAGTCGGTTGATACCGATCGACGGAGAAATGGGAGAACGAAGGGTGATCAGGTACGGTCCTGACGTGTTTGAAAGTCTTATTACGTGGTATAAGTTGTACCTATATCGAGGAGATTGGAGTGGTCTGCAGAGAAGGGCAGAGGATGTGCTTAGAGATTTTGGAGTTGTATCGATTCAATTGGTTTCGATTGAATCTTTTTATGGACACAACTAAAAAGAAGCATCCTAAGTAGAGATTCGTTTCATCTTGTAAATATTATAACGTATTACGCGTACTCTATATATTTTTCAATTTTGCCCAAACGAATAAACGTTCTGTCTATAATAAAATACCAAAACTGTACCATTTGGCCAGTATGAACGAGCAGAATATAATCAGAAATATTCTTGCGAGTTTCTTCTACAATATAAAATTGGCATTTGTTACGTGTATTGGTGCAGCCCAAATTTAGTATTGGAAGAAGGCTAAAGGCACCCTGTATCCTATCTAGACAACTGTTCGAAACATAAATTGTTTAAAAAGATAGCGTAGCTGTACCATCGCGAGAACCTTTACATTCCAGAACTAATAATTGTCGTATTATCGTAACTTTTACGATAACTTTTATTTTCCAATTTTCAAAATCGCGCTATATCATAAAAAATTCGCGGAAACCAAATGTTTCGTCTCCGTTACTCGTATATCAGCGTGTAGCTTACCAAATTTCCTTGTTGTCAGAGGCGCGGCAGAAATTCCTCTCGCGGAGGGATGACCGATGCGTGTATTGGCGCGGGTGAGAGGTGGAAAGCGAGAAGAAGAAAGGTAAGAGGTGCGGATCCCTTCCCTTTCGTCCAGAAGCTTGGAAGAAGACTCGAGAGGAGATCGGTGTAGTCGCAGTGCATCGGCTGCTACACGCTGGCCGAACGTTCGACGTCGGACACCTTCGCCGGGACACTCATGCAACGTGCGACAAAATGCCGACCACGCTGCCCGTTCTGTGTAAGTGTCGTCAACGTGAACAGGAATCCGATTTCGACCGCGTTCTACCGTATAGCGTACGATTCGGGGCCGATTCCTCCGAGGCTACGCTCGACTTCGACCGAGTCAGATCGATTTACCTGTATGGGAAACGTAGGTCTTTTCCCTCAGCGACAGGTAAGAGCTGTCCATTGGTTAGTCCAAGAAGGTGTAGAAATCGTCTCGAAACGAAGATCGAATCGCGTGTTAACGGATGACCTTAGAAGGTGTTTGGTTGACGAGGGTTTGACATGGTTTGACGTAGTTTGAGGTGCCTGGCTCGTAGTTAATTCGTCGTGTTTGATTAATGGTTGGTTAATGAAGCACCCCGTAATTGATTGATGGTGCTCGCTCTATGGTTATTTAATTCGTAGGTGTTGGATTACAACGTGTACCTAATTTGTACGGCAGCGGTTGTTTGATTTGTGGTGCGCGGCTTGTGGTTGATCTGTTAGTTTGGGATTAAGGTTAGATATTTAATCAACGCTTGGTACAAAGTGTCCACAGTTGAATAGTGGTATTCGGTTTATGGTTGTCTGATTCAAAGTTGTTGCACTGTAATGTTTAATTTGTCTGATTGATGATACGTGGTTCGCGATTACTCCGGTGTATTCGATTTTCAATTCGAAATTAAAGTTACATGTCTGATTAATAGTTGGCGCGAAGTATCTGTAATCGAACCGCGATATTCGATTTATAGTTGTTTCATTCATAAATTATCTGATTCGTAGTTATTGGATCACACCGTGTTTGCTTTGTATGGCATAGTATTTGTTCCGAGGTGTACAGTTTGTGGTTCGAGGAGTCTCATTTTCAATATACCAGTACATCTGACCTGCGATATCGTACTTATAGTCGGATTGAAGTCGATTTTTACTCGTCTTAACTTTGTGTTGTGTCTCGTATTAACATGTATTGAAAGGTTCGACTTAAATCTTTATTGAAACGTTTGACTCCTATCCGAAAGGTGATTGAATGTAAAGAAGGAATGTCTACAAGAAGTGACGAGTATGTTACAATGACGGCAATGGGTATATTTACGCGTTGGTTGATAGCTTTTGTGTTCTCAGTAACGGTCGAAGAAAAAAGCATAGCTATCGAGTAATTTGACAGCTATATTTTTGACAGAAGTACGAAACTGATGTTAGTTAAAGATAGGAGAATGTAAAAAGGGACGAATAGATACTTTAATACTAGAACTACCTTCGGTATAAATCAACTATCTCAAGTAATAACGATCAAGTATCTCTGGCAATCCTTTAGATCTTTATTTAAACCGTAATTAATAAAATTAAAAATGCCGTCTATAGGTCAAGGCAGTGCAGCGATTAGATACAAAATAGCAAAGATCACGATTTCTAAGCTAAGTACAGTCATGCTGCCGATTCCTCGTGAGACTTGCCTCGTACCGTTTATATTTTGTATCGTACGTAACTGCAACTGTGTATCTTGCTAAAAAATCAACAATTTTCGGTTCGCCCCGAGTCAGTTTCGCAGCTTTGCCTCGTACTGTATGTACATAAATTTATAGACGATGAATATTCAGGAATTATGTCAACATGAATATTCTATAAGCATGAAACACCGAGTGCAAAATAATTTGCTTCATCTTCGTCTAATTCTCAATTCATTGATACTTGTTAACAGAATTCAGAAATAACGAGCTTCAGCGGGATTAATCAATTGGAACATCATTGTTTCAACATCGCGGGTGTTGCACGGGCATAATTTATTTGGTTTGGCATTTACTTGGCGAATAAATTGGTGAAATAATAGATCTCCCTTCCATGATATAACAATGAACTCTGAGATATTTTATTTACATTTCCTCTCGAAAGTTTGTAGCACGTTAAGAATCGAACGGACAGTTCCTTAAATAAATTAATAAATAAATATTATAATATTATTCTTCTATAGTATTGAAGCTAATTATATCTAATTACATGTAAAAACGAAAGTTATATAGTTCTGATATTCCGATCTGTCAGAAAAACACACGGAAAAGTATGTTTCGTCCAAAAAGAGAGAAGTGTGTCAAACGTTTGAACCTGATTGTGCATGCAACAAACTTCGAAATAATTTTGTTTAATCTGCGATATATGTTAAATCTGCAGTTCCGTTTTCGCACGATACAAGTGAAATCTTGGTGATTCGTGAACTGCACGAGAGACAGGAACACGTAAATATATTCTCACGATTCTACTCGGTGTATACAACGAAATTCTGTTACGATTGTACGAACGAACGAGAGATTCAATTGATCGGAAGTAACATGCAGATTGCCACGATAGATTAGATAAAATACAAATTGGAATTTTTGCTGTCGTAACTTCTTAAGAGTCCTCGTGCATCCGATAAAAGTTCCTTATTAGTTAAAGTATTACCATTCTGTCGTGACTTTTTCATTTTTACGAGTTACGCTCTTGAGATATATTTTAATTATGTTCATAATTAAAAGGTTTTAATTAATGTCACGGAAAAGAAGATAAGATTCTTTGTCAGCGTTTTTATCTTTATTTTTAAGCGTTTCTTTCATTTTAATGAAATGGAACTTTTTCTATTCTAGGTGAAAAAGATATTCTAATTTGTCGATATATTTAATGGATCGCGTGTAAATTACAGAAGGATGATCTAGTAATTATTTCTCTCGTTACGGTTCATTCTTTACATCGTCGAATATACATGTAGAAATTGCGTAACATCCTTTCACGGATAAATTCTCACCGTCACCCGTGCATCAATCGGTAGCTGATCGAATTGCAATTGAATTTAACGTGGCTACTGGTTTCTTCGTGACGACAATGAGAATGGAGCGTGAATGAAACAAAGAGCTGAATAGAGCAGTAAAAGCAGTACAAACTTTGCAATAGTCGACTTCGATGAAGTTGAAACAAATTACACGCGAAGTACCGAATAATTTCTTAATCGTAAATATTGTTTAAGAAATATTAACAAATTGAAGAAATTAGATATTAGCAGGTTATTTCAAAGAATAGAAAAATTACCGAATACTTGTACATCGTCTCAAATATTATTTTACGTTTTGAAACAAATAAATTCTATTTTAATTAACATATTAGTTCTTTCTAAATTGGTATAATTTTAGACGATAAAAAGTTGAAAAGTATAGAAAGGCTAAGAGATTGGAGTTAAGTATGAAAAAGGAGAAAAAATCTCAAGGAAAGAAAATAAAAGAAAAGAAAAGGAAAGAATTCTAACTTTCGAAAAATTAACTGAATTATGTAATAAGTATACTAAACAGTATCTAGATAGCAACGAAACATCTGCAATTAAAAATGTAAACGAGTGACTTTTAATATGAAAACTTAACCGAATGACCTGGTCTTTCACGATTTACGGTATGCGCGGGTTCCAACTTCTTAGCCATCCAACTTCGTGACCTTTCTTGCGTTCATCTTTTTAATGCCAACATCTAGCGCGAGTATAGAGCCGCGCAAGAAACATTTTTATCTGCCGAACAAGAGAATCGACCTTATGGAATCCATGGAACTCTGATTCTGAACGATAATTGCCCCTCCCACGACACGCGATCCCGTTATCTCGCATTCCCAATGACATCATTGAGCGCTATACATTTTTAATTGGGTTACACGCGAGAAAGCGTCCGAGACAAAACCTGAAACTGCTCTCCTACGTCTTTTTTTAGATGTATTTTTAGACTGTATACATTTATAGATTTCTATATTCTAGTGAATTAATCAAAGAATATTTTTCTATGAAACAGAGTTATACTATAAATGTTACGCAATAAAATTCCTTAACTTTTAAGTTAAGCCGCGAATTTTCAACCACGCTGTAATTATAATTATTTTTTCGAATTATAAGATTGGAATACGTTAAATAAGAAGAAACACGATAAAAGTACAGAGAAATCTAATTAATTAATCTACATCGTAAAAATGAAAGTGAACTTAGAGAAGTACAATCTTTAAATTATATTTAGCTCGAATGGATCTACCCGTGCTAACGATTACGGATTAAATATCTTGAAACAAAAGCAGGCAGTTCTTTCACAAGATCAGTTTAATTAATATGTACAGCTAGGTTTCGTAAAAAGTAAAAAATTTGCGTCAAGATTCAGTTACCTGTGTAAATAAATCCAAAAGACTATTCTTTTTCCTATTCTTCTTGTCGAGTCTATAAAAATATTATACGATACAGCCATTATGTCTTAAATTATAGTCACTGGAGTACAGGTTAATGATGCACTAAGTGCGTCACTAGAATTTCGTCACAAGGATTCTTTTCGTAATAAAATGGAAGCAAATGTCTGTTGCAGTAACCAGAGTGTGCGTCAGAGACGATGGAAATTCAGTGTTCTGAGTTAATGCAACTCGCGGCCCGCAAATATGAATTATAATAGTTGCGACTATACAGCGGTGACGAAACGTCGCCAGAGATTCTACTGACAGAATCACGAATTACATAGAACGAAGAAGGTAGAAAAAAGAGCAGCGATCATTAAAGAACAGTAGGTGTTTCTCCTAAATTATCTTAAACGCTAGATTCTCAGGTCAAGTGACTAAGGCGGAGACTTTCGTGATAGGCTCGTCGCAATTCAATTTTCTGTTTGTACTTTCAAGACAAACAGCGAAAGGACTTTAGAATCTTAATAAATCACGGCCTTTTCGCGAAATTACCGTTGAAACGAAGATTAATTGGACGTCTTAACTAGTTTTTGGAACAAACGATAGCTCCAGCTCGAAGAATTAATGAAATTAAAAAAATAAATGTATATATATCTGTATGCGTGTTAAAATTGTGCTTTAAAGTATTGGGCTGGCAACTAAGTGATTGCAGATTTTGTCAATATCATCAAAGGACAAAATCCGCAATCGCTTAGTTGCCACTCCAATAGCTTCAAATAGTTTTTGAGACGATTAGTAGCTTGTGGTCAAAGAGACGAGGAAAATGACAAGTTAATATACGAGGATGTTACTAAATCATACTGGTTAACAAATTTTTTAAATAACTAGTGGCCTGTGCTTAGAGAGACGATGGAAGCACCAAACGAATATGTACGTGTTAGAATCTTAATAAATCACAGTCTTTTCGTTAAATTACTGTTGAAAAAATTCTGGTCGCCTTAGCCAATTTCCTCTGAACGAATAATAGATCGCAATCGAAGGAGCAATGAAATTAAAAAAAAAAATTATTACGATCCTAGTAAATCACGGCCTTTTCATCAAACTGTCATTATAACCTGTTTCTTGAATAAATTGATCAACACTGTTTTTTACGTATACAATTTTAGTAAACCGGGCATCGACGAAATTGAGACGAGTTGACCTTGGTCAGTTTCTCAAAGACGACGACGAGAACCAGAAAACGAATCGATTTAATTAATCTGATTTAAATAATGATAGTCTAATCGATTACGAGAGACGCGAACGTTTAACGCTATTAATAGCGAAAGCCCATCATCATCGGATAACGCTGATCAGTCCTTTGCGCTCGCTAACATCTCGAAAATTGATCGAAATTTCCTACTTTTACTTTGCGCCTTGGCAAACTTTCGAATTCGTTTCGCGACATAGAACGCGTTCTTTCTCGTACGACGAACAAAACGTGCTAGCTTTTTCAACGCACGTTTAAATATTCTCGAAATAGAGTGCTCGACTCTACTAGTTCTAACGTATTAAACGAGTCACGTCGAGTAGTTCGCTTTCGAACTCGATGGATGCCTATAACCGGATCGTGAGGTTATTGTCTCGCTCGACTTTGTTGTTTTACATGATTGGATGACAGTCGAGGGAAAGATGGTCATTAGAAGCGACGAGCTGTGAATGAGTGTATCGATTAGAGGGGAATCGTAAAGGGGCGACGTTTTGTTGTTGCGGGGGATCCGGCGTTGGAGGAGCAGCGATGTACGCGTATGTAATGCGAAATAGAAAGTGGAATTCGCGGATCGGGAGGAGATGATAAGCGGCTACGTCATACGTTTCCTTTGGAAGCCTTGGAAATGGAAATAAACGCTGCTGTATCGACCGGAGACATTGGGAAAACTTGCAGATCCGAAACTTGGGAACTCATATGTTGAAATTAATCTTGCGGGGTACAAGAGGAATTTGAACAAGTTTGCGAATTAATCTCTCGAAGGGCGCATTTTTTAAAGTCAGAAAGATATAAACTTTATGCGAACAAATGCCGATGTATCCTACGATCGAAGATTGAGAGTATAACTGCTGCAATTCATCACGCGGAAGACGAGAAGAATTTTAAAAAGTTTGCGAATTAACCTCTCGAGAGAGATATTTTTTAAAGTTAGAAAGATATTTCTTCTTGCAAAGATGTATCGATTATCCTCGATGTTCCATAAAGTGAACATAATTCCAGTGGTTAACCGTGTTTTGTATACTATTTTTCTCATACACGATCTTTATTCTACTTGGAATTGTTACTATTATTACTATTATTATTATTATTATAATTTTAATCCTTCGCCTATGTAACATCTCTAGTAGAGGCACTCCTCTTTGCGCAGATCTCGTGACGCTGGTCTTATGCAACGTTCACTGCAGTCTTGAACATGAAATTCCAAGGAGGAGCTTCCTGTCACGAAGAGCCATTGATGGTACCAGGGGGAGGTATTGCGTTCGTTTCGTTTCGCGTGTATTCACGCGGATGCGTACGTACGATTAAACAAGCCTACGATGTCGTTTCAGGAAGTTCTTCGATCCGGAAGAAGAGGGAGCGTTCGACAGTTACGGATCTGCTGGTGGCCAGTACGATCCTTACCAAGAGAAAACAGGTAGATTGTTCGTTTCTTGCCTTTTTTTTGTATAAAAATTCCTTACTAATTAACACGTAGCGATCCTAATGATTTAATTTTATGCCAATTAACCGTAAAATCACGAAATTCGTCAAAACGACGAATTATCTTGTTTTATCGAGATGCGACGTACAGGGGAATGTAACTTGAAATTGTAATTATCTTAACATTCGATCTCGTAAAATGATATAAAGCGACATCGAATCACACGAGATGATATATTACTTACATATATTACTTACTTAAAGTGTGAAAAATTTGTAACGCCTGGATTTAATATCGCTGCCAGATACTGTCAGCCATCGTAATAACTGATAACTGGTTGAACAATGCTACCTAACAAAGTCGATGGCACTATGAATAGAAAGATCCTTAACAAGGAACGACGATAACTATCTGTAAAGTGATTTTATGAAAATAATCAGCTGGAGAATGGGGACGGGTCAAGGAGTCCCTTCGTTTTCTCGCAATTTCTTATGTAAAAACTAAAATTGACTTTCCATTAAATCTCCACTGCGCAGATGAATCCTCGTTAACATTTCTCAATTTTCACCTTTAGATTTTATTTACCTGCAATCACAGTTGCTTTATTCTTGTGTCCCCAGCAATTAATAACTCGTGACATCATTTTTATTCATTGACACGATTATTCGATACGTCTACAGTCAGCAAAGAGTATTGTCATACGAACGGAGGTGCCAATAAAAAAGGACTCGCAATATGCTAATTCTCCGACGCTTAGGCGGTGTAATGTTATTCATCTTGTTCCTTTTTCTTCGATTAATTACGCGTTGACACCGATTCTATCGATCGATGCTAGTGCCGTTAAAAACAGATACTCGTTATGAATGATCGATCATTAGAAACGAGGATTCGTGTTGCAAAATATTTCCGAGATTCTCAGTATTTTCTGCATTTCTACAATTTTATATTCTCATATTCTACGTGGCTTCTAAGCAGCCTCACGAAAAGTACAAAATTACTACTGCTCTCAACAAGCACAAGACTGTTTAACGCAAGGTACAATCAATCTTATACCAATCCAAAGAACTTCTCACTACGACGATGATCTATCAAAACGAGGCAAATTACTATCGACACCTTTAACATTAAATACAGAAATTACGAGGAAATCGATGGGGGAATTTAAATTGCTATACGAAGGTCCTCCGCCAAAGATATAATTGCGAGTTACAGTCTCTTTTACAGGTACGAAGGAAAAATCCTGATTACCGAGATTATTAATAATTTTTCTTTATTTTTCTATCTTCGCAAAGTATGAACCTACGTCGTTAAATACCGAGTGATAGACGTTCCGTTGGATTAAAAAGCAGAGTCGTCGGACGAGGACATTATCAAGTGGCGTGAAAGGCGTAAGGTATGACGGATGATAGAAAAATCGCGCTATAGGTCACGTGAAACCTCTCGCGACTTACAAGAAGCAAACCAAAGAAATCACGTGTGGCGCCGTAAACGTAGTGAACATATCCTGTTAAATGTCACACACGCTGGATTATCCTGACGAGGTGTTTTTCACGACCTTGACTCACCACGAGCCATTATGCTCCTTTATGTAAGGCCTGGCACGTGATGATTCAGTTTCTCCGCGTGAAATCTGTGTTGGTCGAATCTTTCATTTTAATCATTGTTTATTCGGTTTTGAATATTTCTTTTCTGGCTGGGCAGATATTTTACATTTATACTTTCTACGATTACGTATTATTATCTTGTCGAATTATATATGAATAACCTTGTCCTCTTTAAATAAATTCTATAATATACTGCACGGAGAAATGACTTTATCTTCGAAGTCGAAGAATCGACGAAGAAATGGATATTGAAATAAATATTTTATGGAACATAGAACAAAGAGATTTAGTCAAATTCCAATGATTCTTTACTTTTGCGAAATGGATCACTCGTAGAGTTTATCTAAAGATCTGGTGGAGCACAAAAGAATATTTTAAACAATTTTTTACTAAAAAGTCTAAGAGCCTGAAATTTGATATTTAGTTATCGAAAGAGTGAAAAGTTTCTATGTTTTGCAAGAAGTTGGAGTTTTAAACAAACGTAAGTGTGTTTGTTCGAACAAACAATTAACAGGCCATTCATAGTCATCGTAACATTTACCATAATTCAGAATGTATACCTTTCATTCTCAGCATATACGAGCACAGTCATCGCATCGTTCAAAGTTCATTGAAATGCTCACAGTCATTCGATGATATTTATTTAATGTCATGCTATGATGATCCGTAGATGCTTGCCATTCTCTCGAATTTGTTACTACAATAACAATATAATTTTGGAATATCTTGTCGGTCTTATCGTCGATAATAACCCGCAATATAAAATCAATAGCATCGCTACCCAATTCATTTAAGTAATATTATTCACGTTTATTAATTCGACGCTTCTTGTTCGACTATTAAGCGAGCAGCGAGTACTAAGCGATTGTATGTTCTTTCCATTTTTTTGTTTTAGATTTGTCAGACATTAGGAGGAACGTGCCAGGAGAACCAGGTATTGATTATCCGGCATACACGACGCTCCCTCAGACAGGTTTCACGTGCGAGGGGCGCTCACGAGGTGAATTAAATTGTTTCTTTTTCTACCTTCGTAAAACTTAGTATATCGTTAATACATCATTCCGGAATAAAAATCTTTAGAAGATAAGAGATTTATTCGCATAGAATTTCATCATAAAGTTGATATAATTCTTACTTATTATTTATATCGTTACACATATATTGAATTATATTTTTGTAGTTAATATATCTAATTAATTATCTTGGAACGAAGGTACTGTGTATAATATAACTATACGATAAGTTTTAGAGAAATAATTAGAGCAATTAATTATTAATCTAACAAGCTAACAAGTATCTTGTAAATATCTCGATTCTCGACGGATTTCCGATTTTTTCTTCTAGAAATAATATTTCTCTTTCTCTATTCCCGGAAACAATACATCGGCCACGTTATTTTACAATTTTGCATTCGTAGTTTTTCGCTTAAATACTTGGGATTTTCAGATAATATAAGACAAAAGATTTCTGTAGTGACTGATATATAGAATCGAAGCGAATATGTTTCTAGATGCAATTCAATCCCTCGGAATAAAATTGAAACAGATTTACGTACACCTTTATCCTCAATTTCACTTCATAATGCTGCGAATTACTACGTACAAGAAGAGATTCTGTTCGGACAGCTAATGCAACCACGTCAGAGTTAGTCAATTTTCACATAGCAATCTATGGTATGACCGCTTGATCTTAACCATTCAGGTCGAAAGAAAGTGGTTGAAATTGGCATCTATATTAATAAAATCCATAGATTGCTCGTCCGATTGCTTCTGCCAGAGTTCGTAGAAGCAAAATTGAACGTATTTGTCGCGAATATCTCGCGAATCAAATGGGAGAGAATATTCACTTCCTCTATGAATAGAACAGTAAAAGTAAGAAAATTCTCTATATAATAATATTCTTAATAATAATAATATAATATCTTTCTTAGTTCTCAATTTCCTTTTGATTCGTATATTCAATTACGTAAACTTTCTCATTTATAAAGAATTTTAAATCAATCGTATGGAACTACAATCTTCGGTATTACCCTACTAAATCTAAATTCTGCGAAACGACATTTCGTATATACCAATTATTAATAAAAAATATTAAAACAAACGGTTTCCAGAGTGTACGCATCCTATTAATGATCCACGTGCATCAGCTCTATCCTACGACCGATTACCATTGATTCACACGTGTTTCGCGCTTTTCCACGTGCAGTATCGATGTCAAGGATGTCTCTCACGCACACGATGCTAGCACGTGCGACCTGTGAAATCTATTCGCAGTATTTTCTTCGATTTCGCAATAGGTCAGCGTTCCACTAGCCGTGGGGCGAAACTTGTCGCAAAAATCGCACGAAAATGTTCGTCGATGTACGTTTCAGCTGGAAAGGCAAACGTTCGCGTCGTCCAACGAAACGTATTTACCTTTAGCTACGCGTGTTCGTTCGAGACCTGGTATGAATCTTCTTCTTGCGTCTTATGAAAACTTTCAACTCGTGGAACGTTGCCAGAAGCAAAGTAACCATAACAATTGAAACTTACGAAATTGTTGGAATTGTTAGAAAATTTTTATACAGAGTCGAAGAAGAGAGGTCCGATCTCCTGATTTGGATTAGATTCGAGTTAAGTTTAGATCGGGTTGATAGAAATTGAAACTTGTCCAATCCATACAGTCGCTAAAAATCTTCCAGAGAATTGTCAATATAATCTGACTAATAAGAAACAGGGACTTTTAAACGTTCATATCGACGAGAAAATAATCTTTTGCCAGTTTCACGATTCTTTGCTGTGAAAATAACAGGTTCGTTGACGATTTCGTCCACAGACTTAATTACATTTATGAACAACGACCATTTAGATAAGTGGCGCGAATATGAACGAGTTCCAGAAGGCAAAAGAAAGTACAGGCTCCGTGTAGTACTCTGTTATATAGTTTCTTTATTGAGCAATATCCTGATAATCTTGTACAGTTATACGATGTTCCTGCAGAAGCAACAGAATGTCGGCGAAAGCGACTCAACAATAAGATAAAGGCCAGACGGATAATCCAAACGATTCTGACGCGAGCCAATCGCCGTTCAGAAGCTTAGCACGCTGTTATTCAGCTGGTTACAAATCGGTGCGGTGTTTGACTTTTGCCGATGGAAAATAGTGAAAGCTTAATGTCTTATCTTACGGTATGGGAATTTCTCAGAAGGAAGATTTTAGTTTCTTCTTTCCTTTGAAAAGAGAATTACTTTGAAGTTTTTTTAAAGTTAATTCTGACATTTGATTAAAAATTTATATAAAAAGAGGAGCTGATATATCCTATATGTCTGTGTGTATGTGTAAAAAGATTAGCCAAAACTTGCAACATCTTCTTGCAACGCATGTAATTGGGATTATCGCGAACTTTACAGATCCTGTCATTCTTCTCCAAATTTATCCGTTCGATTTTTGGTTATTTATTTCGTCCTAAATTTATTGAATAAAAAGTTACGCGATTCGTGTTTCTTTGTTTAATCCTGTTTAATCTTTTATCAAGTTTTAACAGCTTCCAGCTCGCTGGATGTTGACCGTATCAAAAATTTGTCCACAAAATGGAAACAGTTTTTTTACTTATAGGTTTGCGACGTGATTTTTCCTGGATGATGACTACCTTAGGCGACAGGCGGCACAAATATGATTACCCTAATATGATTACAAAAAGAAAATTCACATCTTCGATCTCCCTTTCTATCGATTCTACTACAATAAATTGTTTGGTTTCTAAAAAGCTAAATCACATTGTCTTATAGTAAAATTTAAAAAATTTCTAACACGTCGTAAAATAAAAATCGAAGCCTCACGACTTCGACTTTTCCTTCTTTCCTGAAAGAAACCTCGGTAACTACTTTTAATGCGTCATCCATCACTGTTACGTTCGATACACACGATATCCATTTTCTTGTCGAAAGAAATCGTGGCGAGCATTCATAGAATGAAGAAAGCAACTTAATTGAAATTTCCAAGCAGCAGGTCATGTCGCGATGAACACTGGGGCGTCTTTTGTATCGCGAGTCTAAACTCGCGGAAGAAACCGCGTTATTAGATAATTCAAAGGAAGAGAGAAAGATGTTGAACAAGCATGGAAACGTCGCCTCGCGTTCCTTACGTAACGCGCATCGTAGTTAAACATTGCTTATTGCGCGATTATTTTAAATTGAAAAAAACAGAATAAAGGAACATTTAGAAGACAGGAGCACGGATTGACCAAGTATCGATTAAATAACGAATCGAATTGTTCATATTTCCTTTGGTAAATCGTTGAAATTCTTTTGGAAGATATAGTGTTATTATCAGAATGGAAAATAAATAAAACCCAGTTAGTCGTATTAAAAAATCGAAATTCAGGGAATTGGAATCTAAATTTCTCTACTAACTAAGAGAAAAATAGGAAAAAAGAATTAGAAAAGTTTTTCAAGTATGTGAAATGTTTTAGTCTTTTAGAAGACTATGGACTAAAAATAGTAATTGAAAGAATGATAGAGAGCTTTAGAAATGTTTGCCATCCAAACACTCGGATATTAAAAAAGTAGACATATTGCAGATTTTGTATTTCGATATCGAAGGTTATTCAGAATCTCAGAATCTAAAAAAATAAACATTTCTAATTTTCCTTAGGATACTACGCGGACGAGGTAGCGGGATGCCAGGTTTTCCACGTGTGCCACGACGTATTGGTCTCCTCCTTCCTCTGCCCCATAGGCTCTGTATTCAGCCAAAAGCTGCTCACCTGTGACTGGTGGACCAAAGTAGACTGTTCAGCTAGCAGCAAATACATCGACGTGAATCGTAACAGTTATCAGCAAGACGACGACGAGATGATTCGAAACGCTTACGCAATGATCAGTCTTCAATCAGGAACAGACGTGACCAAGGATGGTCTGGTGGATCCTGATCGAACTGGAAGCGTGGTGGACTATCAGAGAGGTCCAGGAAGAATTCTCGATTATTCTTCAGTTGACACAACAGGAAACGACTTGAGGACCAATTTCGAAGACTATCGTAGACCTGCCAATCGAGATTTCCTGTCACCCTATCAGTTCAAAGACAAAAAGCCGGAAATCAGTGGAAATTATCAAGGCAAATTCTATTCTGGCGAGAAATCTAGGTCTCCCTACGAAGATTCGCCAATCATCCGAGTTCAGAAGATCAACGATCCAGGATATGGAGACCAGAGGAACAAAGATTTCCAGGAGACCTATCGAAGGCCCAGCGAGTTCACCAATCAGTTCCAACCATCTTACGCACCTACTGTACCGACTGTCACCACTACAACTAGGAGATTTTACTCTCCAACTGTCCCTACGACATTCAAATCGTCTACTTTGGCATACAACAAGTTGGACCAGGCGATAGACAGCTCTGAATACTATCTTTCGCGCAGTAGGTCAAACAGTTTCGTCACTCCTCCTACTAGAGTCTTCTCGAACGACGATAAGAGTAGACAAGATTTAGAAAGAGACTTGAAAATATCTGAAGCTGTTTCTGCGAGGAAACCGAGCAGGGATGATGATTATAATCGACAGGAGAGTTACGAGTACGATTATGACGATGTCAATAGCGACGAAACGAGAGACGAACGTCCTAAAGAGAGATTCCAGGTGAGGGTTCTCGACGATTTTAATTACAATCGTACCAAAGTGTCGAACGGAGGAAGTTCTTTGTTTGATAGGGTCTACGCAGGATTCAACCACAACAGCAACGACGAAGAACCTCTGGACGACTTCGAAACGAGGGGTAGCATTGGTCTAGGCCACGCGTTTCATCAGTCGTTCAGGGGAATCTCGGTTGACGAACAGAATCCTGCGAGAGACGAAACCAAAGTTTATGGCGAAACTCAAAGAGGAATTAATTTCAATAAAGAAGAGATTAAGTACACCTTGGTCAGACCGGAGCCTACGCGTTATCCCGGAGAAAAGAAAGAGGAAACGACTGAACAATACCAAAGAAACGATCAAAGAGACACTAAAACGAATAAGGAAGAATTTCTGAATAATTTTAATACTTTCCCATCAACGACCGCTTCGTCAATTATCGAAAGTACCATCAAAGCAAGTACGAATCTTCACGAACCACGTTCTTCGATATCAAATGGATCCAGTGCTTTGAACAATTCTACTGACGTAAATTCCGAGCTTTTTAATGAGAAACATTCCATCGATACAGAGGACAGTGGTTCTCAAACATCTAGACCAGTCGAATTTCTAGAATCTCCTCAAAAGACGCAAAGCAAGTTCCAGATAAAGGTGCCAGATCTACCTGAAGGATCCACTTTATTTAATCGTTATACGACTCAGAATGATGAACCTAGTTCAAGAACGACTGAGATACCGAGGTTCCAGAGCATTGGTTCTGACGATTATGTCGATCAGTCTACTTCTTTCGATAAAAGCACAGGAGTAACGAGCAATTACGGAAACGTAGAGATCTCTGAAGTCTCCAGTTTGCAGAATCATGGTAGTACAGTGGCTAGACCCCTAGTACCCTCCACTGGGTCGTGGCTTTCTTCCTCTTTCTCTGATCAATCGAATACCAAAAGTCCGACGAAAGATTACACCAGACCCGAAGAAGGTGAATCTCCTCACACAAATCATTTTGATCTTTCTTTCAAATCTACGAACGACACTGAAGGGAAACTTGAGGATAATAAAAAGAGTGAACTTCGGTTTACCACAGATGATGCTGTTCAGAATTCCAGGACGATTTCTGTGAGTGCAAGCACCGTGTCTCCGCCAAAGATTATAAAAGCTATAACATCCTCAGGTTTCGTGAACTCCTCAGGAAGCGTTTCAATAATTAAAACCTCCGAAGAATTGTCGACACAGGAACCGATCAGAATTTCGACATCTCCCGCGACTAAATCTGTCGATATTGAATCTTCCGTGTCAACTTTCAGACCTGTAACGCATAGGAGTATAGAAGCAAGCAGAAGCTTGGAAGAGAAGTCGAAAGATGACAGAGATGGCGTAGAAGCTTCGACCGTGAATACTTTACTTGGGTCCATCATGCCAGAAACTTTAAAGCACATCGAAGAAGCTATAGAGAAGAATAATTCGCCTTACCAAGTGACATTGACGATGAACAAAGGCGCAGAGCTGATAGCTACCGGACAAGATATAATTAGCAAACTGATAGCCCAACAGGGCAAAGAAACGTCGACTCTCAATGACGAGATACACGAACTAGAAATAATTAAATCTTTGGAGCCAGAAGTTCATGGAATGACAGAGCTACAGATCACTGCGGCGAATATTTCGGACGTGAGAAATGCGTCTAACTTCGGAAACGATTTTATCAGTTCCGATCTAACCGATTTTAAGAGAAATAACCCGAATACAGTCAGTCTTCTTCAACTGATGTCGGAATTAATGAAGCAAGATCGAGTTCCTCGGCCATTTTCCCTGTCAGTCGCTCAAAATCCGGAACTGCAGACAGTAAATTCGAACGTGCAACAGCCGGATGAAGCGACATTTAGGTCTCAAGATAGTTCTACGCAGTCGAACTCGAAAACCTCTGCTCCTCGATCGAAAGAAGGGATTCTGGGTCAGCTAGAGCAGCATTTCGGAGAACCTCTTTACAGAGAACAGAAAAAAATATTTGATCTTCCTGAGGAACAGAGATCGATTGATTTCCAGACTGTAGTTCTTCTCAGGAACACGAATAAATACGAGGAATCGAGCACCGATAAGACGATCGTGCCGACGATTGCTCAAACGAATTCTAATGTAGATATTAGATCGACGACGACATCTACGCCGAAGACCACGTTTACCACGAAATCTGAGAAGACTGTGGTGAAAACAGAATTTGTTCCATCGATTGGATTCTCTTTCGACACCGACGAGGGTAGAGAAGAATACGTTGAGGCTGTTTTAGGTGGCCTGATCGAGCCACAGGCAGCAGAAAGTCAGAAGAAAGAAATTATCTTAAAAGAGAAACCGGAGGGAGAGACGTTTTTAAAAAAGAATGAAACAACAAAAAGTGTCCCGGAAGAGATTTAAGGGTCGTTTCTAGGATGATTTTTCCAGGGATGAACTTAGGTTTAGAACGAAATCTGTGATGTCCTGCCGTTTCGTGCTTTTTATGATAGATCTTCTCGACCATCTTTTTTCTTCTCCTTTAATCGATATTTTTGAATATTTTCTTTTTTATTCTCGGGGGTATTACGAGTTTGAGACTTTTGTAATTAACGTCTCTTCCTTCGTGAGTGAAAAATATAACGAATCATTGAATGCAGAGGGATTATGGTATAATAATTGGAAGTGGGGAATTAATAGCTTTTTTTACTATTTATGTTGCGAGAGAATTAAAAATTTCTTTTCTCCTCCTTATCGATTGAGAGGATTACAAGTGCGAAATTTGTATGAAATTAACGTTCCTTGTTTCGTGATTTAAAATTTCAATGAGCTTTTGGTGGAAGTCTTGGAAGACGGAGATTAATAATTTCTTGTTACCATTTATGTCGTAAGCGAAGAAAAAGGGCTGATATATAATTAGTTTCATTAACTCTTCCTAGGATATTCTTACTTTTAATTAAAGCGACTAACAAAACAGCGAGTTGGGCGTAAAATGTCTTTAAGGTTTTAAGATAGAACTAGACGTAACATGTATAAAATGGTAATTATATTATCGTTGTTGATAAGATCTATCATTGGTATTCAGAAAAACAATATCGTTACTATTTGATAATACAAAGTACGTTTTACTAACTTGATAACCTACCAATGACAAGGAACAGGGTTTCGATACTGTAAACTATAGATTCGTAGATGTGTGTGTTAATGTATGTACGAGTGTGCAAGAAGCAATAGTAATTATACGACTATTAAATTGTACCTTATGTAACCCAACATTCTAACGATTCTTAAATATATCCTATCGTTGAGAAGAAGAGCTTCTTTATTTCCTTTTGAAATTCCTTTACACTTGTAAACTTTGAATCTTTTTAAACTTGGTTATTTAAAATTTAGAATTCGATAAGTTTGAAATTTTAAAATATTCTACAATTCGAAATTTTGAAAACTCGGAAATCTGGAGTTTGGAAGCTAAAAGATTCGAAAATAACGAAATTATTCGATTAAATATTTTTTAAATACAAACATTCAAGATTTAAAAATTAACGTTTCGAAATTCGCAAAATAAGCAATTTTCCCCGTTGTTAATTAATTACACAAACATACTTTTCTCTAGCTTGCCTCTATTCACAAAACGTTGGTTATTTGCCATGGCAACATCGATACATCAAGTTTCGTAATTCGTACGCGTTTAATCGATTCATAGTGTAAAGTACTAGGTTAAAGTGCTCAAGCCTTCTTGTAAACAGTCTACGAATCTTATCGAACGATTAAGTAGTCAAATAATTAATATTTTGAGTCAGAATTATTATAAAAGCAAGACGAGTCAAAAAGAGCAATGACACAGCTATCTTAATGTACTAGAAGAATAAAGATTTTGCATGAGACGTTGAAGTTATCGAAACTTTTGAAAATTCTTTAAGAAGATACTATCGCGAAAATTTTAATTGATCAAATTATGGCTGAGTCAGAAAGCGAATTTATAAAACCTGACGTCGAAGGCGAAGACGAAGAAGACGAAGATAAAACGGATGACCATAGTTTACCAAGTAAACATTCTTTGATACACATGGACTATCGGTAATAAAATAAATACATATTTCTACGATTTAATAAACACAAATGATTAATTGAAACAAATGATTAATTGTGATAGGATAATGTGGATACGGAACAGAGTGATAAAATTTTTGGGTATAAGTGGTTACGAGCTGCTCTTCTACAGACTTCTAAATGTAAATAACAAACTTATATCGAAATTATTGAAAAGTAATCGAATATCCTTTAGATATTTCTACCAATCTACAATAAAATAACATCTCGTCCTTCTCAAATCAAAGCCACGAATATGCAAATTTTAAAATGTACGACGAAAACGAAATCAGGGCAGAGATTTATTTCGCTTGAAAGAATCGGTATACTTTAAGACATAGAAAATCATTTCTTTTTAAACGATTTTTCACACTTTCTCGTCAACTTTCGCCTTTACCTCACCTTTGTCACGAGAAAGAAAATAAACGCGCGATTCAAAACTATAGGCAAACAATCGATACTTCGAGGACAAGCTACTCAATTTTCTGCTACTGGATCTCTATGGTGTGACCGATCTCGAGAGAAAGGTGATCTTTTTCTACTGCACCTATTCCACTGAAATCATCCACGTAGAAGTTCCGGTCTGGGAAAGTAAGTAGTTCATCTTTCTTAAACTAATTATAGTGAACACGAATCAGATAGATCGCTGTATCGACTCTAAGGATATAAATTACTTTGTTATTGATGGATGATAGGCAAGCACGGTGTTGGTAAATTAGCCGCTTTGACGGCATTGTCGATGAAAAGGAAAAGTCGTAAGTTGAGAGGAATAATCTTTGGTAAATTGTATTTTTAACAATTCAATTTTGTCGTGCACAGTTTGGTAGAATCCTGTTACATTCCATCCTTCCAATGGATTACTGGTTTAGTAAATCACATTTCCAACGATCCAAGTGACTTTTTTATCCACAATTTTCTATATTCTGTTACGTTCTGCCTTTTTGATAGTACACCTTTTTGGTAAATTGTATTTTCAACGCTTCAAATGAATTTGCTATGCACAGTTTGTTAGCTTCTTTGTCTCTGTGGGGTGAACCAAAGCGTAGGATTGTCGTTTATGGATTTATGCTTCGATCAAAGTGCTAAAGCACGTGTTTGGTATTTACAGCTAAGCTACTGGATTGATAGTCGCACGTCGAACGTACGACGAGTTATAATATCAATGATAATCCACAGGAAAGGCGGAGAAAGTTTCACAAAAGGAAAGAAAGAAAAGAAGAGCGAAGAAAACAAAAGCAAAACCATCCAAGCTCGATCCACTTGCTCTTTTGCGTCAAGTCGAGGAATCCACGATGACGATTCAATCAGAGCAAAAATCAATGATAAGCACTCGTACCGACGACGACACGGAAGATACAGAAGACGAAGGGGAAGAAGACGAGGGAAGGGAGGAGGAGGAAGAAGGAGAAGAAGGCGATTCGCGAGAAGCGAAAGAGATAGGAAGCGGCGATACAATTTTTAAAACGAAAGACTCGGAGAAAAGTGCTGCGATCGGTAAATTACACGAATGCTATTGCAATTATAAAATAAACATATTCGATGAAACGATCCCGATTCTTTTAATTTTCAGACACTCCAGGCTTCGTACCGCCGCCAGGAGAAGAACACAAATATATTATGACCAAGGTACTCGATTACATCCACGTGCGACATTATCGTTCGTTGATTAAAAGACGAATAAATTTTAAATACGAAAGAAACGAAAGGAAAATCTGTTGCACAGAAACTAGTGGAAAAAGTACGAAAAATACCAAACTTGCACATGATATGCGGTAAAGTGGATGGTAGCAGAGCAGACTTGCACGACGTTACTTTATTTTACTTCCTGAGGACTGTCGACGAGGGTATACCAAACTTCGATTCTTACGCCGATTGCGATGAAGAAATAACACAGTATTTGGTAGTTGGATCTGTACAGGGGAAATTTTTGGTTTCGTTGAACAGGATGCTCGTTGAGGTAGAAAAGCATTTCAGTAATTTTATTTCAGTTCAGATAACGCACCAGTGCATTTATTTTACACTTTTAAATTATACATCGATAAAATTCTGCTTGCGAAAACTTTTACACGACAGATTTTTATCTTAGAAATTCTTTGTCTCGATGATGTATGTTAAAAGTATACTTTGATCACAGACGTTTGACAGCCATTGTATATTTGTTTCTTTTTTCGTAAAATTCATATTCTTCTTCGTCTCGTAAACATATTTATAGTTACGGAAATTATATCTACGTTTCTTCTTCTTTTTTTTTTTTCTTTTTTTTTTAGGTTTTTAAACCATTGGTTCAAGCTCAATTCAGAGGACCACAACTTACAGAAACAACGAAAGAAGAGGACCTCGATGTCGACGAGGAACGTCCTCCAAGTTTGACGGACATCATGGCAACTCGAGTATCTAATATTACTTTCTTTAATAAAAATACTGAATCTAAAATATTTAAAGATATTGTGCGTATAACCTGTGCGTAATGTGATACTTATACGTAGCTCGTAACAAAAACGATTTTTATCAAATCGTCCAACATTTTAGATAATAACGGATTCCGGTAGTAAAGAAACTAGACTTACAATATGGTGGAATCTATATGATAAAAAATGATTTATTAAAATTGTCGAACAGAGTTCAATCTTCAGAAGACCGTCAGAATTCCGCAGGATATCTATAGTCATGGCGAAGAAGGAGGCTGACAAAAACGCCGAGGACGACGACGATGACGATGACACAGTAGAACCGAAACATTATCAAACGATAGAGAGGGCAAAACTGAGACGAAAACGCATCAAGACTATAGTCAATTTCGAAGAAGCTGGAAGCAAAACGGCGTTCAAAGAGCCAATTGTACGCGTGTCGGTCGATCAGAACAAAAAGGATATTCTACATTATTTAGATAGATTAATATCTAGCGTCGAATGGTTAGTAATTTCTTATTGTTCAATAGACCGCGGTTAGTTGTCGATAAACTTTGAATCCTTACGCATTTTTACGTATTTTGCACAGTCTACATATTTTTGCACCTTGAAATTTCCCACAAATGCGTAAATATTCGGAATCTATTAGGAAAGAACATTTCGCGATTTATAAAATCTCGTGACGCTTTACAAGAATATTTGATTATAATTTACTTTTCGTCTCGATAAAAGTAACTTTGCAATTTTTCTCAAGTTCTAACATAGAAATAGATTAAAAAAAAAAAAAAGAAATATGAATAAATTTGTCGCTGTTCGTCAGGACACTGGAAAACATCGAAGGCGATATTTTGCTGACGATGCCGAATATACCGGAACTCGATGATCCTAATGTTACTGACGAGATGTTAGAAAAGAACAAGGACGTGATCGAGCAACTGGAAAATGCGATTATGCTGTGGGGAGTGCACATAGAAAAGGTAAATGAAATTCTTCCCAGACATTTATTTCAAGAAAATTAGATACCTTTTCAACGTCTATATCGCGTTATTTAATATACAGGTGTTGGAATCGTTTCAACAAAAAGTGCCACAAGGTAGAAGTCCACTAGCAGAGTGTGATTACTGGAAGGATCGAGAAGGAGGATTGTTAATGCTGGTGGAGCAATTAAAAACTCCTATGGCCAAAAGAATGTTGAGCTTATTGAGCAACGTCCTTTCGCCAATCGCTTCGAACTTTGATTATTTTTATTCGGACTTATGGAGATGTTATACCGTAGCCAGGGATAATAATCGATTCTTGCAGACCATTTTAAGACACTTCAAGGTGAAAAGCATTATCGTGTAATTTTGATTAAAAGTTCATTCGATAACTAATATAATAACTAAGATGTATCGTAGTTGATGACAGAGTCGGATTACTTCAAACCAATCAGTCAAGCCATTCCTCAGCTAATGGAGGGAATAAGAATGATTTGGATTCTCTCGAGTTATTACTCCTCCGAAGAGAAAATGGTTGGTCTGATGGAAAGAATTTCATGGCAACTCTGTCAGACTGTCATAAAGCATTTATCCATCAAAGATCTATTCAAGTAAGTTCTACTTCAACCAACTTTTCAAATTATTTCCAACATTTTACCATATTTCGGCGAGTACTACTCTGTGGATTATTTATACGTTTAATTCTTATTGCTATATTCTATTTTCTATATATATATTTTGTTCCATAACATGGACACAATGTTGAAATTGCACTCTTAACACAGAAAACCTCAGAAAGTGATTCTACAACAGACAGAAGACGCTCGCACGATGCTGAGGAGTTGGAAAGAAGCTTACTTGAAGAATCGAGAAGATATCGAGATCTCTGGCAGAGGAATGCGCTGGGAATTCGATCAAAATCGATTGTTTAAAGGAACTGAATACATTGCCTCCGTTTGCGATGGTTTGAACCAGGTTGCGAGCGTTCTTCGAGACTTTCACAATATCTTTGGACCTGATTTAAAATCGATCATCAGTGATCCAGCTCAAATCGACACTATAATAAAACGTGTTGATAGATTGATCGTCCTAATATTGGACGCGGACTTCAATATTTTCGACGAATACAACAAAGAAAATTGGGAAGCCACTATGTCTTTGTTTTACGAAGAGGTACATTTCCTGGAGAACGAGGCTAAGTTCTTTATCGACGAGTGCTTCCTGGTATTGAGAAGCGCGGAAGATGCGCTTCATATGTTGCTCAGGTTCAAGGATACCAAGACTAGAGACACAATTCATCAGCAACTGTTGAGAAAGTTTGACGTTATCATGCAACAATTCAGCAAGGAAGTCAGTATCGTTGAGGGGATATTCAATAGAGGCAAGATATTTATTTTGGTTTTAGCAAATCTTGAAGTATATTACTAGAAAATTAGTTTGTAAGTCTTCTATTAAATTTTATAGTTAACGTAATCTGGATAATAGAAATGCTATAATGTACTTTATGGATTTTCTTTATACTTAGATGCTATATATTAAATATGTTAGATATTATAACTGTGATATTTTAGATATTAGGTCGTCTGAAAAGTTTCTTTCGTCTTATAAGGAAATAATGGATATAAAATATTTTTCGTTTTATATTATTTTATTGAATTTCGTATGATCCATTTTGTTTCATTAAGATAAAAATCACAACGTTTCACAGATTAGGTTTCATGTTTGTATAAAGATGCGTTGTTGTAAAAGACGTGTCTGTAAAAGAAAGACACTTTTTGGACAACCTAATGTCATCCTATCTAATGCAAACTAAAATTTATTTGCTATCAAGAGTTGCAGTTGTATTTTTTGTATCTGATAAGAGAAACGTATGAAAGTTTTTCTTCGATACAAAGTGATAATACTATTTCTAAATCCTTTAGACTGAATTCTTTGTCATTTTATAACAAAGTTACAATGTCTAAGGGTTAATCGTCCCAAATTAACAGCTACAAGGAAGATACGGAGATACAAGAAATTAAATCATTAGCAAATTATTTATAAATTATTGCTAAATTATTCAAGTGAAAATTCTTTACTTTGTACGAAATATTTGGCTTTTTAACAGTCATCGTATCGTATTATGTTTAGGGAAACAAAATCCTCCATTATTAACGTACCATCCCCCAATGGCTGGCGCTATATACTGGGTGAGACAGTTATTTCACCGTCTAAGAAGACCAGTCTTGATCATCCAAAACATTGCAGAGTTGAAACACAGCAAGCTGAAGATTCTAGCTTTCAGTCAATATTACGAGGTGGCCAAACAAATGAAAGCGTACGAGGAATCAAAATACCAATCGTGGGCAGATAAGGCCCAGTACGTTGTGTTGGACACCATGAAGAGGAGTATCCTGAAGATGGAACGTTCTGAACCGGAACAAGGTTAACAATTTTACATAAACCTACCTCCGACTCGCCACTAAAATAGCCGAAATAATTAATTCGTAATAACGAAGAGAAATAACGAAACCCTAAACGAGAAATACAGACGATAGAATTTTCATTGAAAAAGAATGATTACGCGCAGAAACATTTAGTGCGAAAAAGTTAATATACAAATGAGTGAGGAGTTAAACCTTGTTCTAACAATTGCTAATTTTACTACGAAACATTTTATTATTCTGTATCTTCAAATCTGTTTAAAGAAGGGAAACATTTGTTACAGGTGTATTAACGTTCCCAAATATCGAGAAAAGCACGAAGAATCTGCAGACAATTCACTTGTCAAAAGGACAAAAGAGCAGAGAATTTGGATCACCTGGATCTACTCCTCAGGGATCTCTTCAAAAGGCCGAACGTGTGATGTCGAAACCAAGCATCGGTGACAGAATCTTTTTAATATTAAGCCATCTGTCGAAGATTTTCTAACGGTTTACGAATCATTCTGACAGAGACGGCCAGTTCTGTGGGAACCAAAGGACAGGTTAAGTCAGACACGAAAACCGAAGTGAAAGCATCGCTTCAATCCCACAAAGATCAAAAATCGTGGCCGACTTCTTCGGAAAAGCAGGCTGCCCAAGCGCAGAAGATTACTTGGATGGAATTTATGAGCGGATCGATTCTCGTCGAGTGTCAGCTTCGTTTTCAAGTGAATTTCGATTGGGAGTTCTTCGAAATTATTCACGAGGTACGCTGAGAAAATTTCCCTTCGCTTCCTTTTAATTGATATTTGATATTTTATATTTTCGATTGCAGGCTGAATTGATGGAGCAATTAGGTTTCGAATTAATCTCCATAGTGAAAGATGCTAGTATCCAGAAAAATCGACTAAGAAACGACCTCGAACTGATGGAAAAAGTGACCAACCAGTACAACGGGATGATCGACAAAATGGACAAAGCTGATGTACAAAATAATACAGAAATATTCGTATTCGCTAAATTCAATGACTCTGCCCCACTTAGTTAAGATATCCTACTTAGGATTCTTTCGTATTTAAGGATATATTGAAATATTGAAATATATGGATTAAATATTTTAAATTGAATAAAGAAGAACAAAGATGACACAAAGAAAATGATAAAATTCTGGTTTTTTAACTAAAACCAGATAGGATTTTTTAACTAAGAAAGGCAGAAATAGCTTGCAAGAATTCACGAACGAATTATTTATCATCGCAGATACAATTATTGAGAAACACGTTGTTAGATGTTGAGAAACATATTCAGCCTGGAGTAATGCGTTTTAATTGGAACTCTTTAAATATCTCCGACTACGCTCACGATTGTGAAAAATTATTGAAAAATCTAAACTCGATCGTGGATCAGGTGAACCACATGAAGAGCGATCTTGATAACAGAATAAATAACGACCTTCAGAGTTACAATCTCTTTTCTCTTCCCCTGAGAATCTACGAAAGCGAAGAATTGATGCCTTGCAAGGTATTTTCTTATATTTCCTTTCATTTATTTTTCAAATCGTCCCCCTAGAATTTTATTCATCGCATCAGATATTCCCCTCGACACGAAGCACTTTGGTGTTCAAGTTACAAATAAAGTAAGTAGGAAAGCGAAATATTGGAAACGTTTCTCTTTTTCCTATTTTTCGAAGGTTTATTTCCAAGAGATAGAAAATCGAAGAATCGAATTAATTGCCGCGATGTCCACGATATATCAGTCAACGAGTCCGATACTGATAAAATTGGAAAGTCTGGTATTGGAAACGTACACTGGAAAAAGCCCATCTATGCAGCTGCTTTACGAGAAATACGAAAAGAAAATATTTTGCTCTTTTATCACGTAAGCCTTTGTAAACGATTAAACCGGTTTTTACTTGAAAGAACGAATATAGAACGAAAATAGAAAATTATTTAAAGATGACCTGTTTCATCTTAACACAAAACAAAGTTACGTTCCCTATGTTATTTCTACGATAAAAATAATTAAGTAGCGGAGTAATTCGTTGTTTCAGATTGTTACTTCTTAGCTTTGCTTCGAATAAAATTTTCTCAATCTTAGTTACATGTATAAGGTTGTCCCAAAAGTTCCTTTCGTTTTATAAGGAAATAGTAGATGCACAACATTTCTTGTTTTATGTTATTTTATTGAATTACGTTTGATCCACTTTATTCTATTACTACAAAATGGATCATAAATAAATCCATAAAATAATATAAAATAAAAAATGTTGTGCATCTATTATTTCACTTGTGAAGCGAAGGAAACTTTTCGGACAACCCAATAATATATGACAATCACGATGTGGAACTCGCAATAGAAAATTAATTTCTTATCAATGAATAAAAATTATCTTAAGAATTGTTAAATCAAGTACTAAGTTAATAGTACACAATCGTATAGAATATCGTCTAGAGTGTAATGAATCATGAGGAACGATCCCATAACAATATTATAAATTGTACAGATGTATACTGAAGAACATAGAGTGTTTCAACAGAAGTCTAATTGAATGCAAGCCGATGTTTCAAGTGGACGCCATTTTAATAGCTTCAGAAGCGGTTCTAAGACCATCTCCTGGCGAAATTTATGCTACAATACTACAGAACGTGAAGAATTTATTGGAGAAGCTGAAATTATTTCCTAGATGGATGAACGGGACCTGTTTAGAGTGTAAACCGCAAACGAAGAACGAGTACGAAAACTTCGCTACAGTGACATTCTTTGAGGACGTCATGAGTATTAAAGTAAATTATTCGTAAAATTTAATCAATGAAATTTAATAGAATCGAAAGAGGTCAGAGCAGATAAAAATCCGACAAAATAAAATCAGCACAGAGAGCAAAGAATATAAATGCAAATATTTAAGAAAATAATGTCCTCTACATGATGTCATTTTCAAATCACGAACAATTCGATAATTTTCATTTGATTCAATCTCCTTCGATAATTACATTCTCTACGATCATGATTGTTTATATTCTTGAAGTAATTGAAAAATACGCGGCAAAGCGGCGGATAAGCTGATTTTTGTTGGTTCTCTGACTTCATAACTTTATAATTATGATTATACATTTGTGATTATCCATTTTATGGATTAAAATTTGCCAACGTAGGAACTAACATTTTTGTTGTTTATGTCGAGTGTATAATCTTGTGAATACGTCTGCGTAGGTAGTGAATGATAATATACTAATGGTTCAAAGGTCGGCGCATAAAATAGCGTTGGAAGCTTGGCACTATTTGCACAGGTGGAAGAAGTATAGTAATCTATGGTCTTTCGACAAGAACTTAGCTGCTGAGAAGTTCGCAGCAACCGAACCTACACTCCACCAATATGATGATAAATTCTCTTTCTACGACAATATTCTCCAGGAATTGACTGAAATGGATCTTTATCACGATCTTTATTGCGTACGGTAATATCTGTCTCATAAAATACTCTAATTCTTAAAAAGTCAAAGGATAAATTCTCATACTAACTTGGTACGTTAGGAAAGATTTACTGTATTCTCTATATTTATATATATAAATTTCCTAAAAATGCGTAAACACGAGCAATCTAATTAGAAGCATTAACGTACATGACAATAATTTCTGTTAATTAGCATCAATCTTGATTTCCTGCTTTCTGGTATCAAACAACACGCTAATGAATGGAAGCAGGTTCTCGGTCATTTTCTGCTGCACCAAACGGTTCACGATATGAACAGCTTACATCTGATAATCGAAAATTACCGAAGCGAAGTCGAGCTTGTAATCACTGGATTAGATCGTTTCACATCTGTCATGCAAGCAATCTCCGACATAAAAAAGACAGCGATTCAAGCGGAAGTTCGCTATACGACCTATCAGGTTTGTTTGATAAAAGTGCCATTACAAAATTTAAAAATAGGAAGAAGCAGTAAAATTTCAACACGCAATTTGGTTCTGCTTTTGCATATTCTGGTTTGCTAATTAGATCTCTGAAAAATGTAAAAACAAAGATATCTGAAGAAATAAGAGAATGTTCTCGAGTGTGATCGTATACTAGCTGACTGGTGATTTTATAAAAATCATACTAAATCAAAATCACGTAAGAACGAAACCGAGTGTGTTATATTTTATGATTGTAATATATGAAATTTTCAGGAAACTTTTCGAACTTTGCGCAGCCACGGGATATCTTTCCCCGAAGAAGACGAACAATTGGCTTACACTCTGCAACGTGACTGGGAGTCTTTATATTTGGGCGCTTTATACAGAGCTTCCACTTTAGCAAGTACTTCTGATAGATTTTCTGACATGACGCAAGAGCAGATTAATGAGTTCGTGAAAGAACTCGAAGAGTTCGCAGCAGACTTCGAGGCCAATGGCCCTGGCAGTGTCGGTGAGGATCTCGAACTTGGACTGCTCAAGATGGACGTGAGTTTCATATTTTTCCTTTTTGTTCTTATCGACATCTTCTGTTTCGTATAAATTAAAAACAGAAAAGAAACTAAATTTCATAGTACTACTAAATCGATTCGATATTCTAATATTTTTCTTTTCTTTACACTGTAAAACAGTCGGATCGTGTCATTTATAACTCAAATGTGTATAAAATCTAAATCGCGTATTATTTTATTTAAAAGAGCTAACCAACAGAAAATTATTTGATTATTTTATTTGGTCTTGAAACTAATTATTACTTGCAAGATGAAAATAATATATTTGACGTAGACCGTTGAACCAAACTCTTTGCGCGTCCAATTTTCATCGATTTGCACTCATCTATTTTTAAATTTCTATTCCCGAATTGCCCAGGAATATGGAAAACTGATCGCAAAATACGAAGAACGACGTCTTAACCTGATCAACTCGGAAATACTGTTCGATCTGCCAGCGACTGACTATTCGGTTTTCTTAAAAATCAAAAAGGACTACGAGGGCATGGAATTATTATTCGAATTGTATCAGGAACAGAAAAGTATGAGGGACGTGTGGGCGCAGACGCTTTGGGTGAACCTGAATCCTCAACAGCTGATGGATGGAATGGACCATTTTATCAGGGAATTTCGCAAACTTTCGAAATTCGTGAAGAATCTCAGCGTTGGACAGGCCTTAGATGCGAATATGAAGAGCTTCAAGAATTCTGTGCCACTGTTCATCGAATTAAAAAACGAGGCGATGAGGGAGAGACACTGGAAGCAATTAATGGAAAAAACTGGACGATATTTCGATATGGACCCAGACAGGTGCGATGATGATGATGATAAATGACAAAATTGTGGATGGACAAGTGTCAAATTTGTGCGAAATATTTATGATACTTTCAAAGTGGATTCGCGTGTGTGTGTATGTGTGTGTGTGTGTGTGTTTTAAGTTATTAAGTGTTTTTAGAGGAATTTGGAAATGGGAGGAAATTTTGGATCAGATAGATAAAATAGGAAATCAGACAACTTTTGGCTCTTTTGTACATTTTTTAGAAAGAGATATAAGAAAGGTTTTATAATTAGGTTTAGGAAATAGTTTAATATTAAGATCATTTCATATAATCAACCATAATTATATTTTGAGTATCGTGTTATGTATTACACCTGTAGGATTAGAAATATTATTCTGAAATTTGTGTTGTAAAGAAGCTTAAAGCGACGCTTAATTCGTTTTTTTACAGAATTTTTGTTTTTCTAACTGTTCATAGTAACACAAGACCTAGTGTTTTTGATAAAATATATGTGAATCTTTTAAAACATGGGGGAAAAAGAAATAGAGATACTGAAAGGGTGAGTTCATCCCCAATGATGTTTCCGATCGAAGGGAATTTTTGGTCACTGTTGGCTCGTAATTTAAAACTTTAATTTGCGTATTTACGTTTAAGATTCACTCTGAAGAACATGTTCGCTATGGAATTAGGAAAATACCAAGAAATAGCCAAAGAAATCGTGACGAATGCCGTGAAAGAGCTCGCCATAGAAAGAGGTTTAAAAGATTTGGCTGAAATCTGGAAAAACATGGAATTTACTATACTGAAACATTACAAAGGTATGCTTTGTAAATCTTTGCTTTCAATATTATAGTGAGTGATATTAGAAAAGCAAATAAAGTAAGAAAATTAAAAAAAGAAAATTGAAAAAGAGATCGACAAAAAATCGTGCTTTGTACGAAACTTCGAGGATAAGGACTAAATTAAAATAAATAAATGAGCACTAAATTTGAATGAAATGATACGAAATGCACGATTTTTAGGTACCGAGGATCGAGGATTCATTTTAGGACCAATAGACGAATTAAATCAGATTCTAGAGGACAATATGATGAACGTGAATGGCATGGCAGCCTCTCAATTCATCGGCCCTTTTCTCAGTACTGTGCAACACTGGGAAGTCACGATGCACACGATCTCCGAAGTTATCGAATTATGGGTGCAACTGCAGAAAAAATGGCTATACCTCGAGGGCATTTTCGTAGGCGGTGACATAAGACTCCAATTGCCAGACGAAGCGAAGAAATTCGACGAAATTGACAAATCTTTTAAGAAAATTATGACAGACACGTCGAAGAGGCTGAACGTTCTCCAATGTTGCACGATTAAAGGTAAAATTAGGGGAAATTGATTTGAATTGTTTTATAATTTTGAAACAAACTGCTTGGATTAATTATAATTAGATTTAACATAACAACGCTTTAAAACAATTAGTTTAAATAAATTATATCCGTGATCCAGGCAGACAGGAAGAGTTCGAATCGATGATTCTTGCACTGGACAAATGTCAGAAGTCGCTGACAAATTACTTGAACAGCAAACGAGCAGTTTTCCCGCGATTCACTTTCCTCAGTGACGACGATCTGCTGAGTATCCTTGGGAGCGGCGAACCCATCGCCATTCAAGAACACGTGGGCAAGATGTTCGATAATTTGGACAAATTCCGTTTCGAAATAAACAATACCGAACGCGTGATAGCCACTGGCTTGATCTCTTGCGAGAAAGAGGTAATGGACTTCAGAAACGTGGTTCTAGCCGAAGGGAAAATCGAAGAATGGATGGTGCTTGCATTGGAAGAGATGAAAAGATCGAACCGATTCTTGACGAAAAAGGCTATCTACAATTATGGGAAGGTGAGTCTACTTCAGCGGATTTACTACAGGAAATTAGGAATTTTTATACTTGTACCAAGATTGCTACTTCTCTAAAATGAAAACTAAGTTACAGCTATACAGTAGCTACTTAAAGTATTTATACACGCTTGTATTTATTATGGTATTCACGTACTAATTAATCACACCCAAGTACATTAAATTCCGTATTATTTAATGCTATCGATATTACAAAATTATTGAAATCCACGAGGTGTACCATGATACAATTACCATTTGTATCGTCGATTTAAGAAAATCAAATGGAATCCTCCAGGTCAGAAGACCTAGGACACAATGGATGCTAGACTTCCAAGGAATGATGATCCTGGTGGCTGATCAAATATGGTGGACAGCGGAGGTGGAGAACGTGTTCGAGAAAATGTCTCAAGGACAGATGCGTGCAATGAAAGATGTACGCTTCTCTTTGAATTAAATTAATAAGATTCCCGTATATGGAAGACTCGGATACATCGATCGTCTCGTTTACAGTATTTGAAGCAACTGAACAATCAACTAAACGAAGTGGTAACACTGATGGGTGGTGATACGTTGACGAACAATGACAGAAAAAAATTTGACATGGTATTAACTCTCGATGTTCATATGAGAGATATCGTGGAAGGTTTCGTCAGAGACAGTATCATGGATCCTTCGGAATTCGAGTGGGAAAGTCAATTAAGGTTCCTTCTTATTCGTTCCTATTTTTCTTATTTATTTTTATTCGTTATCTTTTCTATTTTCTCTGTTCTTATTAAGTACTAATTACGACGCTTAATATCCGTGTAAATTCTTATCGCGTATCAGAAAAGAGATACGATACATTTCATACGTAAGTATAAATTTCCTGCAAAGGTTTTACTGGATTCACGATCTGGATAATGTTTGGATGTACCAGTGCACAGGAATATTCGAATACGGCTACGAGTACATGGGACTCAATGGAAGACTCGTTGTTACACCTTTGACAGACAGGATATACTTGACTATCACACAAGCTCTCTCGATGCACCTGGGTGGAGCTCCTGCAGGTACAGCGATAACATTAAGATTGGAAAATATAGTTGAAAATTAATTAATTAGTCACTAATAATTCAGAAAATAGAACTCGAAGTGAAAGACTTTGAAAAATTCTCTCAGATATATTCTAGAAGACACGGTGACTTCTAAAAATATCTACTTACGAAATTATTTCTTAGGGGTTGTTAATAATTTTGATCTAACTTCTCAAATTTTTACCTCGTAGATATAATTATTATTATTACTAACATTTAATTTTTTCTAGTAAGAATGGGGAATCAAGTACATATTGGTATTTACTTTAAAATGTACCAAGAGTGTAGATGTTTTTTTATTTCCTCAGGTCCTGCTGGAACGGGAAAAACGGAGACCACGAAAGACTTGGCGAAGGCGTTAGGATTACTGTGCATCGTCACAAATTGCGGTGAAGGGATGGATTATGTGGCGATAGGAAACACACTGAGTGGCCTGGCACAGTGCGGAGTATGGGGTTGCTTCGACGAATTTAATCGCATCGATATTTCTGTCCTATCGGTTATCTCTACTCAGCTTCAAACTATACGCTCCGCTTTGATGGCAAAAGCATCAAGATTTATGGTAAGAAAATATAAAGGAACGATAGTGCAACTTCTCCGAAACTTCTTATCAAGTATTTTAAGTATTTTAAAAAGCTCGCTGTTTCCATCATGTATCTATCTTTTTACGTATAATTCATGTACAATAAATCATCTTATTCTCTCTAACGTATCAATATCGATTTAATTTTTTTAATTGAATCGCATGTTTTTACTGTCGCTATTTTATGTCACATTTCGAGATAAATCCAACGATACGTATGACAAGTACATTCGAACAATAATTTGTCTTGAATATTTCTATAAAAAATTGATAACAAATAATAAGTTTGTCCGGTATCTTTTACTCGTGGCGCGTGTCCCACGACACGAGAGATAAATCGAATTAAATTTATTGAATCGATATGCCTCTATTTAACGCAATGATTACAACGGTATGTAGATTAGCGCGTACATCAAACTCGATTAGTCACAGTCTAAAAATTTCATCACTCTGTATTTCGATATTTATCAGTATCCTTTCGTTGTTATCTCTCGTCACCAGTACCAATAAACCAAATTTACGTCTAATTAAATTTAACCACTCTGTGCAACCGCAGTTCGAGGGGCAAGACATAGTGCTCGACTCGAAAGTGGGCATATTCATCACAATGAATCCAGGGTACGCGGGTCGAACGGAACTTCCGGAATCGGTGAAAGCGCTGTTCAGGCCAGTGGTGTGCATAGTTCCGGATAACGAGCTGATTTGCCAGATAAAGCTGTTCAGCTCCGGCTTCTTGACCGCCAAAGTTCTAGCCAAGAAGATGACTGTTCTGTACAAATTGGCACGCGAACAACTGAGCAAGCAGAACCACTACGACTTCGGTCTGAGAGCACTCAAATCCGTGCTCAATATGGCCGGCCACCTGAAGAGGACTTCCGGTGACCTGGCTGAAGACGTGGTACTCATGAGGGCGCTTCGAGACATGAATTTGCCGAAATTTATTTTCGACGACGTCCCATTGTTTCTGGGATTAATCGCTGACCTCTTCCCAGACCTTGACTGTCCGAGAGTTCATTATCCTGATTTTAACAACGCTGTTAATCAAGTACTGGCGGAGCAACGATATATTATCTTGTCTGAGCAGGTAGTATTTTTTGCTTTAAAACAATTTCATTTGAAAAGCACGCGAGAAAGAAAAGTAA
Organism: Bombus fervidus; assembly: GCF_041682495.2. NCBI lineage: Eukaryota > Metazoa > Arthropoda > Insecta > Hymenoptera > Apidae > Bombus > Bombus fervidus. The sequence goes on from NC_091521.1 coordinate 15,454,547, forward strand.
TAAATTTATATTTGTCGATTTCATGATTTTCATATCGTTTGATGGCTAAAAGAGTATTTTATATAATCGAACAAAGAAAACGATCTGCTATATGCAAAGATACATGGTTTGAAAATAAAAAAATAAAAAGTTCTCGATATACATAGATATAGATATAAATCATTGTACACTTACAATCGTCTTCCTAAAAATTATCATGGAGCGTATTATTCCATCAGTATCGTAAATATTCCAATTGCAAATTAATATAGCGAATAACAAAATTCATGAAAGTGTCCCAACTACACAGATTGACAAAGTGGTGCAACTATACGAAGTAATGATGACTAGACACTCGACAATGGTGGTTGGACCGACAGGAGGCGGGAAGACCGTCGTGATCGAAACTCTTTGCAAAGCTCAAACTCGTCTCGACAAACCTACCAAACTCTACATTTTAAATCCAAAGGTACTGCATCGCTATAATTAACTCCTCGATGCTCACAATCATAACACCAACGCGTAATAGAAATATGCAATTTGTACAAGTCCGTGATATGTTCAGGATCAAGATCGACACACTTAATCTTTTATTTTCTACGTAATAAATAAAATTGTACTCAGGCGTGCACCGTGAACGAACTTTATGGTGTGTTGGATCCAGCGACACGCGATTGGACAGACGGTCTCCTGAGTTGTATTTTTCGGGAAGTGAACCGACCATTGAACTCGAACAAGGATGAGAAAAAATATATTTTGTTCGACGGTGACGTAGATCCACAATGGATCGAGAATATGAATTCCGTGATGGACGATAACAAATTATTGACTCTGGCCAATCAAGAAAGAATCAAGATGCAGAATCATTGTAGTCTACTGTTCGAGGTAATTGTAACTAAATCGGTCGATCGTGTATTACTTTTACGTGACACGATTTGAATTAAATAGGATACAGAAAGAGAGAACTCGTTGGTTGGCTGAATAACGATTTTCACTGAAGTTTTTTTTATAAAAGGTAGGCGACCTGCAGTACGCCTCGCCAGCGACTGTATCCAGAGCCGGCATGGTGTACGTAGACCCAAAAAACTTGGGTTATCAGCCTTACATGGACAAATGGATACGGAGCAAGAGCGAATCGGACCAGGAGATACTGATCGGAATGTGCGAGAAATACGTGCACGGCGGGATAGCTCTCATTATAGAAGGAATGCTCGGGTTACAACAAGTTACACCGCTTAAGATGATCATACCACAAACCGGACTGAACATGGTAGCAATTAAACTTTTATACGCTAATTAATTCGTCCTTTTATGTGAATGCAGAATGTCGAAAAAGAAACTGTGATCTAGCCATTTGTAACTTATCAGGGAAAGAATTTGTACGATTCAAGATCGAGTATTAATGGACTTTAAGAATATGTAGTATTCGAAAATAGAACCAAAGAATCGTTCCGAATAATTTCAAAAAATTTAACTTAAAATTTGCTACAATTTCCTAATTCTTTATCCAAAAGTTTCCTATCTGATTCACATTGACGATCTATAATTTCTTCGCCTGATTACTTCAAATTATGTCAAAATTCAAGTATAGAATTACTAGCGAGCGTCTTTCGTTCAGGTAATACAACTTTGTTACGTATTCGACGGTCTCCTCGCTATTATGGATACTCGGTCAACTCCTACTACCAAGACCGAGGAAGAGGAAGAAATAAGGGCAGAAGTGTTATTCTCCAGAGGGGAAATTCTCGAGGCGATGTACATTCAAGCTTGCTACTGGTCCTTGGGAGCCTCCCTGGTGATTGAGAACAGGCCTGACTTTGACGATTACATAAAGAGAACTTCTGGATTCATGCTTGTCCAAGATACCGTTGAAAAACGAGCTACTGTGCGTGAGTTTCGGAAACTAAGGATATTTTTATTTCTATACATATCCATCGTCAGCCAGTCAATTTGTGTTCAAATTCATGGCAATTTGTTTGAAACTATGAAAAACGAGCAGAGAATTCATTGGACAATCTAAGACACGTTGAACTCGATGCCATCGCAATTTATCATCTTTTCCGTTTAACTAAAATAAATAAATACAAAATGAATAAATTCTCGAATTATCACTAGGATACATACCCGTGACGGAGAAATTGTTGTACGATTATTTCTTGGATTTGGAAAAGAATATATGGATCCCATGGAGAGCTCTGGTCCCTAATTATGTCCATGACAGACAAAAACATTTCTCCGATATTTTGGTTCCTACCATAGACACTCTAAGAACTACGTGGTTCGTTAACATGATGAACGAACGAGATCGGCCAGCTCTTTTAGTTGGCGAAACTGGTACTTCGAAAACCGCTATAATTCAAGAATTTCTTCGAAATCTGAGCATCGAGAAATACGTAAGTTTTAGTTTTATACGTAGGATTTAAAAACGAATAAAAAAATCGGCAAAAAATTAATCAATTTAACGCGAAAGAAACAATATGGAGAAAAGAAGAAATTTATCGTAAAAAATCCAATATCAAGTATATATATGTATTGCCTTGTCGTTTCACTTCCCCGATCTTTGATGCTATTTCCATTAGAATCAACTTCTCATCAATTTCTCATCGAGGACAACTTCGATGGACGTGCAAAAAAATATAGAGGCTGTCGTGGAAAAGAGAACGAGGGAAACTTACGGACCACCTCCTGGTAAAAAGTTGTTACTCTTCATCGACGACATGAATATGCCACTGGTGGACACTTATGGTACCCAGCAACCTATCGCGCTTCTCAAATTTTTATTCGAAAAGGGAGGATTCTACGATCGTGGAAAGGACCTTTCATTAATGTACATGAAAGATATGTGTAAGTTGATTTATCGAGTTTTCTCTTTCAACGTGATATGGATTTAAAATTCGGATTATGAAGGGTTTATTATTTTACAAGGTTATTTAGCGGCAATGGGAAAGCCTGGCGGAGGAAGGAACGAAGTGGATCCAAGATTCATCTCCATGTTCTCCGTCTATAACGTTATATTTCCGGCAAATGAGACGCTTTGTTACATTTACACAAGCATACTGAGCGGACACTTGCAAACATTTTCAGAGGAAGTGCAAGCAATTGCAGAAACCCTGGTGCAAATTACTCTGGACCTCTATCAGGTATTTCACCTTTAACGAAAGACTAACTTACACTGACCGATCTCCTAGCACTCTGCTCCTTTCTCGATTCTTAGAATTTAACCAGACATAATTTCTCACTTTCCTATTGTTTCAGAGAGTTACTACGGAATTATTACCCACACCGAATAAATTCCATTACATTTTTAATATGCGAGATTTGTCGAGAATTACGGCTGGGCTTCTTCAAAGCCATCCTGATTATCTTCCAAAAGTGAAACAGATCGTTAGACTCTGGAGGAACGAGTTCGCCAGAATTATATGCGATCGTTTGATAAACGAAGACGTAAGTAATAGAGGAAAGAAAGGAAATCTTTGTATGTAAATTAGAATTCGATCGTAGGACGAGAGTATCGTAGCTACATACGTGAAAGAGAAGATCGAAGAACACTGGGAGGAAGAGCCTGACGTTATCAAATATGTAATGAGGGATCCTCTGCTATTTGGTGATTTTAGAAACGCCATTAACGAGGGGGAACCACGATTCTACGAAGATTTGTTGGACTACGAGGCTGTCTACAGTTTATTCCTAGAGGTAATTAACATTCCTTGGTAGAAAACAAAAATTTCGAACACTTACTGTTATTTGGGCGAAAGCAGATACAAAAAAAAAGCTTTATACCGCATTTGTTGCTTACGTTTTCGCAGAAAATCACCTCGTCTTTCGGTCGTACTATTATTTCCACTCCACCTTGTATTAAACTATTTTCCGCAAAATTGACTTTTCAGATCTACGAAGATTATAACGAGAGAAGCGTGACAACTTTGCAAATGGTCCTCTTCAACGATGCGCTCCAGCACTTGACTAGAGTTCACCGTGCACTCAGAATGCACAGAGGGCACGTTTTGGTAATTGGCATCGGTGGAAGTGGCAAGAAATCGGTGATCAAATTAGCAGCTTACGCAGCCAACTTCCAAATTTTCGAAATTAATCTATCTCGAGGCTACAACGAAGCTTCTTTTCGCGATGATATGAAAACACTGTACAACAAGGTTGGCGTAGACAATCAGAGAATCGTGTTCTTATTTACATCTGCTCATGTCATCGACGAAAGTTTTCTGGAGTTGGTAAACAACATGTTGATGACTGGTGTCGTACCAGCGCTGTTCACGGACGAAGATAAGGACGAAATCGTCAATTCTTGCAGAAATCAGGCTGTAGATGCTGGCTTCGGTATCACCAGGTTTGCTTTCAGTTTTTCCAGTCGAATTCCTTGGACGAGAAAATTTATGGAACAGAGATTAATACGAAAAGAATGAAATAGTTTCGTATTAATTACTTTGACTTCTCGATAGTGAAAAGACAAATAACAGAGGTATTCTTGCTATGCTTCAGAGAAAGTGTATGGTCATATTTCGTGAAAACCAGCCTTCAAAATTTACGGATAGCGTTGTCGATGAGTCCATCGGGAGATTTATTAAGGACAAGATGTCGAAGTTATCCTGGTCTGGTGAGCAGTACCACCATAGACTGGATGTTCCCTTGGCCTGAACAAGCTTTAGTTTCCGTGGCTAACGTCACTCTTAGAGACGTATGTAATTGTTTGGTCAATTTTGAACGATCTTTTATTCATAAATGCAAAAAGATCCACCGTAATATCTAGAACGTATGAATTGTACAATTCTTTTTCAGCACCCAAACGTATCACAAACTTACAGAGATGCCCTAGTAGAACATATGGTGTTCACTCATAAGACTGTCTGCGACTACACGGTGGAATTTCAAGCGATACTACGAAGAAGAAATTACGTGACTCCCAAACACTACTTAGATTTTATAAACAGTTATCTGCATCTGTTGGTAGAAACAAGGGATTACATAAATTCACAATGTGATCGACTTTCCGGAGGTTCGTAGCGAAGGTTTTCAACCTTTGCACAGCGTTTATTATCTGTTCGCTGAAGGATTGAATTTAAAAATTAAAAATCGACGCTCAAAATAGTCGGAGAAATTATTTGATCGCAATTACATCGTAAAGTATCTTCGAGGGAATATTTTAATAAAATGTGAAATTGTATTTTTTTTTTTTTTTAATTTTAAAGGTCTGCAGAAGATCGCAGAAGCCTCGGTGACTTTGAACGAGTTAAATCAAATTCTGGCCGTGCAAAGGGTAAAAGTAGCTGATCAGACGAGAAACTGCGAGCGACTATTGGCTTCTATAGGAGAAAGTACGAATATTGCGATGGAAAAGAAACAGCTGAGCGAGCAGGAAAGGCAAGCGATAGAACAACAGAGGAAGATTATCGACAAGGAGGAAACGGAAGCTAAACAGGCGTTGGCTGACGCGCAACCTGCCTTAGATGCAGCCAGAGCGGCCCTTGGGGAACTCGAGAAAGCAGACATTACTGAAATAAGGTTTGTTAACTTTTCTTTCTGTTTTGCAAATATACAAAAAATATGTATAAAAAAGATACAACAGAAATTTAATGTTTTGCACTGTTGCAAAAACATTAGAGGAACTTGAGTAAACGTCGTTACTAACTTTAATTTCCCTTGGGAAAACACAGCTCTCGAATAAAATTTCTAGCAGAAATTCATTTCCTTGGAACACGGAAATAAACATAAAAACATGTGAAAAATATTAAACGCGTAAAAAGTGTACAAAATATTAAAAACATTTTTAGATCGTTTGCAACTCCGCCGGAACCTGTGCAAATTGTTTCGGAATGCGTGGCGATGCTGCGAGGCATAAAGGACATTTCTTGGAAAGGTGCAAAAGGAATGATGAGCGACCCAGCATTTCTACGACAATTGCAAGAGATGAACTGCGATAAAATCACATTGAAACAACAACAAACAGTCAAAGCTCATTTAAAGAAAACTACTAAATTGGATCAAATGCAGCACATCAGCAAAGCTGGGTACGGATTATACAGATTCGTACTCGCTGTGCTGGATTACTGCGCCGTTTTCAGAGAGGTACGATATTTAAATTTCAACGTGTTTTCGGAGCGAGATATATTTCTCTAACGCGTAATTCTAACAAAGCACAGCTGAAACACGGAATTTTGAGAAAAGGAAAACTGTAAATTAGAATGAACAAGCGAAATAAATGTCTGAAACTCGCAACTTTAGTGAAACAGAGTTAATATCTGAAGTTCCAAATTTGAGTGGAACGACATAAAGTAAAAGTGAAAATTTTATCTCAACGTTGAATCCGTCGTATTTCCTCAGGTGAAACCAAAGATAGAACGCGTTAAGGAATTAGAAGCTGAATCGGAACGAGCACGAAAGGCCTTGGAAAGAGAAGAACGAGAATTAAGGAGGCTTGAGAGAGCCATTGCCGATTTGAATACAAAATATGAGAATGCTATGGAAGAAAGACAAAAATTGCAAGAAGAGACAGACTTGCTTCAGAGGCGTTTAATAGCTGCTGATAAATTAATTAGCGGATTGTCTTCTGAAAATGAACGGTGGAAAAAAGATTTGGAGACGCTACATGGCCAGATAGAGAAAATTACTGGCAATTGTTTGCTTTCCGCTGGATTTCTCGCATATTGTGGACCATTTTCTTACGAGTATAGGAATCAGATGGTATACGACGACTGGTGGAACAGTATAGTGCAAAAAGGAATTCCATTCACGGATACGTTCAAGATCCAGACGGAGCTAAGCAATGACGTTGAAATTAGCACGTTAGCAAGATACTGTTATTCTGCCTTTTTGTTATTTTTTATTCTACTCTTTTCTGCCGTCTTTTTATTTTTATAAATAATAAAAAAGTTCATTAGACGATTTATTTCAGATGGACATCCGAGGGCCTACCACCTGATGAACTATCCGTGCAAAACGGAATTCTAACTACGAGAGCATCGAGATTCCCTGTTTGCATCGATCCTCAGCAACAAGCTCTGAACTGGATTAAGAAGAAAGAACAGAAGAAGAATTTAAAGATCCTATCGTTCAGTGATTCAGACTTTTTGAAGCAAGTGGAGCTTGCAATAAAATACGGTCTTCCAGTTCTATTTCAGGACGTCGATGAAATTGATCCTGTTTTAGATAACGTCCTATCGAAGAACATACAAAGTATTTCATGTGTATTTTATGTTGAAAAATAAATGGATATGGGACATAAAATTTTATTGCAGATGTGGGAGGTAGAATGTTCGTGCTCCTCGGTGACAAGGAAGTGGATTATGATCCGAAATTCAGGATGTACCTCACTACGAAGATGTCAAATCCCATATTCGATCCTGCTGTATATGCCAAGACCACCGTGATCAATTACATGGTGACCTTAGGGGTTCGTTCTGAACATTTTTCTTTCATTTCAATTATCCCTATAATATAATTACAAATTTAAATAAATACTTCGCTCTATTCACGAATGGTACTTTCCATCCGTCTTAAATTAAAGCGAAACGATAGTTCGGATAGCTTAGAAAAATCTCCTTTCAAACGACTAGTAGAATGTCTGATAAAAAAAGAACCTTTGCTGAAAAGAGTACGAGATGAAACGATGGTTACCACGATTTAAAAGAATCTCTGCTAGAAAACGAATATCTGACTACTACGGAATTGTACGTATACAAATAAAAGAATTAAAGAAATGAAACTATCAAATTCTAGGGACTGGAGGATCAACTACTATCAGTGGTCGTTCGAACAGAGAGACCAGACATCGAGGAACAACGAGAAAGCTTGATCATCGAGACCAGCGAGAACAAGAACCTCCTGAAACAGTTAGAAGACAGTTTACTTCTCGAAATTGCTACGAATAAAGGCAATATGTTAGATAATATCGAGCTGATAGAAACTCTGGAAAGCACGAAATCTAGCGCTGCAGAAGTAATGAGAAAGTTATATCTAGCTGAAGTGACAGCTTCTGACGTGAACAAGCTCCGAGATGGATATCGATCAGTGGCAAACAGAGGAGCGTTATTGTTCTTCGTTTTGGCCGACATGGCCATGGTAAATCCGATGTATCAGTATTCTCTTATTAGCTACGTGGAGGTGTTCATTTATTCGCTGAGGAAAGCGCTACCGGATCCAACGTTACAACGTCGTCTGCAGAATATTATCCCAATGCTGACGAAGAACGTGTACGACTATGGTTGTACGGGAATTTTCGAAAGGCATAAATTGTTGTTCTCGTTTCAAATTTGCACGAAATTGGAGCAAAGTATAGGGAACGTCAGTCAACGGGAATTGGACTTTTTCATTAAAGGAAGTATCACTTTGGAAAAATCGCCAAAAATTAATCCTACGGAATGGTTACCGGCTGCTGGATGGGCGGATTTGTTGAAACTGAGTAACGATTTTCCATACAAGTTTGGAAACATCGCGGACGAACTGGCTTCACACGCGGATGACTGGCAAGCTGTAAGTGGCGATCAAACTTGTTTCTTTGGACGTTTATTGTTATAATTTTCATCGAGTCATTCGACAGAATCGTAAAAAATCTCAGAGTAATTAATACCGCGTTCCTACTAAATATGAAAATTTTAATATTACCAATTGATTTCAGACGCAATAAACTCAGCGTTACCATTTTAAAGAACATGTAGGTATTAAATAAAAATCTTTCAGTGGTACGACACGGACGCCCCAGAGGCTCTGGACTTTCCTCTGGACTACTCCGCCAAATTAAAACCCTTCGAAAAGCTTATGTTGATACGCTGTTTCCGCGTCGATCGAGTTTATCGGAGTGTGATCGATTACATCAGCGAGACTATGGGAAAAGAATACATCACACCCCCCCATATTAGTCTCGAATTAATCTTGGAACAAAGCACGCCTACAATGCCTGTTATTTTCATTCTAAGCCCTGGATCTGATCCTTCCTCGGAACTAATGAAATTAGCAGACAAACACGGTTGTGGAGGCGGGAGATTCAAATATTTGTCCCTTGGACAGGGCCAGGAGAAGGTAGGTTATTTAATTTGTTAATTATTTAATTGACCCCCGTAGGATCGAAGTTCTTTAAACTTTGGGAAAAATTGATGCATGCTTTCTTCAATTTGACGTTTCAGACTGCGATAGAGTTGTTAGAAGTTGCAGTGTCTAGAGGACAATGGTTAATGTTCCAAAATTGCCATTTACTGTTAAGTTTCACCAGAGAACTAGAGAAACTGTTGGATGAGGTTGGAACACCTCATCCCGATTTCCGGTTGTGGCTCACGACTGACCCGACTCCCACTTTTCCTATCGGAATATTGCAGCAATCTTTGAAAGGTTACTTCAGAGTAAACAAATCCTTTGCCATTTCTTCCTTTAAATAAGCTTTTGTGAAATAATGTTCAATTTGTGTTTTTAGTGGTCACAGAGCCACCTAGTGGATTGAAATTAAATCTCCAGAATACTTATTTAAAAATCAGGCCTAGAATGCTTGAAAGTTGTGCACATCCTGCCTACAAACATTTAATTTACGTATTAGCTTTCTATCACGCGGTTATTCAAGTGAGTCAGACCAGAATTAACCCAAGTATTACTTAACCGAGTAAGAGCGGAGCCTCGTATATTACGATGAATTGACTGTTTGATTACGCTCGGTAGGAGAGAAGGAGATACGATAAGATTGGCTGGAATATAAATTACGATTTCAATGAATCGGATTTCAATGTATGCTGTATTATTCTGAACACTTATTTGACCAAGGCGTTCACAGCGAAAGATTCCAGGCTCCCTTGGAACAGCTTGAAATATTTGATAGGAGAAGTACGTTTTATGCATGACTAGCCATAGCTTTGTCTTTTACGATATTTAAGAAAGGTAGTTTAGTTTTAAGCGAGATTATCTTGTTTTATCGCTTGTCGTAAAACATTCCAAATATGACACGGATTTTAAAACTTTTCGAGTAAAAGAATCTGCAGTTCTTAGATATTTGCCGAACTTTGAAACATTTGACAATTTTAAGTACAACTTCTTCTTTACAACTTCTCAATGATTAAATTCAAAAATTCGAATTTTATACGAATTCAGGTAATCGTCTACGAAAAGCTACTCTAAACATCTATTTCTCCAATCTTCAGCTAAGAAATTCTAAATTTTACGAAACTTAGGTAATGTACGGTGGAAGAGTGATAGACAGCTACGATCGTCGAGTATCCGAAACCTACATGGACGAATACTTCGGAGATTTCCTTTTCGACAGCTTCCAACCCTTCCACTTTTATCACGACGAGGAAGTCGATTACGTGATCCCCCCGGAAGGCGAATTAGAAGATTATCTCGAGTTCATCGAGGGATTACCTCTGGCGAACAGTCCAGATGTCTTTGGACTGCACCCAAATGCCGAAATTGGCTACTTCACTCAAGCTGCGAAAGAAATGTGGAACAATCTTATAGAACTGCAACCGCAAACTGGTAAGCACGCAACCAAGGTAATTTGATAATGGGATTAATCGGTTTGTCGTCTGTATAATTGGAGGATTCATAACAAAAACAAGCTTTGTCATTTTTTATTTCTTTTTCTTTTCGAGCGAGCAAAAGAATATTGTAGATGTCTCGAATAATCCTACTTTATGTTACAACGTAAATTACCTATCGTAGAGCAGAATCATGAAATTGTAGATCTTTCGATTAAGATAAATTTTTGTATGAGCTACGTTCGAGTTGCATTAATATTATAAAATTGAAAAATTTGATAAACTTTCGTTCCAAATTGTCCAATTCTCCAATTTATCGTTCTGATATCGTGCTATAAAAACGTATTTCTCTTTAGTACGCCTGGGTAAAAGGAGTAAGTTTTTTCTACAAATAACTGTCTACAAATAATTCTCTTTTCGTCCGAATTACGAGAAACATTGTTTTACTATTTAGAAGTCAGTGGAGTTGGAATAAGTAAAGATGAATTTATTGACAACATTGCGAAAGACATATTGAATAAAGTTCCTGTCGAGTACGATCTCGTTAAAGTGAGGAAACATTTTGGTCCAACGATAACTCCAACCACGATTGTTCTTTTCCAAGAATTGGAGAGATTTAATACGCTGATTAGAATAATGAAGAGGACATTAACGCAGTTGAGAAAGGTCTATACTTCCTTCCCTCTCATACAAGCGTAAATCAACTTTCAACATTTCAAAGCTTCCACGAGTATACGACTTTATTGATTTCGGAAATAAAAGAAACGCGCTAGAGTGAAATTTCTCCTGTGATAGGCTAAATCTGATTTCCTTTGATAATCTTTTAAGGATTGCATCTTTTTGTATTTATATATGGTTAGGCTATCGCTGGAGAAATTGGAATGGACATGACCCTCGAAAATATATCCGCGGCATTATACAATGGCGTATTGCCGCAAGAATGGGCCATACTAGCGCCAGACACGAGGAAAAATCTTGGTGGATGGATGGAACATTTCGAGAAGAGGATACAACAGTACACTAATTGGGTGAGATATTACAATCAGCATAGATTTCACGATTTATTGATTTATCAAAAACATTGAAAATTATCTTCTTCTTTTTCGTTAAATATCCAGTCGAAAATAAAATTCGCTTGGCAAAAGATTTCAACATTAAATAAAATATTGAAATCTTGTACCAAAGTTAGAAGAACTGTTTCTAATAGATTTTTCTAAAATTCTTAGTCTACGACGAGCGAGCCTATAGTTCTCTGGTTAGCCGGGCTACACATCCCGGAAACTTATTTAGCAGCTCTCGTGCAAATGGCTTGTCGCAGAAATAGTTGGTCTTTGGATCGTTCTCTCACATACACAGCAGTATCGACATTTACAAGACCTGAAAAGGTAGAGGAAAGACCCGACCAGGTAACCAATAATTCATCATACATCACCATCCTGATTTCGTTTTCAAAAATTGAACGAATAGAAATACAGATAGAGAAGCGTTAATAAGCATTCCGATTGATATTTTGATTGATTTATAGTAATGGTATTTGAATTTTGCCAAACTATACAGATAAATAGTAATTAAATACCGTAGGGTTGTTACGTGAGTGGATTATATTTGGAAGGGGCTAGATGGGATCTACAAGAACAATGTCTTAAAAGATCACATCCAAAAATCCTGATAGAAGAATTACCAATTCTCATCATCATTCCAGTAGAAGCTCATAGACTCAGACTTCAGGTAATGAAATGATTTTAATTTGCGTAAAATTGATTGAAATTCTTTAAATAATTAACGTGTAATTTTGTGAATTATAGAATACTTTCAGAACGCCAGTGTACACTACGTCTAATCGAAGGAACGCCATGGGGGTAGGTCTGGTTTTCGAGGCAAACCTCGCCACCACGGAACACATATCTCACTGGGTATTGCAAGGAGTTTGTTTAGTGTTAAATACCGATTAAATGGCTAAGAGTTATATACGATTACAGTAATATTTATTATTTTATAAGAAACGTAATATACAAAGACATCCCATGTACAGTAATATCTTTCTAAATATATTAAAAGAAATCTTTCTAAAAATATCAAACCATCACATTATATTTATGTAACGTTGTAATATTTTCTTTCTTATTTAAAATATCCCATACACCAACTTTTTTTTTTTTTTTTACAAAGATAACTTTTCAATAGAATTAAAGTACGCGATAAATAATTATGGAAAATGCAGATATATTTACATGTATATACAGTATACTATTTATTGTATCCGCTTATGAACTTGATCTGAGGTAAACAGAGATTGTAAAAGGAGCTGCCGACGAAATCATCCAAACGTTGCCATTTCACCCAACGGTAATTCTCTAATTGTTCTGTTCCTGTTGCTCGACCAACGAAATGCGGATCCACGATTAACAAATAGGTGTTGTTTGCACCCTCGTGGATTCCTACAACGCACTTACTTGAACAATCCCTATCTCCTCCCATCATGATTGGACTACCGAATTCCTCGAAGTGACCCTTGATAGCTGAAACTTGGTCCCGCAAGGCTCTACCATTTGGTACATGCACGATTTTACTGAGAACCTCGTACAAGTGATTCAATACAAGGCATACCTACAAGATAACTGACATTAGCTTGTTTACTTCTATTTTTGGTAAAAGAGTAGATACTGCTTATCGGCCGTATCGCTAATGGACATAAATGTTAAAAATAAAGTTCACGGAAATTGCGTTTAGAACAGTTTACAACACTGTAGAGTATAATCAGAAATCGTGGTACGAACAAAAAGAAGATATTTTCCTGCAGGTACGGGTGAAAGATCTATCAAATTAGTATTATCTTTTTAGCTGTTTCTTATAAATAAAAGGTAAGTCAAGTGCGCGTGTATCATTTGATGAATATTAAGTAGGAATAAAAAAATGTTTTTCAGTGGAATGAATAAATTTGTATCTAATACAATTTCTGAATATAAAAATTCGAATTACTTCTGCAAGGAAAATCAATACCTCTCTTATTTCATCAGGATTTATGATACAGACTGTATAATTATTATATACATATAATTATAATATATAATATTATATATTATATATATAATTTTTCTGTATAATAATTATTCTTCCAAGATATTTTTTCGGTAATTCTTCGCACATTGGCTTACTTCGAAACTCCCTATCCACTCCCTCGATCCAATAAATGATTGTTCCTTATCATCCAGCGTGACGAGTACTTCCTGTATACGTCTGATATTTGGGACGGATTGGTCCAAGTTCCGGTTCCTTATAACCCACGAGCATATTGTTTGCAGAGTTCTATATCCACATCCCCAACCCTAAATTCAATATTTCATCGTTTCTCTCTTTTCTCCATTGATATTCTCTCCAAAAAATAACTTCAAATTACAGACCTTATCGTTAAAACCATCGCAACCATAGTGCCAATACTCGTAATCCCCTTGAACGAAGAAACTTTGACCGACTTCCGGCGCAGGGATATCACGGTGGACGTTTCTCAATAAATCGCTCGAATAATCGACGGTCATCGTTATCTCACGAAAATCATTGGACAATTACCCGTTTCGTTCCATCCAACGAGCCACGTAAAGCCACTCTACTTTCGCGTCTGTCGTAACCGCTTCGAAAAATCCTTAAACAGACCGTGGTTCGTACGGAATGGTAAATAGAGCGCGAAGCTTCGTATTTCCCGGTTCAGCAGTAATTCGCGGCCATTCCGTGTATTTTTCCTTCAACAACCTAACCTATCCAACTAACTTGCTCACCGTACCGTCATCGTTGCAATAATGATTCAGTGAAAGCGACTGACGATCGAGAAAACCTTTCGTAATCTACGATCTACGCGTCCGCATCGTCGTTCGAAAGTCGTTGTTTCACGAGTAGAAGAGGAAGCGCTGCCTTTATGATAGGCGTTAAGTCGTGGCGTCACCTGCGAATATCTTCTCTCGTTTCTCGTCTACTATCGTCGTTCTCCTCGTATAAACGTATATTTGATACGGACGTGAAATCACGTACTACGCGGTCACGCGCATTTCGTTACGCGTTCCTCTTACTGGTTATCAAATACACGGTTCTTGGTAGCTCGGTGTGGCGTTACTGCGAGCGAAAAAAAGAGAGGGACAGAGTGATCAGCGTGAAGCTGACCGATAGAATGGACACTGGGATTTCATAGCAAAATGCCAATCAGACCAGGCGACCGTGTGTGGATAAGACAGACGGACAAATAAGTGCGGTAGCAGCGGAAAATAACTGCGCGAAATTATACACGCCGAACAAAAATTCGAAACTGTGCGGTGCTAGGAGCGAGTTATAGTTTACCTCCGAGGAAGATGAGAACGATAATATTATGCACCTAATGGGTAAGTCGCGTAAATCTTGCCCGTGAACCTTATTCAATTAGTGTTAATCTATTCGAATGTAATTTCTTGATTTTATATGCGGTGGCATCGTGTCAATTTGACAGGTACACAATAGACTTACCGTTTATCGATTTTCCGCTGATTAAACAATAAGAAAGAGTATTTATTTCGTGGGAACAGTTTCGGGGTTAGTTCAGTGTTTATTTGTCGTTATTTTGGTCAGTCATCGGTTTCTAGCGGGTTTGAAGGTCGTCACTTGGGAATATTGCCAAGTATTTTAGGTTATGTTTATTATGTCACCTTAATTAGCAAGCAATGCTTCAGAAAAGTGAGTTTGAATGCTTTGATGAGATAGATAGGAATTTCTAGTTTATACCTTCTTTTCGATTGAATAAACATACGATTTCGTAAGCGCGATTACGCGATATTTACGTTGTAGACGTTACTTGTTATACTTTACATTAGGATGACACATACTGTCACTTTTTTGTTTACCAGTGTAAAGTTGAGAGATGATTCACATGTAAAGTGTGTAACAAAACGAGAAATATGTATGGTGCAGTGCGCGAAGAGGTCTCTGAAAGTTGGTTACACACGTATGATCTGAGCAGTACAATGATTCCTAATGTTAGTTCACCGATGGATGATGAGGAGCATTTTTGCAAGATGATCCTGTATAAAGAAATCAAAGATTCAAGGTAAGTGTTAATTTAGGGATGTTTTTACAGATCTCCTGTACCAATTTATTTTTTGTTTTCCAGAGTACGAATATGGGACATTGTCATATTGATACCAAACCTCTTGTTTCTTTTATTTATCACAGTGAGATTTAATAGAGCACGGCTTAAATTACGAGCAACGAGTAGTCCAATATTTTTAGCATTTTATGGACTTGTCATTTGTAATGTAGTGATTTCAGTGATAAGATGTATCGTTTCAATGACTGTAAATGCAGCAGCCACTGTCGGTGGCAAGGCAGACAAAATACTGTGGGTAACAGTGAGATTTTTCCTGTTGTCCACAGAGATGAGCGTGGTTATATTTGGTTTGGCTTTTGGTGAGTTGATTTTGCTTTTGTTATTTAAGATTGCTTATTTAAAAAAACTCCAAATACATAACTATTTATTTGTAGGACATTTGGATAGTCGCTCAAGTATTCGTAGGGTATTACTTGCCACGTCGTTTATAGCATTGGCTTTTACCATAACCCAAGGAACCTTGGAGCTAGTTTTACCAGATGATACATTCCATATCCCTAGTAGAGATTTTTATGTGTTTGGTCATGGGGGAATGATGTTTTGGTTTTGCAGCAGTCTTGTTTTCACAATGGTAAATCTATAGTGAAATAAGCATCGATGCATATTCACTGCAAACAATCCTAGTTATTATTACAACCTTGTTACAGATATATCTTTTTATATTAATACTGCCATGGACACGGTTACGAGACCGTTTAACCCTTCCAAGTACGTTGATCAACCTCATCATATTCAGTGCTTTATACGTATCTATATGTTACAAAGTATATTTTTTTTTGCAGCAAAAAAAAGTTTTTACATTTACGCTGGTACATTAGCTATGCTGGACTTAGTACAATCAATTGGAGCAGGCTTTTTAAATTACACACAAAATCCGGTAGGATTATGTGTCGTGGATTTCACTGCTGCAGTTTATTTGACACTTTTTACACCTTTGGTTTATCATACATTCTTGTCTGAATTTTTTGGGTAAGTTACTACATATGTCCAAAAATAATTTAATATCCGAGAAATTGCGGACAGGGACAAATGAGAAATTTTGTTACAGAGTTTCACAACCTTCGATAATGTTTTCATACAAGGCACAAGTAGACGATGCAATGGATGAAGACACGGTGTCATTGCCGCATCAACAGAGCTTTTCCTCGTTAAAAACAGACAGCGATTATATTTATCAGGTCCATACTCCATCTATTCACATGCCCTTGTATGGTTCGCAAGTGTTAAAATCATCCAGCTCAAAACATGAAACCTCCCTGCACTCCTTAGCATCCACCAAAGACTCCAGAACTGGTAGCGGATGTATCTACGATTCCCAAGCCGCTTTATATCGATCCACATCCGGCATCAAAAGCTTTTCCAGGCGCCTGAGCACAGAAAAAAGCACTTCCGATCTCAAGAACTATCCCCTAACGAAATCCGACAATTTTATCGCTTCCAAAAAGAGCTCGCTAGATCTAAAATTGACTCACCATACTTGGGAGAGCAGGTCTACATCACAATTCAAGTACGGTGGGCCTAGTAGCGTCTCAAATTTGCTTTTCGCGCCAAACACCGCTAGCAGCTTTTTGTATAAACCCCGGTTAAACGATAGCAACACTAATTTATTCTCCTTAACGAGAAAGGGTAGCTTGACGCACGAACGACAGAGATCTGAAAGTAACGTATCCGGTAAATTTTTTGAAATTCCACCGCTAGAAAATACGTTGCAATCCATTCTGGATAGCAGTACGCCTCATCAAGAGTCTTTGACGAAAGGCAATACTACTGCGCAAGATTTGCAAAATATACAAAAGAAGGAATCGAGTCCTTTGAAGCAGTACACTGGCACTGCAATGTCTGAAGTCGATGTTGAAGACACATTGTCTGATTCAGCAGATACTTCAACCGTCACGCAACATTTATTATCTAAGCCTGTTTCTTCAACAAGCGAAGAGGTATACGAAAAACGAAGGAAGCAAAATACAAAGAAAAAAGTGTCCGGTGGACTGAGTGATTATTTATTATCTCTGACAACTTCGAACACTCAAAACAATGAGAAAAATATCGAAGTAAATCCTAGTCCTTCTCCCCCCCATTACACTAAATCTTATATGCAGAATGAATTGCTGTAAATATTTGTTTTAATAATCGGTGTAAAGTCTAAGTCACTAGTTTTATATAAGAGAATTTTAATCTTTTAAATTCGATTCATTTTATCAATTAGAACAAAGTGAATTATCCTTTGACACGGAAGAATTATAACGCGTACTTGTTAAATAACAATATAGATGTATCATAGTGTAAAATAGAGGTGCGCACAAGATGCTTTACTATGTGTACATATATAGCATGTCTAGATTTAATTAAACTCATTAATGTAGCTGATGCACTTGGTTTTATTTATTTACATTAACTTGGCAGTGGATAACGCTAATATTTTTGTTTTGTGTAGCAACCAACATATTCCTCGCATCAAACTCTATCGTTCGCTTTTTTTTACCTTCAGAGAAGAAAAAAGAAACAGAAAAGACAAAGACACAAAAGAAAAGTGTGATATATGAATTATTTGCACTCAGCTTGAAAGTACACAAACCTTATGTTATGTATAGTAGTGGAAATTTTCACTGTATAATGTCTTTGCACGAAATCAAATTTTTATCAATTTTAAAGACTTTTAAAGTTCTTAGATTTTTTACGATCATCCAAATTTTGTTTATGATGAAACGTTCTATATTGTCCGCTGCCACTTCTCACAGCTTTGTTAAACAGTGCAACGAGAACTGTTCTTTTGTTCGCAGAATCACAGTGTCTATGACTCGACCCAGTTCGACACAAACTCCACACCGGTGAATCCACTGTACGCGGCGTCTCTGCAGAGTCCGGATAGCATAACCGGTTACAGTATAGATAGTCAAGAAGGCCAAGCCCAGGTGAACGGTTATCAACAGTGAACGAGCTGATCGTGTCTGGCGTGATTCGACTTACAGTTACGATCACGAACATGGATCCAACGATTCGTTCAACGATCGAGTTCAATTTCATTGAAAGTGAACTACTGCGCGAAATCCATTGAAAAAGAAAAAAAAAAAACGTGTTCCATCGTTCGATTCTCCCCTTTAAAGAATGAAACTAGAACGAAAGAACCCCGTACGATTTCACTGAAAGAATCTAGTCGCTACGAACATTTTTAGAACAGTGCAACGTTGATGAAACATTCTTTTGATTTCATTTTTATTTCTTGTGATAGCATCAAGATAAAATAAGCGGTCGTGTGCTATTTTGAAAAAAGGATAAAGTTGAGTTTCTTATTCTCCGTTCAGGCGAATAGAGTTTCGTACTTAATCGATTAGATGATTCGTACTATTAGGGAAAGTGTTTAGACGATGTACGAAAGAAAGCATTTTATTATGTCGACATCGAAATGGTCAGCGAGCTGCTAACTTCTCGAGACAGATTTCATCAGTTGAATTCGACTTTCGACAACTTGCTTATCGTTTCTCCGTCCTCTTCACCAAAGACAGGCCTTCCCGGTCTCTCTAACTTTAGCGAAAGATCTGAGCACGATCCATGGTGAACCTCCCTCGCTATTTTCCTACTTTTGCAATTAAGAAAGCATTTTATGAACGACGAGCAAGGACAATATTGGAGAATGGTTCCCGTGACGAGCATAAAGATTTACTCGCGAGGATCGAAACATGAAAAACTTAGAATTTTAAGGAGAACTCCTCGATACTTCGTTTAAACTATTTACGAAAGACTCCATCCATCGTGTAATATGTATATACACCCTGTATTCTAGTGTAAAGGATCGTGCTATTTATATACTAATATATTATATTATATATATATATATACAAGAATACATAACGTTATATTTATCGATATTGTATGTCCGTATTTGTGAACGTGCTAGTTCTGGCAGAGCCGCATCGGACACGACAAAATTCGTCTGCCTTTTTCTCAATTTGATACGTAAAACGAATCATTCAGAAACCAGTGGCGATAAGTAATCATTGATTTTACTCTAATTAATATCCTCAGAATGTAATGCGTTAAGACAATTACGTTGATACGATATAATCGACATTTTGAGGCATTCCAAACGGTTCCTTTTAATCTTTCTTCCCCCTCGTATAGATCTGATCCCTCTACATCGGTCATGTTTAATGCGAACCAGCCAACGATTTTTGTACTATTTTTAAATGTACTTTAGTCAGGAACCAAAGTCTCAAAATTCGAAATCACTCTTCAAAAATGTTCGTTCGATGTGGTGATTTTAAACTCGTCTCGATAATTCGATCGCTCCTTTAGAGGATCATTGGCGGTAATGATCGAACAGCAATATACACATTACACATCCTTTCGCGCATTTTCTAACGTTCAGATCCGTACGGATCTGTGTAAATACCACGAACAGACTTATCGAAAACTCTCTGGAGGCCGAATCTCTCTGTCAATTGCAATGTCGATTCACCCACACTCACACGTACACGTAATTAAACACACTAACTCGTTCTACTCTAATTCTACCAGGCGTTCTCTTCTAATTATGTCTGACCATCGTGATCAGGCTTTTTTTTGTAATTGTCGGGTGGAATGTGAAAGGCAATACTTCGGATCGCGTAACATGATTATATATTTAATGAAAATAAAATTACATTTCAATCGAACGCTTCCAGACTTTTCTTTCTCGTCTTTACGAATCCCATCCAGTCAAGCCTCGTACAGACAGAAATACGATTACCAGAAATACCGTATCTGGATTCAAATCGATCGATTTTTAACGAAAAACGAGGAACTATCTTGTATTTATAAGATTGGCCAATTGCTGGGATACAGTGTTTCTAGCAACTGTATCTCAGTCTATACGAGCCATTACGCATTAGAAAGAAATTGATATATTTTTCGTTAAGCTACAATTAACTTCAGTCTAAAGATAAACTGATCGATAATTAACTAATAACCAAACCATCGTTCAGCGATAATTTTTACAAAATCATAGGATGACAAATAGAAGACCAGATTACTTGCGAACCGATCGATATCAATATTATCTTTCCACTGAAGCTAAAGCCTTCAGCTTCTATCCCTATTGCTATCTTTAGCCGAAGACTATGTATAGTCGTTGGAGCTAGAAACTCGGTAACACCGATATCACTGAGTAACTTCACGGTGGTTTCCAGTATCTCATCAACCTTAACATATTTCTCCTTTTATAAACCTTGATCATTTTCGATTTAACTATTTGGATCCGACGGAAAAAGCTGATGAGAGTTGGTAATTAAATCGATAAAAATTTTTCGACATCGCGTTCTGTCAAACGAACGAGATTTTGCAACAACAGCGACTAGAAAGGTTTGTAAGGTGGATAGACTCGAGCCACTTAAATTTTCGCTACACGATAGGATCGCGGCTATAAATACAAAGTGCATGCATGCGCATTATTCGCGCTCCAACTTGCACTACCTTTTCATGGACAAGGCTACCGGGCAATGATTAGTCACAGTACACCGATCATCGGCTCTTTCCGTTCGATTGAGCTCCGTTGCACAATATCAGAGTGCAGTCTTTCTCGCACGAGCCACGAAAGAGTGCATCAACACCCGTTGTTTACAAAAACAGGCAACAGGCTGGTCTTCCTTTCGTTTTATTTTAATCGCCAATCGCTGGGCGCTGGAACAAAATTTTAACGACAGTTTTGGAAGAAACTCGATATTACAAAGAAAAAGATCGTGTAGATTTTTAACAACCTTTTCTTCCTGCTAAAGAGCAATGAAATATTTAAAGAAGTCTAGCCAGTTATCTCTTCATTCAGTGGATATATACTGAATATTAACGATGTATGGTGTTGAATAATTAAAAGAATTCTCGATTAAATAATTATCGTTCTAGGCGAAATAATTGATAGAAACACCATGAACGGTACTTTCTACTAAAGGAAAAGAGTTGATACGTTAATAAACGTCACAAAATATTCGAAAAATATTCGACGTAGTTTTAGCCGGAAAACAAAGCACGAAATTCCTCTTTATCACTGTCAGAATCGGTTTCAATAATTCACACCCCTGATCGATAATACCGAATTGATCGTAAAATATTCATAGTCTACGTATGTACAAAGTGATACTACCCAAAAGGCTCAATGAACTCAACAAAATTTCGTATATTGATATTTCTCCTTATGCATGTATATTTTCATATTATATATATATATCAAATATATAGAATTATATATATAGAATTTCTTTTTGCTTTCGATAAGTGAATAATAATAATAATAATAATAATAATAATAATAATATATATCGAATATATAGAATTATATATATAGAATTTATTTTTCCCTTCGATAAGTGAAATATTTTTCCCCCTCCAACAATGCCTGAGAAAGAGAGTTTTCAACGGGTGGCGAAATATTTTGCACGAGACTAAGTTCACGGGATATATCGTACATAGTTATCCGCGAAGGGATGAAGAATTTGTTACGTAAATGAGTTCTTGACCAAGCAGAGGCGTGTTATCGAGATCGAGTAGAGCGCTGCTTCTCTCCTAATGATACCGGCCTAATTAAGTCTTGCTTGATTTTAATCAACCTCCCGACACTAGATGCCGAGCAGTTTAGACAATGTCGCCGGCTGCAAAAATAACAGGGAACTGGCCTAAATACGTCGTCAGTGAAAACTAGATAATTAACGACAGCTTTTATAATCTGCTGTTGGATGTTTTTCACGAAAGACAGGAGAAGAAAGAACAGTGTACTATTTGTTCGAACCGATGAAACTGAATGAAGTTTGTGAGGTGCATATAATATGCTAATGTTGAGATGATACGTCGATGGACCTGCGACGTATTCAGAATCCTTGATACCGATCGCTATACGTTGGAGGATTCGTGCTATAGAGAAAATGCGGTTTTGGCCAGGATCCAAAAAATGGGATTGTATCACGTCGGGTCGCGTTTAATACGTGTGTATTTGAGTAGGATGTAACACGCGTGATATCGCGAAACATAGCTCGTTTCCTGCTACATACCGTAGGACGCTTTCATTCAATGGAAATGTTCGGATTTATCGTGTAGAATCGTTAATTACAATTACTGCTGTGAAATTACGTATGGTTAATGTGAAGATTAAATTTCTAGGAAAGTAACATTCTGTTTATCGTAAAAGTGCGAGCCTTCTTCTTATAAAATCACCAATTATGTATAATTACATTTTTAAGAGAAACGTAGCTAAAGAATTCGCTTTACAAAGAATAACAAATTGAATTTCTTGTTTGTTGCATAATTATAATTCTCGCGTAAAAGTATCAATTATGCTTAATTTTCTGAAAAAAAAAAAAAAAAAATAGCTA